>NC_137952.1:18729366-19165500 GCF_963924665.1 Micromys minutus
CTTCAACATTTTACCATCATCAACGGATAGTTCATTCTAACAAAATATAAATAGGGAAACATCTGAATTAAGTGACATCATAGGTCAAGTGAACAGACAACTTATAGAACAGGAGAAATTTTTTTAAAATTATAAACCTGAGAGAAATGATATACAAACATAAAAAGAAGCCTTAGAACTATACAAAAAATTAATCAACCTATTTAATAAATGAGATAATGATATGAAAATACAATGACAAAACAACATGACCCTTGGACAAGTTAAACAAATGTTCAGCTTCACTAGCCATCAGTGAACTGTCAACTAAAATAAGTGAAATTTTATCTTCCCCAGTCAGATTGACAGTAGTTAAGAAAATGAATTCCCAATGACAGTTTTACCATGTGACTCAGCTACATGAACCCCTAAGCACCCAAAGACTCCAAGTCAACACATCCCAGAGAAACTTTCACCAATGCAGGACTATTCAAATAGCTAAGTACGGAACGTGGATGTCCAACAGCAAAGAGAGAGAGATAAGTGAAGTTGGTATATATGCACACAAGGTTTTCCAGCCATAAAGAATAATGTGGTTATGTGGTTTTCAGAAAATAAATACATCTGTAGGCAGACATATTTACTAAATTTATACAGTCATAGGAAGATAAACATCATACATTTTCTTTCACATGATTCTCTGATGGTTTCTATACAAATCCTATATAAGTATTTGACATGATAGCAAAGACAAAACTATCTAGGGAAACAAAATGAACTAATGCCAGGGAGCAATAAGAGAAAGGGTGGCAAGGGTTTGGGGGGACTTGCTCACTGTATGCTATATATTTGTATGAAAATGGTTTTTATGTGACATACCACTGTGTGTAATGAATATTCAAAATGTTTTCTTCTTAAGACGGAATGTGCAGTAAAGATCAAGAAGGAGTGAGGAGAGTGAATACTTGGGTCACGTGGATCCACTCATGGCATCACTGTTCTGAAAAAGGGCTGATACACTAGAGAGATCCTTCTCATGGCGCCATGATTAGGAGCTCAAAATTCCATTTTAAACAATCCACATAGATTTTACTAACACTGTCCTTTATTATATCACTGTTGGCCATATTCCTGGGCAGGTGAGACAAGAAAGGCTTAGAAACATATGTAGGCTCTGAAAGGTTGGAGACCAAGACGTTTATTTCCTGGTATTGTTCCTTTACAACCTAGTTCCAGGGACATTAGGCAGCTTTGATAAAACAAACGACAACAAAAAAACCCCACTTATCTTTAATCATTATAATGAGACATAGCAGAAGTTTATGCTTATATTGATAATTTATAATTTAGAGCTCAGATTTTTATTGAGCAATATTTTTTTGTCTTGTACATATGTACCTACAACTTTATTTATTTATTTATTTACAACCAGTTAAATTTCCTGTGTTATTAGCTGAATTTACAGTGGTGTAGTCAGCACACAGTAATAATTATGTGTGTCCGTGTCAAGACCACTAAGAGAAAAAGGAAAGTACCAGCCAACCAGATGTTTTGTCTGCATCATGAACAACTATCACTTAGTCTAAACTGACTCTTTCCAGCGCTTTAATTGTCTTATTGAAGTGTTCAGAAAGCCTCAATCAGTGGGAAGACTGTGTGTGTGTGTGTGTGTGTGTGTGTATGTATGTATGTATGTGTGTGTGTGTGTGTGTGTGTGTGTGTGTTTGTCTGTATGTGTGTGTTGATGCCAAAGAGATGAAATTAACCCATTTTTAAAAGGTTTCAGTTTTAATCATGATGTCGGTACATTGTATCTGCTTTACTGTACTAGATATGTGAATTTTCTTGAAGATGCATGGTCCTTCATATATGTCAGCATGCTAATAATAGTTTATAACATCCATTGTCCCTAGATCTTATTTTATTCATATACTTCTAATATGTTCTTTGTCTTCTTAATAAATTTTATCATGATATGCAAGATTCTCAATATAACTATCCTCATCTTTTACATATTTGGGACCAGGTTTAATATTCTTTGTTGCTGGTGATTTTCCTATGCACTGAAGGATGCTTAGCAATATCCCTGGTGTAGTCAGTGGTGTAGGCGTTCACTACTTACCCTTCACTTTCACGTTATGCTCTATCCTTGCTGCATTATGCGCTCTTTCCTCCTGAATAAGCGTTTTCCTCTTTAGGATATGGGTAGATAATATGGTCTCCCCCTTCTCTAATGTGCTTAGGAGGAAGACAGTAAGAGACGTAGCAGAAACTGAACAAGGATGGGGGCAGGGAAAGGCTGTGGACTTTAGGTGTTTATCTTCTATTAGTGTTGTATTAATGGGGCAGATACTGTTTGTGTGCATGTGTCAGACATAGAGCAGTAGTTTTCAAATATATGTAACAGGAGTACCGCAAACCGGATTGTATTGTTTACATGACAAGAGAATAGGAGCAGATAATTGTTATTTCTAGATCACAGAGTAGGAAACAGGCCTTGAGAGCCTTAACTCACGTGCCACAATGCAACAAGTCAATGGGAGAGGAATTACAATTCAAGGCAACACAGACTGAGTCCACAGCCCTGTTTTCCACTAAGCTTAAAGTTGTACTGATTTAGCTGTCAACCTTGAGGCAGTTCATTTGTGCTTATCTTCCTGTTGTTGAAAGATGGCTCACCTGGGACAAAAGGCCACTGGAATTTCCACGATCCCTGTACATTTCTACTCCAGAGCTCTTACTTGCCTTTAATGAGTTTCTCAGACCCTCCTCACCAGGCACAGCTTCCAGAGCTGAGCTCAGCTCAAACATGGCGCTTTTGGGAATGAACCAGGAAAGTCTCCTCAGCTGTTTTTGTAGAAGGAAAAAACGATGCATAGTCCCTATCTTCCATTTCCCAAAATAAAACTGTTTGAGCTTTCAAATTTGCCTGTAGCCAGACCTTTATGAAATTGTCCACAGTAAGCTTGAAAGAACATAGATTTAAAAATCTTCTGTTGTTTTTCCTTTCCAAGTAGAACACTGCATTTGCACTCCAGAGAACATTAGGTGGCTGGTAAACTGTTTGCAAAGCAAAGTGCATCGGGTGTGACAGCACTGGGTTCTTAATCAGGCCTTTTTCCCGTTCGGTACTTCCTTA
The DNA here is from genome assembly GCF_963924665.1 of Micromys minutus. Classification (NCBI taxonomy): domain Eukaryota; kingdom Metazoa; phylum Chordata; class Mammalia; order Rodentia; family Muridae; genus Micromys; species Micromys minutus. Next base: position 18,732,485 of record NC_137952.1, read on the forward strand.
CCCATCAGGCACACAGGGTGTCTTCTATGTTCTCTATCCAGTCTACAAAATTCACTCATTATTGAGCTTAGATGAATTGCCCAGCTAGGAGTTAGTGCATCCTCATGTACATTCAAATGGGTGCTAAACAGTATACTAGGGATATTGTGTATATTCCTAGATTTATTTAACCATAGACCTTTCAAAGTAGGTGTCATCATTGCTGATTTATGTAAAGGAACCCAAAATATGGCCCTGTTAGGATAGTGTACATCAGTGGATGCACAGGACAGATGTGGAGCCCAGGAGTTACTCTGCCTGCAAGTCTTCCACACATTGTAACGTCTTTCATCCTGACAATAAGCCAGAGCTTAGTGGGCTGAGATATTGTTTATGTAACATACAAAAACAAAACAAAACCAAACAAAACCGTGAGGGAACTTAGCTTTTCACACTCAGGGAAGGAAAGATACCAGGAATGTGATCAAGTTCCTAGAGGAAAGAAATATATGAGGGCCTGAGGGTCCCTACGTGGTGAAAGATGTGAAGAGATATTACTGTTGATAATTAAACAAATGAAGAAATTAAGAAGGACACATGCAGACACACCAACAGCTATGACTTTGAAGATTCAATGTTTTTAAAGTGGCTGTGCTGGTTAAAGCGATTCATAGATCTCTTAATGTAACTTTATAACCTTTAACTGACAATGATATTCTTTGTAATATTAGGAAAAAGCCATCCTAAAATCAGTATGAAACCACGAGAGAGGCAAAGAAAATTTGAGTAAATGAATACTGAGGAAATGAGCACAGAAACGGTATACAGACTAATGGAATGGAATACAGAACACTGACAAAAACTTATTTATCTATAGCCAAGTGACTTTGACAAAGGCATCAACAGCATCCCCATGCATAGGAGACTCTTTCAGTAAGTGCTTCTGTGAAAATTGAGTACTATGTCCAAATAATGCAGCCAGACCCTGATTTCTCAAGATACACACACACACACACACACACACACACACACACACACACACACACATATATACATAACTGAAGGGGGTAGGGGGAGGAAGAGGGAGGGGGAGAGTGAGAGTGAGAATGAGAGTGAGAGGGAGAGGGAGAATAGGAGGAAGGGGAGGGGGAGAGGAAGAAGGAGGAGGAGGGGAAGAGGGAAGGGGAGGGGGAGAGGAAGAAGGAGGAGGAGGGGAAGAGGGAAGGGGAGGGGGAGAGGAAGAAGGAGGAGGAGGGGAAGAGGGAAGGGGAGGGGGAGAGGAAGAAGGAGGAGGAGGGGAAGAGGGAAGGGGAGGGGGAGAGGAAGAAGGAGGAGGAGGGGAAGAGGGAAGGGGAGGGGGAGAGGGAGAGGGAGAAGGGGGAGAGGAGAGGGAGAGGGAGGAGGAGGAGGAGGAGGAGGAGGACGGGGAGAGGGAGAGGGAGAGGGAGTGAGAACTCTCTAAGGGTAGATTAAAGGCTTCTCTAGTAAGACACCAGACTAGAAAGTTACTTGAAGGAAATAGTGTTGCCAGATATCAGAATGAGTCATTTTATTTTTATTTGTTTGCTTTTGCTTTCTTTTTGGCAAGACCACCAAAGCTTCAAAAACAAAAATGAAAATAAATGGAATTCAGTCAAATAGAGGACAAAGAAACAACAGAATGGAAGCTAGGTCACAGGAGAACATATTTACAAACAAATGCACTAATGTGCAAAACACATGAGGAATAATTGCGCAAATTTCCAATGGAGAGAAACGAAGGACCGGGTGAGTAGCCAAGAGGCCTAAACAGATGCATTTCAAAAGAAAATAGTGAAATGACAACTGTAAACCCATATGCCCCAAATCACAGATGATCTGGGACATGGGACTCGCCAATCAGAGCTGCTGCAGGATTTTACCTTATCCCCGGAGGAGCAACTAGTAACAAGGAGGCTAACAAGATGCAGAAAAGAGGAACTCTGGCACATCGTTCACGGTGATTTAAACGTGTGTGGTCGCTTGCAAAGCAGAATGGTGGTTCTTTAAAAACATAATAGAAGTCCCCTGTGATCTGGGGTCTTCACCATTGGCCTAAGCTCAGAGAAAATGAATTCTTAATGTCTAAAAGTCAGCTCAGCTTCAATGCTTACTGCAGCACTGTAGATAAGAAATGGGGACCATTCTGAGTGTTCATCATTGACAAATGGATAAAGAGAAGGTAGGGCATAAGACATGCACACATACATGGAGTAGTAGTCAGCCATAAAAGAGTTAGACCTGTGTCTTCCTATTCACCTTGATCAATGTAGAATGCCAAGCAAGCAGACAACAGAGTGGCTAGTTACACATGGTCAGCTGACTTCGCAGCAGTTAGAGGAGCCTGGTGGTTATGTGTGGAGGGGGGGATGGGCACAGCTGAGCAGGAGTTGCTTAAGTGAGAGCCACAGAGCAGTGAGGAGCTCTGTGCACAGCCAGAAGTGGCTAGAAGACACATGATGGTGCACACTTGGAAAAGCTCCAACACACTATCCTAAATGTGTTTAGTTGGCAAAAAAATATTCAAGGATACAGATGTGTTTAATGTGATATAAATGCCAAAATGATACACATCTGCGTAAAACACCATGCTATATAAGTGTATTTAATTTTTATGTTTGTATGTGCCAATGAAAATGCGTTTTTAGTAAAAGTGTAAAATATACCCTTAGGAGTTGAACTTCCTAATGAGTGAATGAGTCTACTAATCTAGTGAAAACTGTCTTCTAATTTGAAACAACTTTTGTGCTGTGGCCATGTGGCAGGCTGTGTGTGCTACCCAGGGAGGGTCAGAGCACTGAGGACAGGGTATACTCACTGTGAAGCTCTGTGATTGTGTCTTTCTTCTTCCTATTTGAATTATTTCTATGATTTAAGACGAGTCTCTCCAACTCTATGCCCCAGTTTCTCTCTCCATTTGCTGTAATTTCTGAATTCCTAATACGGGATGTAAATACTGTAGCTTTTTCTTTCTTTCTCCTCCCCCTCTGCCTTGCTCCTTCCTCCACACATGGTTTTATTTTGGCCTCTCATGAGTTATCTCTGTGCTCATGTTCCATTCGATTCCCAGGTTGACTGATTCAATACTGAAAACTTTTACTTATTATATCCTAATTTTAACACAACATTTGTTTTATTTAGCTTCCGGGACCACTGAAGACCAACTATGTACTCCGGAATTCTAATTTGAAGATGTAATGGTCATTTGGGGAAGATGTTTCTGTTAGGGAAGAGGATGAACCATATTAGCAGAAGCCACTGGCCAATGATGAGACAGCAAGGTTGCAGATCACAGAGTACAAAGGGTCAGCTAGGCTCTGGGTACCTTCCGCATGGGTACCAGGGCCACCTGTGAGCAACTCTTGGGAATTGCTGCTATATGGACTCTTGGTGTTTAAAGAGGGTGTCTTACTTAGAACAGCACTCTTGGCAAATACTAAGTTGCATAAAGTGACTGTTTTATCCTTACTTTATTATCATCTGAATGTAGCACAATGACTGGACAGTACCAGGTGCTCTGTAAATGTTTGTTGAATGAACATGGAAATGAAGTAATAGCTTCTTTCATAAATAATCCTTTCACAACAACTTAAAGGCAAAAGTGGCACTGCATGTTTTTGTAACGGTAAGCTTTTTACAGAGGAAATGAGAAAACCCTCTGAGGGCTGGCTGCCTGCGAAAGTTGTGTCACTACTGTGGGCCGTCTGTTCAGATCTTGTACTGGGCTTTCTCTGTGGTGAAACTCTTGGAAATTAGAGGGTTTGTGGAAAATGTGATTATGGAATAAGCATTTATAATAGTATAGGCTTTGCCAGTTTCTAAGCCTGAATGAGTTTTTGTTTTAGCCAAACAGTTAAAAATTGTGCTATTTTGAAAGTGTTTCAAGTGACCCAAATGCCTTTAATTTAGAGAAGAAATATGCTTTTCCACTCCTTGTGTTTGAAGTTAAATATATGTGCATATTAGCTTTCATGGTCCAAATTGTGTACCCTTATGTAAAACACAGTATAGGCTCAGACATTTTCTGGGCTTATGGTCAGAAGACCATGTATCTGCCCCCAGTCATGATTTAGCTAAACCATGGCCTCTTTCCTTGAAGCCCAGATAAAGGGTGTACGAATAGAACCAGCTAGTTTACAGAACTTCTGGACAGCCTCCTGGTGCAAGAAGTCTGCAGAATTTCATGTCAATGCCTTCAGGCGCTCATGGGAAACCACTGCCATCAGAGTGAAACAGGGATTCATTGGGCCAGGTCTCTTCAGCGAAGACCATTGCCATTAGAGCTGAAATAAAGCTGGATTGGTCTACCCAAGTTGTGGCAGAGTCAGGTCTGCAGGCCATAAATCCTGCTAGGCTGTGAGGTGCAGCAAATCCCACCGTGATAGTCTAAAGTTTGTTAGCATAATGCTGTTCATATTGAGAGCGTATGGAGACTGTTGAGATCAGGTTTTAGGGGCTAAAAACTGGACTTTTCCAGGGTAGCCAGGATATCATGATTCTTATTTTCGCCTTTTTGTTGTTGCCCTTTCCAGGCTTAGGGATTTCCTTCTCTTAACTCTCCATTTTTTGGAGGGGGTGGGGGGTTGAAGAATTCCTTTTCTGTGAGTCACCATGCTCAAGCATAGAGGGATGAGCATCAGAAATTGGAGGGCAAGTTAGTTTTCCAGCTGCCCTTTCCTACTGTGCATTCATTCTCTGTAGCCAAATGGGGTAGGGATGTGTGTGGTGTAAGCCCATGTATGAAAACTTCTCTCATGTATTTGGGCATAAAGATGACTACTGACAATTTTTCTTAAAGCGAGGAGTTAAGACTGTTTCATAGACTCTGACACACATAATGTTTAAAATGAAGTTAAAATGTTTTCATTTTAACTGAAAACACACAAAGTGGCTTCTTCAAACACGTTTCCTGTAGTGATCTATACATTGCAACATCCTATGTGAATAGAATCACATTTGCATGGTATTGTTACAAATGATTTTCATAAAGAGGCTTATTAAATCCTCACATAAGCCCAAAAAGTATTCGCTTAGTAGTAGAGGAATCAGAAGCTCCAGGAAATTTCTTAATTTGCTTAGATTTTCCAGCTAACATGTTGCAGAGGTACAGTGTGAACTCTGCCATGATTCTAAGGGCGAACAAATCTGTAATGCCAGGTTAGGAGAAACTACGGAGAAGACCCTGGAAAGGATAAGGAAAGAATGAACTACGGTGGGATCAAAGTGACACCTGTCGCTTAGGAAAAACCCATTTCAGAGGGCATACGACTTGTAGCGTCTGCTCTTCTTGATGGAAATTGTCATAGACTTTTATGGAAAATGTCAATGATTGACTCTGGTCAACGACACCACTTACACTTTCGAAGGTAGCTTGGTTTTGGGATGAGAGCTGGGCCAAAAATCAAAGCAAGAATTAGCACATAGACACACATTTCTTTAACTGATTGCAGGCTGAGATTTTTCACAACTGGGAAAAGCAAGCCTTACCGCCAGCCCTCGGATAAGGAGACTTCACCTCATTAATCATTGCTGTCAGGTTCCTCTCCATAAACAGTAGACTGTAGACATACAAAGTAGCCTTCATTTCTCAAAGAAATATTTCAAGAGGGCTGATGAGATATATAAGCCATCTAAGCAAAGCAAATGTGAACTGAAGTTCAGACAGTGTTCCAGGCTTGTGCTGAGTCCAAAGCAATGCAACCTTTTAAAGTCATGTTGAAATCCTAGGCAGAAGCTCAGAGAGTGTCTTTCCAGTTACACATGTGTAGAAGTTTGCTATGGTCACACTGTAGGTCTTTTAAGAATATAAAATTTAATGCAAGTTAAGCTGCTTCTATGAATCACAGAGTGACTCCAGCAAAGGCAAGAAATGTAAAATTGAACATACAAAAAAAATCCTCAAACAAGCAAATCATCATCAACAATAACAACAAAAGCAAAACAATAATAAACTCTTGATAAAAAATTGGGCTTGACTTTTTCTCATTCACTTACTTATTTGTTTATTTACTTATCTAATGTGTGTATATGGCATATGCATCTGTGTACATGTGCTTGTGCACACATACATGCATGCATAAATGTGTATGCTTAGGAAGGTCAGAGGTGTAGGTCTCCTGTCTTCTTCAATTGCCCTCCACCTTACCTTCTGAGACAAGGTCTCGTCATTGAAGCAGAATATTTCTATTTCTGCTGATTGTCTAGTCAAGGAGCCCCAAGGGACCACATACCTCATCTCTTCCCACTCCAGTTCTGTGGTTGCAGACAGATTCTTTTCACTCTTGAGCTTTTAAATGGGGCTTGGGAATCTGAGTTTAAGTCCTTATCTTTAGGCAGCAAGCACTTTACCCACTCAGCAATCCCAGGTGTGAACTTTGTGTTTCAGTTAAGGAAACTAGGTAGGCCCCATTTTCAATTCATAGAGATTTATTATATATCCTACAAGAGAAGGTGAGTTAGTAAACCTTCTGCTCAATTTCCTGCCTAGGGAAAGAAAAGAAATAATTTGAAGGCTAATAAGAAAATACAACAGTCATATTGCCTGTTTTAAAGTTTTTGGCTACATTACTACATGTTACCCCCTTGTATATCAGTTTTTCTTTCTGAGAAATTAATAAAATGTACTGTTTGTCTGAACATAATCCTGTAAAGATTATTTTAAATACATGTGGAAAACACTTTAGGTAGTGTCTGTTCAATAAGTATTTTTGTCTTTATTTTGCAAAAAGATTTACTGAGTTTCAGAACATTTAATGTGTTTTTTGAAAGTCATAAGGCTAACACAGAATAAGATAAAATCTAGAATGTTTAATGGAATCCATTATGGGTATATTTCAGATTTTTAAAATTTAGGCAATATTTATTTGTTTATGAGTACGAGGAGGCGTGAGTGACAGTCAGAGGCCAGCCTGTGGAGTTGGTTTTCTCCCTGTCACCCTGTTGGTTCTGTAGATTTAACTCAGGCCATCTGTCTTTTGTAGAAAACATATTTATCTTGTGATTTACCTCAATGGCCCAGCTCTAAGAAGTTTTGAAAGATTTATGAGCCTAACCATATTGATTACAAACCAGTGATGTGTGTGTGTGTGTGTGTGTGTGTGTGTGTGTGTGTGTGTGTAAAACTGTGGTTATCAGTTATAGATGGCTTCTTTGCTAAGGGTTGAACTCAACTTTCTCCTTTCTGATGGACTCTATCGGGCTTGAACTTATGTGGATCTTGTGAGTGTTCCAAAGTCCTCACTCTGCACATTGCTTATTTTGGGCCTCTGTGTTAACTCCTATCTAATGCAACATGGAGTCTTTCTGACTTGGGTTGGCTGAGCCACTTTATTGTTACATTCCTTCAACAGAATAATAGCATTATCACTTACTGATAAGCAGATACTAGCCCCAGAAAGCTCTGAATACCCAAGAAATAATTCACAGACATTATGAAGCTCAATGAGAAGAATGACCAAAATGGGGATGCCCCAGTCTTTCTTAGAAGGGAGAAAAAAACACTTATGGGAAGAAATGCAAGGTCAAATAGAGGAACAGGAATTCAAGAAAAGATCACCTTGGGATCTGCCATATATGCCATCACCAAATCCAAGCACTGTAGCTGATTCCAATAGAGATGCCTCCTCAGGGACTATATTAGAGTCAAATAGATACAGCTGAGCATGCTTGCAGCTAACCATCAGACTAACCAATGATGGTGCTAAAGAAAGGACCTAAGGTGCTGAAAGGGGTTGCAATCTCATGGGAAAAAGAACATTATCAATCAACCAAACCCTCCAAAACTGCCATGGACTAAAACACCAACCTTTGTGTACACATTGAGAGACCTATTGATTCAGTTGCATATGTAGCTGAAGATAGCAGTGTCTGGCATCAATGTGAGAAGAGGCTTTTGGCCCAGAGAGGGCACGTTTTCCCAATGTAGAGGAATGCCAAGGCAATGGGGTGTAGAGAGTGATTAGGAGGGAGTGCACCTTTGTGTAGGCAAATGGAGGGAGATGGGGGATGGGACTGGGGTGGGGGAAAGGGGTAACATCTCAAATGTAAATACAGAGTATCTAATAAAAATTATAAAATAAACAAATAATAATAGCATTATGTTTTCCCAAGAACCACGACTTATCTAGTCTCATATTCTTGGCCACTGTAGTACTGTAAAGAATGGTTTCCATTTCATGGGGTGGGTCTTATATCAAGTTTTTAAAAGGGGTTGGTTATTCTCATAACATTTGGGTCACTCTTGACCCGTGTATCATATAGACAAGCCATTGAGGTAGGTTGTATGGTTTGTAGCTGATTTTATGTTTTCCTTCTTCCTTTAGTAGTGTGGAGAATACTTTAAAGCACCATGATTGCTAATCAGTACGGTTGAAATTTTATACCTGTGTACAAAAAGCACCTAAGACATATAAAGCAAAATGCAAATACTATGTGTGTGGAGAAATTTTGTGGGTACAACTGATGTTTACTTCTTTGTGTTTATTATGTTTTGATATCATTAACTTCAGAATATATGATTTTTCAAAATCAGAAAAAATTATTAACAGCAATAATAAAAGCCATGCTTCTCTTAAATAATAATTTTGACAAATATTTATTTCATTCACTGTGCTTTATATTTACAGATAAGTCTAACGTGTCCTGATGAATTCTTCAATCCCAGAATTGTTACACTGTACGTCTTTAAAGGTTATTTTCCTCCAATGTCTATGCAATTTCTATTCTGGTCACCACACACTGTTGCACAATGAAAATGTTTGATAAGGGATATACACTTGAACAGACTCACTTTAGACACAGTATTCATTCCTCAAGACTAGCCCAATGTCAAAACTGCAAAAATAATATGCATAATACACTGTTCTGTTCTCTGTTTTGGTGAATTATTCTTACGTAGTTTTAAGTGCTGTATAGGAAAAAGACTTCTGATACCTCTGATTGTTTTCTATATTATATTAAAAGATTTGTAAAGCATATTTAGCATTTCTATTTTCTACCCAAGTGACATTTTATATTATGAAGATTTTAATACTTGGTTTTCTAAAGTGTTGCGAGGAAGTTTGACCACATGACCATGCATGGCCATCTCATATTGCAAATGGATCTTATGACATTAAATAGTTTGTAATAGTTTACACTATTATTTTTCTATAATAAAGTGTTATGCCTGTTTCTTTGGTATGTTGTAAAAAAAAAGAGGTTAAGAGACAATGTGCAGCATGTAAGCTGCTGAACATTTTTTTTGGTTGTGCACACAAAGTGTCCTGTGGTTTCTCATAGTCATGATTACTTTTATCTGCCTAGTTTGGTATTCACAGAAGCCAAATACCTGTTTTCTTTCATTATTAGGCCCCAGGTACATAAATACCTATAAATGCTTCAAAATAGTATATAAAGTTGTCCAAATGGTCAGACTGGGAGAGTGAGACTTAGTGGTATTGGCCAGTTTGTCTCACAAACAGTTACCAGTGAATAAATTGAGATTTGGTAAACAGTGGATCCTAGCACCTTTACATCATGTGTCATCAGCTATTTATACTGTTAGGAACAGGGTTTGGGACAGCTGGCTAGAGGATCATGTACTTGATCATATATCCAATTACATAATCATCAATGACAAAGCAGTAGCATACTTGAAAACTTTGATAAGGTCTAGTTAAAGGGACAAGGCCATAGCATATGTGACCATAGGGGTTTGATATTATACACAACTTGGGTTTGTGGGCATCATGAGAAGAGAAGCCTGGATTAACCATCTCTACTCTGCCTTTGTGCTGTGCCTCACCACGTGCGCAGAAGAAGATCCTCCAGAGCTGGAGGATCATGGGATGATACTTCTAAAAGAAACCATTTCGTTTCTCAATGGCTTTTCTTGGGTTCTTTTATTACAGCAATGCAGCACAACTAACTTAATTATTTAACTGTATAGAATTCCTCCCATCATTTGTTGTTACAAAAAACAAAATTACTTCTTAGTGATGGCTCTTACTAGGAATACTGATTTTCCAAACATGTTAGCTAGTAATAGCTACAACAACAATGTGGTTGATTTCTGTTTTAAATAACACTTCGAATATATTTAACTCATAGATTAAAGTCCAGAGGTTTTGTAATTTCCAAGAATTACACACAGCCTAATTCAGTTCCTGGCAAGGACTAAGTGGTTGACAAACACTGGCAAGAAACAACAAAACAAAAACTCCTAAGTTGTATGGATGCATTTGTAAGTGGATTTTTTCAGGGAAGAGTGTATGTGATTTATCCATGATTTGCAAACATTCCATTGTCTCAGAAATAAAGCCCAATGCTTTCAGTGAATATTTATCACTGTATGAGTAACCAAGTCTAATGTCTAATGACAAAGTAGGGAGGGAAGGTCTTGGTGAGCCTGTGTCCCTGCCATTAGGTTAGACAGCGCCAAGTGAGGTCACCTTCTGGACTGTCTCACGAGGTCTCTTATCCATCTGTTGCTTACCTGGAAATTCCCATTCATTTTCTATCTGAGATCATCTCTACAAGACTCAGGGGACCATAGGCTGTTTATGTAACCAATGATGGAATGGTTTGATTTTGTTGGTATAAAGACTATTAGCACTAAAAGAAGCATGCCTGTAGTCTACTTCAGTTTTTAGACCTGTAGCAGATTCCTAATCGTGTCTCTTTCTTTTCCCATGGAGACATCTCTAAAGGTGAGTAGGACTCTTCTGTGCCTATGAGAATCTTCTTAACATAACCTGATAGGTGGCCATTACCAGGTGATTGAAATTGACATGCAGAAGAAAGACAGTTTTTCAACCTCAATACATTCCAATATCCGATTTCAGCTGGCAAAACTAAGAAGATTGCATTTGATTTGTCTGTCTGTATGATGTAGCTGAGTGCTCTGGGAGCAGTATTGACATTTTCAGGCTGGAAGCCATGTGGCTTTACATATATTAAAGTACCAAATTTCATATTTGCTCTGATTAATTTTTCCTCATTCGTTGCAGAATAAAGAAGGAAGCCCTTTAAAAAAAATCGTTTACCTTTCCCCAGAGACAAATGTATATGGCACATAAATTCTTTGTTTGCATAGAGGAAAAAAATAGGTTCTCTGATGAACAGAATATGAACTCTTACATACTTTGTTTGTAGATACATGTGAAAAGAAAGTATATTTAAGTTGGTGATGAGTATTGGCCCAGAAAGAATTGAAATAAAATGCATTTCAAACCTTAATTAATTTATTTTAAGAGCACAGAAGTAGCTTTCAAATTGTTTGGCATCACTAACACAGAATATATGTCACACAGCCTCTCTAGAATAAGTGCACATGAGGTATGGACCTTTTTTCACACATTTCCAGTGAAATCTATGAAAAATGGGAGTAATTTAAGATTTTCCCATCAGAAGAGTGAAAATGAAATGTGTAATTCTGATACGGGCTAAATCACTCCCCTTTTCTAGAATGGTTTATGTGTGCAAACAGGGCAAGGTTCTCAAATATACAACACCCTCATCCCCTTTGTTTTCTTTTTAAAGCTCATTCTTATCACATACTCTGGTAAACTGGCTTCAATCTTCCCTCCTTTACACTGGTCGTTCTTTGAAATATGAGAATTATGACTGTAAATTAAAGAATAACCCAGTATCATATGAAAGCATTTATTGGCTGAATAATAAAACTTGTAGAAGGGGTTTCTAGAGCTACACCATCCCCTCTTGAAGTACGTTTTTGATAAGCAAAAAAAAAGCAATACTACCCGAGCTCAAGAAGAAAAAATATGCTTGCAGCTTAAATCATAGCCCCTTGAGGAGTGTTCAAGCAATCGGTTTCTTTGATGGTGCAACGAAAGACACAGAACTTCCCCAAAGGTTTGCTGTCTTAAATGCTGCACCTTCACCTTACCGAAACCCACAATGGAACTTCGAACATCTTACTCGTGGTGATTTACAAGCAAATTCTCAATAACAATCTTACAGCAAAACAGAAACAGCTAAGAACATAGTAAATAAATAAGAGTGAAAGGAGAAAGGAGAATCAAGTGACTTCCTTGGCTGGCAGGCATGCAACACACCTGGGACCTCATCTGAAACACAGACGCCTCAGCCTTCAGAAACCAAACAGAAGGCTACTGATGCAAAGGACCCCACCCACCTTATCCCCCCTTAGTATGTCCAGACAATCTTCAGGATGAGAAGGGTAATCATTCCTTCCTTCTGCACAAAACGCATCCTTTAGGTGGGGATGAAAGAAGTGATTCTGTTATAGCCATGAAACCTTTTAGGGAATAACCCAGGGATTAGTTTAAAATTGCTTTTCACACGTGAAAAAAAAAAAAAAACCTTAATAATAACATAAATAATGCACGGAACCAAACCAAAATCAGAATACCTCAACTTATTACAGTTTTCATTCTTTTTAAAAGATGACTTCAGATGTGTTCTGTAAGTGCAGATTTGGATAAAATGAAGCAGTTACAATGGAAATATTAGCCTGTCTTCTGTCCCCCACCCTCCAGATAGTCGCTTTTCAGTCGACCTAAGCGGGACCCATGGCTCCTGATGGTATGTGCCAGCAGCTCATATTTGTCTCTGAGGCCTACAGAGATGTCCAGTGTCTCCTTCAGCAAGGACCTGGTGTGGACCAGCATCCCCAGAAAATCCTCATTGAGTCGGCTTTCCTGTCGGCTATCCTGCTCCTGGCCCTGCTTGAACTTGCTTTCCAGCTCAGTGAGGGATTTGTCAGAGTTGGAGTAGGCATCCCCAATCTGATGGGACTCCCGCCTCAGGTACTTGCCGTAGCTCTCTTCCCCATCCAAGTCGTAGGAGATGCTTTTGCTGATGCCCTCCAGGACGCGCCCAGCATCCTCCACCTGGCGACCCAGTACCGTGAACTCCTCTCGAAGAGTGAGGCTCAGCAAACTACTGGCTTGGCCCCCTTCCCCCTGGGAGCAGCGCCGGCGATCACTCACCCTGAAGAGCAGCTGGCATTTCTCAGGGTCATCATTCTCCTCGTAGTCTCCATCAGGCACGAAGTAATGATGCAGAGTCCCATTAGACATTTCTGGATATAAGGGGCCATCAAAGTAGCCTCGACACAGGTGGCAGAAGAAACCCATCCAGATCAATTTGGGGAACACCATTCTGGATATTCGGGAGAAGCGTTTTTTTAGCCCAGGAACTAGGAAACGAGGTTCCCCTGGGAGTCAGCGGCTTCGGATGAAGGCGCCCTCCTCAGGCGCAGCGCGCTTGCTGCTCTCGGATTCAGGTTCCTCCACAGGCTTCATGTGGCTTTATGCAGCAGCGAGTGGAGTGCAGAATGCTCCTCAGAGTCTCTGGTCCTCTCCACACTGGGCGGAGGTCCTGAACCTTTGATTTTGCAGCAGGACAGAGGGACCCACAGAGTGGGGACCTGCTGCTCCAGGCGCTGGCTCTGCGGTCACCTTTGGAGTTCCCTCTGGCTCCAGGGAGATGGAGCTAGTAGCTAAGGGGAGCTGTTCTGACACAATTTCAACCCCTGGACTGGGTGGGAACTCAGTTTTATTTCCCTTTGGCTAAAGATATCCCGAGGATTGCAGGACTCTCAAATTACAGCTCATTTCGTCACTTGGAACCCAGGGAACAAGTTTGGAAAGTTTCACCAGTCCCCTTATTAAAGGTACAGGATATATTTTTCAAGATTGGAAGAGGAGACCCTGTACGACACAACTGAACTTGAATGGGAATAGTAGAGGGTGAATATAAGCATAAAATCCAATTGCTATTAGCATGTTTAGGAAAGAGGTGATTGCTTTGGAGAAATGACAGTTCAGACATTTAAATACCAGGTGAGAATTTTTTTTTTTTACTCATTTTCAAAACTTTTCTTTTAAACACAAAATTTGAAGTATTGGGAATAGTTTGGTTTGGAGATGATCTAAAGCTTCATGAACTTTAAATACTTTTGAGACAACATGAACACTACTGATTTTCTATATTCATAGTACATAGTTACTATTTAAAAAAAAAAAGTTTCTAATTTAACCAATGAGGACAATTGAGACCTCTGTGAAATTTATTAGATAAGGTCCCAGGAGCCTTATGGAGTCTTTTGTCTAGTATTTGTCTGCTGGGGCCTCCTGTCAGATACTTACAAGGCCAGACTATTTATCCACAGTTAGAACCTTAAGCAAATTGTTACTGTCTCATAGTTAGATTGTAGTTCAGCACTGAGATAGAAGGATTCAAAATTAAGTTGGAAAACACTGCTTTGAAAGAAAATATCTTTATTCTAATTAATTCACTAATAGTAGCATTACCACAGCTGGTCTAAAAAAGCCACCAGACCGAACATCTGTCCAGCTGCCAGCTCTGTAGCATCTCTGTAAATACAGATGCACTCAGAACACCATGTTCCGTGGCCATTCCAAAGCAATGACGTTCCAGTGACAGCATAGCCCAGTGTATGCCCCTCAGGGGAGCTTACAGCCACCCTGGACACAGTGTCTGCCTTGTGGTCCCTCAGCCCTGTTTTTGGAAACAACAGCTGAGTCTGCTGTTCTAAACTCTAGGCAATGGGGCTGCTATGGCCAGTTGAGCTCCAGTGCTGAGCTGGGTGCAGCTGTCCTCCAAAGGGCCATGGTGGACATCAAGACTCCATAGGACTTGTGAGTTCAGCTTCCTCCTAATATGCTAAGGGCTGTCTTTGTGTCTAGAAATGTGAAATAATAAAAAGAACATTAATTTCTAAAAACAATCAATCAAACTCCCCCAGCCCCCCTTTTTCCCCCAAAGATCATTTTAGGTTTGGATTTATGAATTGGTTGTCACGTGGCCATTTGATAGGCCATCCATTTGTTCAAATATTTACTGAACACTTATTAGTCACCCACTTCTGTTTCTGGTATTAAGAAAATAGCAATGGGCAAAACTAGGAACAAGCCATGGTTTTCCTAGAGCTTTCAAGCTGGAAAGTGCAGGGATAATTAAAGTAAAAATAAATAAGCATACATTGTATATTGAATAATTTTAGGATTGTGGAGAAAGAAGTAGGGAATTAGTGGAAAGAATACATAATCAGGAGGATTTTATTTCCAGAGCTATTTGCTATTTCTGCCTCGAAATGCAACTGAGCCACTCACACTGAGTATCCAGTTCTGTAAGAGACTACCCCTCTATCACAAGGGACAGCTTATATTCAGATGCACACAGTTCTAATGTCAGACTTGTCTTTAATTTACTGTCACAGGGAGTCTGGAATTCTAAAAGAGAATTAAAAGCCCAATTGACTGACTAGTTGTTTTTGATGTGAAATCACACACACAGACATTTTGAAGCATGCTCACGAGGGCTTCAAACCTTAGGTTTGCTCTAGACACCCAGTATCATGAATGCATAGACCAAAGCAAGGTTTCTTTAGTGTTTATGCCAAGTAGAAGAACATGCCTCATTTCCTTTTGTGTCACCAGAAACCTCCAACCCTTCATTTAGAGACTGAACCGTGGGGATCAGAGGACACTGCCTTATTCCTTTTCCCTGGGACACTCACCAGTGATAGCTGACCAATTCAGAATTTTGGCCTAAGAAGAAAACAAGTATTTACTCCAATTTACTCCACGTTTTGCACAATCTACCCTCCCCTGACTTACCAACCAATTCAATTATGCAAAGTTATAATAAGGACTCACTACCAGTTATCCACTTACACAGGAAGTAGTTTTAATTAGACACGTATATAAAACTGTACGATAAAAATTCAGGCTATGACAAGTTTGCTTTCTAACTAAAGAGTTACAGAAATTTAAATAGAAGTGATAAGAATCTATACATTCTCCATGTAACCATTTCATCTACAGATCTAAAATACTGCGTCTTTACATGTACTACCAGTACGTACATTTAAGTTTAAGTCTAACTAAACTAAACAAAAAATTATTGATTTATATGCATTTTTGGATTAGTTTCAGACTAACTTGGTCTAAAAGCTAGTTTTCTCTTGGTTCCACTACATCAGTTTTCATTTGTTGTTGGATAGCTCCAGGCACTTGTGTGTCCGAGATCAGCAATCTCTTCTAGGATCCTTTAGTTAGGGCTTCTATTGCTGTGAAGAGACATCATGATAATGACAAGTCATCTAAAGACATTGAGGCTGGCTTTTAGTTCTAGAGGTTTAGTCCATTATAATCATGTGGAGAAACATGGTGGCATGCAGGCTGACCTGGTGCTGGAAAAGGAGCTGAGAGTTTTACATCTTGATCTGCAGGAGTTAAAAGGAGACTGCCACACCAGATCTAGCTTGAGCATACCAGACCTCAAAGCCGACCTCACAGTGACACACTTCCCCTAACAAGGCCATACCTCCTAATAGTGTTACTCCCTATGGGCCAAGCATTCATACACATAAGCTTGTGGAGGACATTTCTATTCAAACCACCACACAGGGCTGCTTTGTATGTGCACATGTACTAGTTTGTTTGTACCAACAGGTGGATTTTCTATTTCTCGATCCAAGCCTTGTATATCAGCATCAGTGCCCACAACTGGCCTCATTTGATTTATTCACAAATTAAGATTATGATAGCATGAGTCAGGATCAACCTTTTTTTTTTTTTTTTTGTTTAGGAAAAATAAGGGCTCTGTGTGTCTAGCTGACACACAGTTAGAGGTGTACCATACAAGCTACATGGCTGGGTAATTTAGGGTCCTGTTTAGAAAAGGAACAGTTATGGCAGGAGACTCCATACTGTCTATGAATGTTCTCCCTACACTATAGCTGAATTTCTGAAGCATACCCGGGAGCCACCGCTTCCTTTTTTGCAACAGTGTGCTTAGAAGTTGGCTCATGTGGCAGTTTCCATAAGCTGCATCTTTTGATTTTCATAGTGTAAATATACCAGTGAGAAACAAAGTATCTTCCTTATGACCAACCAGCATGCTTGAGAGCAGAGCTGGGGAATGAATGCATTCCTGTCTCCTCACACAGCATCCCTCCCGTACAGATACACTAGATGTAGGTGAGCTCAGAGAATAAGAAGCAGTCAAAGTTTTGCAATTGTAAACGGTGAGGCTTGCATATATGTCCTCCTTTGTTATAATATAGCTTTTGAATTAGCAGCTTAGATGGTCTAGATTTTTAAAACATTAGCATGTATGTCACAACTGGCCTGTAAAATTCCTGAAAACCTGACAACCAACATTCAAGAAGCAGCACGAGCCATCTCCAACAATCTGTCTTCAGCACGCCATGATCTTTTGAGAAAACACTTCATTTTTTAAAGCCTCATAACAGCCTTTATTGCCTAATACTTAATATGTGCCAAATTCCATCTTGGGTTAGTTTGCTAGGGTCAGAGCCATGGTGGCTTCTGGGAGTTTTCCTAGGAAAAGCGAAGCCAGAGTTAAAGTCCAGACACAACATACAGAAAAGAATGCTTGCTCTAGAGGTGTGTTATCTTCTGATAGGAACAATATTTGCGTCTAGACAGAAGACTAAAGACAAGTGAAAAAGCAGACATCAAGTGACTCTGGAATATAAGAGGACCTTAGTGGAGGATTCTTTGGACTCACCCAGGTAGGCAAATGAATCCTGCTGTCCAATCCCAACTACTTATGCATGGTTAATTCCCAGGACACATTGCCAGCCAAACTGGCACTTTGAAACTTAATATATTCTTCGTCATTTTATTATACTCTTAAATCTGGTTTCTCGTGATCAACCACTACTTTAGTGAAGACAGTAGGAATTTAGGTTAACATTGTGAGCTTAAAACTTGGTAACTTTCCTTTTCTTAAAGGCTTTCTCATTGTTTGCCTATTTTTGATTATCATAGTAGCACAACTTCTGTACAAACAAGGCTCAGATGAGTGAAGTATGTATTAGTTACTTATCTTGCTGCTGTGGTATATAGCTGATGAGAATCAACTGAGTGGATGGAAGGTTTATTTGGTTCACAGATAAGGCTTATCATGGCTGAGATGCTGTGGCGGTAGAGAGCGAGAGAGCACATTTCTTTGCCTTTTGTTTGTATTTCATATAGGACCCTAATCCATGAATAGTGTTGCCCACATTTAAAATGTTTTTTTTTCTTTTACTCTAATTAACCTGATTTGGAAAATTCAACATAGGCATGGTCAGGACTTATATCCTAGGTGATTCTAAATCTTGCCTCTAAACTTAACTATATATAACATCAGAAATTTTAGAATGATTGGGTTCCCAAAATATACCTTGGGATACAAGGAGACAGTATTGTACTCCCAATATCTGAACTTATCAGTCTGAGATCCTGGACCTAATCAAAGGGTATGACAGTATAAAAGGCATCTACTATGCTTGGGGACATAGTAGATGGAGGTCCTGAGGTTGAGAGGAACAAGGTTGCTGAGTAGATGGGGACAATACATACAGTAAGGTGTATTATTTAGCATCTTGGCAATGATTTTAATCAACAGAAGTATTTACTGAGCAGTGATTGTTTAAAGAAGGCAAGAAGAGCAGAGGAGGAACAATTGAAATGAGGGCTATGGGACTGGCATAGTTGGCAGAGTGCTGACTATGCAAACATAGGCTTTGATCTCTGGAACCCATGTAAATGTTAGGCATGCTGAATGCCAGCTATTCTAGCAATGGGAACATACAGGTAGGAAGATTTCTGGTGTTCTCTGGCTGGTCAACTAAGTTTGCTAAGTGTTGAGGGCCGAAGGCTGCGACCTTACAAGATGGCGCTGGTTTCAGGTGCCATGAATCAGCTAAAGTGTGGTAAATAACCACTGGGCACATGTGCAAAGAGTGGTGCGAGCCAAGTCACCGCCCATCTCGGGGCGTCACGATCAGACCACTGGCGGGCAGCCAATCACACAGCGACACACCACTCTTGGGTGGTATAAATTAGGGTGCCTTTTCCTGCCCCGGGTCTTCCTCTTCAACATACAATAAAGGTTGTTCGCAGAAGAATTTTTTCTGCCGGCCTTTTTCTGCCGGCGGGAAGTGGGGCGTGCGACAAGTGGTGCCGAAACCCGGGATCAAATAGCTAAGTGAGATTCAAGTTTAGTGAGAGAACGTGCCTCAAAAATAAGGTAGAAAGCATCTAAGCAATAACATTAGAAGCCCTTGGCCTTCTAAGCACACACAACCAATCCTTGTGTATGAACGCACATGTATACACACACACACACACACACACACACAAACACACACACACACACAAACACACATACACACACACACACACACACAGAGATTGAGAGAGAGAGAGAGAGAGAGAGAGAGAGAGAGAGAGAGAGAGAGAGAGAGAGAGAGAGGAAAAGATGAACAAAGATAAGCAAGAACTGGGGAAGGAAGGTAGCAAAAAGAAAAAGAAAAAAAGAGAGAAAAGTTAAAGACGTACTTACATTCACTTGAAGATATTGTTTTTTATAACATTATTCATTAGGGATGGGAAGGAAGCCATTAGTGTCTTGAACAAGAAATGTGGGTATTCTAAATAATGAAAATAGTTTATTTAGTCTACATAGAATATATTTTAAAAATCTCTTATTAGTTAGGGGTTTTCTATAGCATTGATTCTTAACTTTGTAACTCTACTTTGTAACTTTGGGGGTGTATTGGCCCTTGTACAGGGGTCTCCTAAGACCACTTGAAAGTACAGATAGTTACATTACAATTCATAACAGTAGAAAATTACAGTTATGAAATAGCAACAAAAATAATTTTATGGTTATGGGAATTTATGGAATTGATAGACTGAATCTACATATTAAAAGGCGCTTTATTAGTGCTATGATCTGGCTAAGTCAACAATGGCTTTTTTCTGATGGGAAGGCCAAGAATCTAGTGGTTCACTCAGTGAAGCTAGATGTCTCAGCTCATCTTCAGTTTACATTGAAATCCCAAAGAAGTAGGTTCTAATATCAATAAAAAAGAACTTTTCAGTAGCAGAATAGATGGACTTGCCATCCAGAGTGAGGGTAATCAGGCCACAAGCAAAAGTGTCTTTCTCCCAAGTCTGTTTATGTGTGTTGCTATCAGAAGGTGTGTCTCAAGTTTATGGACTTCTAATGATCCAACCAAGAAAATCCTTCACAACTGTGCCCATTGGCTTAGGTTTTAGTTAATTCCAGAGGTATTCAAATTGACAACCAAGGTTAGCCATCACAGTCTACAAGAACTTTCTCGCCTGTTACTACTGCAGTCGGTGAATTGTATCTTTCTACCATTTTATTCATGAACTCGGAATACATGAAATTCTAGAAGTGGAGTTAGAATCTAGAGTAAAGGAAGGACCCTGTGGTTGAGGAAGCAAGGAGATGTTGATTCAGCTTTGCTGACATGTGAGTTATATGCTGTTAATATGGGGGATGAAAAGAGAGGACGGTTAGTCCTAAATGAAGAGAGGTAGTCATTGAATACGATAGCGGGTTATTATTCACTGTGTATACAACTCTAGACAGTGTTCAGATACACATATCAGGTAGGTTTAGTCATTTGTGGAGAATTCTCTTTTGTTTTAGATTTTTCATTGGCTTCCTACATTCTTATAATGAAATTAACTTTATTTTGGTTGTCTATTAAGCTTTGAATTGACTTGTCCCAGCTTCTAAACATCTGTATCCTATACGTCTTGCTTTACCTGTAAGCAAAAGTATATATCATCTCGAGGTCTGCATTCAGTGTTTTCTTTTTACCTGGAACTTTGTTTCCCAAGTTTTTTCCTGGTTGATACTTATTCTTACTCTCTGTTTCTTAAATGACATACACTTCTTCTGAAGGCCCTCGACTGACCTTTAGATATTAATTAGTTTATACCTCCTGCATTTGTTTTCCTCCTGGAACACTCGATTATTTATAGTTGGGCTTTGATTTGTTTGCTAATTTGCCTTTTTTTCTTCCCAAATTAACTTAAACCCACAAAAATGGAAATCACACACTCTTATCTTTCTATGTGTCTTCTATTTTAGCACTGTAACTGGATAATTGGAGTTGCCAATTATGAATATATGACACCACCTTAGGTTAGTAAACCACTTTCTATTTATTGTTTCAGTTGTACTGTGTGTGTGTATGTGTGTGTGTGTGTGTGTGTGTGTGTGTGTGTAAATGCCAGAGAAGAAGATGTATCCTGCTGTATCATATAGTTTCTGCCATATTCCCTTGAGAAAGGGACTCTCATTGAACCTGGAACTATACTAACAGTTAGTATGTCTTCACCCCTAAGAGTGCTGGGGTGACAGGTATGTGTATACAGGTCCAGTGTTTTGAGTAGGCGCTAGATATTGAAATTTTCATCCACATACTATACATGAGGATGAGGATTCATGCTCTTACCCACTGAGCTATCTCCCTAGTCTCCTCTTTTATCATATATATTGCAGTGTTTTGAATTCATTTATTAATTTCTATATCTTCCCGCTTAGACTGTGAGCTCTTCAGCACTTACTTTTGTAGACTTTGTGATTAGTATGTAGTTGGGGCCAAATACTTGTTATTTGTTTTGATAGCTGAACTGTGGAATTCGAGAAATTTTATTATTTAATAGAGGTTAGATAGTCTATCAGAGTTCACATTTTTTCTGAACATCAGTCAATGTGTGATGTTCTCATTAGGAATCTGGATGAACTTGGCTGGAAAGAAGGGGAGGAGCCTTGTGGATTCCAGTGCTCAGAATGCACAGCGCAGAGTGAGGGCCATTCAGAACACTACAGTCCTTAGTGAACTGAGGGTCAGACTCTGCATATGGTGGTGGAAGATTGTAGTTTGTAAACTGAGAAAGAAACAGACTATCTCACAGGGTAGTTTGCTATTTTCCTGTTAACGGTTTTCCTTTATTTTCTCTACTTTCTGAAGTAAATATTTTGAAGTGATTATTCAGCCAAGTTTGCAGAAGTATTTCTTCCCACTTTGTGAATATTTTTTTTTCTTGTCTTGGTCTGGTCAGGCTACCAAATGAATAATTGAAGGTCTTTCCTTAAGGAAAGAAAAAAAGAAAGGAAGGGAGGAAGGAAGGAGGGAAGAGAGAGAGAGAGAGAGAGAGAGAGAGAGAGAGAGAGAGAGAGAGAGAGAGAGGGAGAGGGAGGGAGAGAGGGAGAGATAGAGAGAGAGAGAGAAAGAGAGAGAGAGAGAAAGAGAAAGAGAGAGAGAGAGAGAGAGAGAGAGAGAGAGAGAGAGAGAGAGAGAGAGAGAGAGAGAGAAACTTTGTTCCCGAGTTGTATAATGGAGAAGTAAGCAGAAACACAGAAGATGTTAAGCAGAGATATTTTGGTTCTTAGATTAGCAATCTGGAAATAAACTGGATGGTACAAAAATGCTAATGCTAAATTCTTCCCATACCCATTTATTGAAAATATTTTTAATCTTTTGAAAATTAATTTTAAAAATGATTAACAAATAACAATGATTATGAAAAAATATTATTATACCTATATCTAATCTATATAAAAATGCTTTGTGAAAAAAAAAACAAAACTAGGAATACAAATCCAAAGATGATGCTTGACAAATGCATCAGGCTTCATTCTGTTAAGGGATTAGAGGCCATAGCTCTGTCTGTAGTACTGTGTGGGTTACATGTATTGTCCACTGTAATACACAGTGCAGATTTTAAAAAAAGACAAACACAGAACAGAAAGACAGAAGCTGATTCATAGTCTAGAAGCATTCCTTTGTAGAGCTCCCTCCACTTTCTTCAGATGGGGTGTTCCCCTGATCTTCTCTCATTTGCATTATCTACTAAACCACTGTACTGTGAAGCGAAGGCAATTGCTCTTTAGATTTAGGAGCCTCTGGGAGGTTCATATCATTGTCAAATAAGATCAGCCTGCTTCATTATTATGGATTTGACCTTAAGTTTCTAGACTTCTGTGGGCTAGAAGTTTTATCTCTAGCACCAGGAACTGGATTGGAGAACAAAGTGAGGAGGGTTGCAACTTATACATTATTACCATTTTATGGCAAATGAGGCTGTAGAGGCAAAGAGCATGCCCCTAAGAACACAGAGATTCTGGAATTATAATCAGTTCTAAGTAGTTCTGAATAACTGGATTTAAGAGGTTCAGGTCATTTGCATGCTAATTGGAATATTCACTGCTTCCACGAAACTGGTCTCTCCAAGAGCTTCATAATATGGTTTGGTACCTGCACATGAGAATAATTTAAAATTCACATAGAAAGATAGTTGCTCCATGTTTGCTGTCTTTCCTCAGAGCTAGTTAATGACAGAAGATGTGTGACTGCCCACATAGCAATGCTCCAATAAAGAGAAACAAAAAGGGATTGATTTCCCATATTCAAAGTTAAAAACAATGGCAACAATTCTAATAAAATTAAAAATAAAAACAAGCCTTCTTAGTCCAAATGTTGTCCATAGCAAAACATTCTCTGCAATTTTCATAAGTTATGGGGCTAAATGTTTCAATGTTTCTGAAGTTTAAAAATAGTGAGTATGCTACCAAGGTGGTCTCTCAAGTAACCAAGTAACAGATGATGTTTATAAAGACTCAATATTATAAAAGATAGAGAATACTTTTTTTCCCCCCAGAGAACCAATGTCTGGTACAAGCTCGCAGCCATTTATAATTTATGACTAGTAGAACAAATATTTGTGACTTGTAATAACACTGTTGCGGTAGAACAGAAAAAATAATAAGCTCTAAGATATCCAGGGGAAAAAGCACACAAAAGGAAATGATTTCTCATCTTGGAGAATCTAGCTAGTGTGAAGAAAGGCAAGCCACTGGGGTCCATGTACATGTGTAAGGTGAGTCTGAGGCTCACTGTCTTTACCTGAAGTGGTTTGTTGGTAGTGAGTGTATCTCAATCTGGGAAGCAAACAAGCAAAACCAAAATGAAATCAATACAAACCAAGAAGGAGCCAAATGTAAAAGAATAAAAATATTCTCAAAAAAAAAAAAAAAAAAGAAAGAAAGAAAAGAAAAAAAATCCTGTCAGAAATAATATAAGCATATTTAAAAATAACTAAAAGTGATTTGTCATTTAGAAATGTGCTTTCCACTTACAGGTTCATTTTTTACAATCCTCAGCTAGAGGAAATTATTTCTTAGTTATAAACAAGAGGAGCCCTACTGGCTCAGTGTGACTTTATTCCAAAGTTGGCTGAAGAGCAGAAAGGGATTAGTGTTGGAATGTTGGATTCACAGTGGTTTTCAGCCCTGGGTGATGAGTGTCAGCAGGCGACAGGAAAAACAGAAAGTGAGCATTCAGAACAGGCATCCACAGGAAAGCAAATATCTAGATTTAGAAGCTCAGCAATACTTGAGCAAGTGCTTCTGTGCTTCCCTCTACCTTTTTCCTCTGCATTCCAGCATAATGGAACCCTGACCTAGAATACTAAGCAAGAAGAGGGTCCCAGATAGTTAAAATACAGCAATAATTTGTATGTGTCTTTCAACCTGAAAAACCTAAAATAATAGGTACAATATTAAGCAGTTTCCCAAATAATGGAAAATCCAAAAATATAAGTCAATGACTCCTGTGACTTCACATGATACAATATGAGGAGAGGGAACCTTGAGGGACAAAGGCTTTCATATAGCAGAAATTATTTTCACATTATGTATCTAATAAAGACTATGTTAACAAATTAAAAAAATAGCAAACAGCTCAATTTCAATGGGCAAAAGATTTGAGCAGGCAACTTAATCATTAGCTGTTGGCTTATTGAACAGCTGATGAACAAATGAGAAATTCTTGGGAACACTGGTCAGCACTAAAATGGGCATTAAAGCCACAATAAGGTATGACTACACATTGAGGAAATCGTTTAAAAATTTTTGCTGTGTTTATAAGGGTACTGAGCAACTAGAGCTCACACAAGTTTATAATGGCTGGCAAAACAAAACAAAACAAACCAACCAAACAAACAAACAAAAAACCCCTCTATAATCACATAGAAAATAGTTCCATGTGTGATTTGGAGAAATGTCCTTCTCATGTGTTTGAACACTCAATCCTCAGCCGAAGGGGACGTTTTGTGAGGCTGTGGCATCTGTAGAAGCAGGAGACACGGCTGTCTGGTCGAGATGGATTACCGATGGATGGTGGGCCTTTAATAGCGATTACTCAGCCTTCATTCGGGTCCTTCTCATTCCTAATACCTCTCCAGACATGCGCAAACCATGTCCTGTACTCCTCTCCTGTCTCATGCTGCCTGTACCGTCATGTTTTCCACACTATGGTAAATCGTTGTCGGCCTCTTGAAGTTGTAGGCTTAAGGAAGCCCCTCCTCTATGGAATTGCTTCTGTATTTTATTATGTCAACGGAAGTACTTTCTAAAGTTAAGTATAGATCAGCTTTCTGATCTAGTCACTGAGCTCAAAGTATCTATCCAAGAGAAGTGAATGCATGTGTACACATGAACTCATCCATGAATGTTAACTGTTAGTAAGAGCTCTAAACTAGACCTAGTACAAATGTCAACAACAGGTGGGCAAAGCAATTCATAGTAGTTATAACATGGAGCAGTATCATAGTGATACTCTATTGGAGAAGCCAGGGAATCAAGAGTGCTATTCCACTTTAATTCTAGAAGGTGCAAAAACTGCAGGATACTATGCAAGGAAAATTAGGAATAATGGATGTGTTCATTATCTTGATTGTGACCATACAGTTTATAGAGTAAAACAATGTAAATCTACATATGCTAAAAGATCTTATTGCATACTTTAAATACTTGCTTATTGTGCAACAGCTGAATGTCAACAAAACTGTTAAAGTGCTATCACTCCTAAAGTATTTTCATATGTACTTATCCAGTGATTCTTCTTACTATGTTGCCATTTTGTCTAGCTCACTAGGATAGAGTGACCTCAGTCCTCTTGAGGTGGTAAATGTCGGCAAAGAGCATGATATCATGCATGCATTAAAATGTCATAATTCGACTCATCTTTATACGCATTGAAATTTGAGAAGAAAGACTATGTTTCTACTCTATCTTGGAAAAGCAATACTTCCTCTATTATGGGCTAGAAACGAGCCATGAGAAAGGCAGCCATGAAATGACTTGTACTGGTTCTTTTGCAGTAAGATTACCTTGATAGGACAGTGTTAGTTTCATACCCCAATATTCCATATGATAAAAGCAGCATTAGAAGCTACTGGGTGAGGATCTGACATGGTCAGGATGTTAGAAACTAGAGCCAGAATTACATTGAGCATATGTCCAAGGATGACCACATTTTTTATGGGTTATGCTGATATGGAAAATTCCAAGGTTCTTCAGCCTGCTATCACCTTCAAATACCATAAACCCTTATTTTATTTGTACTACAGCGAGACCTTGAAGACCCATTTCCTTAAGGTACTTATTTATTTTTCTAGAGTTCATTCAGATAAAAACAAGTGTGTGGAGAATTTTCTCCTTTCAGAATTGAATTTACCCTGAATCATTCCCTTCTCCCCTGTAGGGCTCTGTTCCCAGAGTGAAAGGGGAGAGGCTTACTAATGTTCTATTTAGTTATTTTACTTTCTTTGAAATATTCCTCCTGTTTTCTCTTCTGCCTGCAGAAGGTCCGCATATGCTCTCTGTTTTAGGAAATTCTGGCGGCCTAAATATTTCTGCACAGCTATTGTTTATACCTGGGTCTGAGCAGATGGAAGCTTCAAAGTCACAGACAAGTGTTTAATTTTTATGTCTGTTTTTCCCACCGTACTTGCATTCCTGCCTTTAAAAATCAACTGTAGGTTGTGTGATTTTTTTTTAGGAAGGCAGGAAAAATGTTTGTCTCAGATTGGTCACCTTTACAGGCCAAAGAAACAATTCTACACAAATTTGGATTGGGTGAGCCAATGAATGTATTGAAGTAGCTTACAAGAATATAGGACACTTAGGTAGCTGAAAGAACCGGAAAAGCCCATGCAGGGATAAAAGCTGTGTCATTGAAGTGGTCCACATAACTGGCAGGTTGTTCTAACAGAGTTTACTCTTATCAGTAATCATTTATTACATATGTAACCTCAGGCAGGAGGCCCCATGAACACTGTGATTTTTTTTTTTGTAAATATCATTAAATCCCTTCTTCTTTGCATTGTATCAAAGAATAGTAACTCAACTATTATATGTTTGTATAGTCCTTTTGTGTGTGTGTGTGTGTGCCTGTGTTATTTTAGCTCCTACTGTAGCTTTTGTCTCAATCTGGAGCTATAACACAACCTTCTTAAGTACACTTAAATTGCCAGTTATACTAAGCACACATAGTAACCACTATGTCCGCATACTGACCAAAGTGACAATATTATAAACAGCTACAAGAAGCACAGAGAACTCATCTGCTTCATTTTGCTCCCAGCGCCAGTGTGGAATGGAACTACCCAAAGAAAGAAAAATTTGTTTTTAAAGATTATGTCTTAGCAGCAAAGCAATGCAACATTGAATATTGCTGACTGGCGAAGATGTAACACTTAGCCACTAAGTGCTTTAAATGTTTCCTTTAGTTAAGTCTTAAAGCAGCACTAGAAAATTGGAACTATTGTTTCCCATTGTTATGTTGCAGATGCGAAAACTGAGGGCCACTGAAGTGAATGAACTGTGCCTAAGTACATATAGCTTGCAGTTGAAGAATGAAAAATGTAACAACTTGGTGGAGGTGCCACTGTTCTCCGTTACTGCACTAAATCTCTTCTGATGTTGAGTGTAATAAATGAAGCTGAAGCTTCTAGGACTTTGTCGTGACATTGACACTTGTTTATTTTTATTCTGAACCTTGTATTTTCTCAAAGGATTCTCTAGTATATGATTATTAGTACATTTTCAGTGTACACTCAAAGAATAGATAAATTTTGTTTTTATCTGTTTCGAATATGGCCAAAACAGTATTTTAGGAAAACACAGCTTTTTGAGGACATCCAGGAATGGAATCCTACTTTTATAAGATTATGTGCAAAAACCCTGAAAGTATCCAGGCAAATAATGTAGGTTGAACTAAGGCAAAACACGTGCATTTCCAGAAGCCAAAGCCACATGTGGTGTAAGAGCCTTCTCATTTACTTCTTTGAGCTAGTATTAAAGAAGGTAAGGTGTCAACTCCTTTCAAATCATAAATTCTGGTATTCAGAAAACATTTGACTACCCTAATCAATTGTCTAGTCCAGCCAAAACATCCACCAATCACTTGAGCCCAGGGATGTAATTATAAATAAATGACAGTTTACAGTAATGCTGTGTATACTATTTGAATTTATTTTCTGTTTCTTGGGAATTGAACAGACAATGTCATTTCTCAGCATGTGCTTCTCAGGTTACTTCAGTAAGCACACAATGAGACATGTAACTACCTGCTCATCTGTGAAAAACAGACTAACACACACACACACACACACACACACACACACCAATTTGGCTCTTATATTCTATAGAACCCATGAATCACAAGTAGCTAGTCAGCTTCTTAAAACTGTTTTAGTGCTCAGTGCAGAACATAGATATTCCCAATCACATCACCAACAAGTGACTACTGCTATCAGTTTAAATTTCTGCAGTGAGGGATCAAACACTGTAGGGAATTCTGATTTTGAGCTAACCTTCATTGTAGGGAAACACTTCATTGTAGGGAATTCTGATTTTGAGCTAACCTTCACATACTGTATGTATTTGCTGACTTTCTGGCTACTCTCCAAAGATGCAATTCTGTTGCATCTGCTTACTCTGACATATTCATTCTGGATACAGCCGTAAATTTTTCCTTCTGTTTAACTTACTTACTTACTGCCCTGCAGGGAATGAGATGAATGACCATGAATAAATATTAGAATCAGAACATAATCTCTCTTGAAATCTTAATGTGTAAATTTAATTGGAATGTGAAGAGTGCAATGATCAGGAAAAAAAAAAAAAAACTTTTCAACTGACCCTTCTAAAACTCAGAAAAAATTGTTGAGAGTAAACAAAGACAAAAAAAAAATTGGCTGTGTCTTGAACCATTATAAGTAATTGTTGATATAGTAAAAAGAGGTCTTGCAGGATAAAATTGATTTTTTATTGGTTGATTTTAAGAGTTTTGTTCCAGTGATGATCAAATTAGATTATTAGCTATATCATACATATATGATAAAAGAAATTTGATGAACACTAAATAAGTAATAATATACACATTCTTTATCCCACCCTTTCATTGCAGAAAATGCTGAAACAGGATCCTCAGTAATATTTTCTATAGGTTTTGCATCACAGAATGCTGACTCCTATAAAACGTTAATAATTTTTTTTTAGAGGAACTTCCTAGTGAACTCTAAAAGTTTAACATAAAGATCATTTTTTCATCTGCTGAAGTGACTATTGGAAATGTGTAAAGATAGAGCCTCCATCTTCCTGAGTGTTTTGTGTTTCCTTGGGTTTCAGGCATGCATCATGAGGCCAGGTTGTATCGTTGCCCTGTTATACTGAGTATAAATCTGCTGTCAGGCTTCTTGGATACAACATGAGACTTGAGAATTGTGACTGTCTCTTACACTAGTCTATCCTGACCTGTATACATATGATTACTCATATCAGTAAGTCCATTTTTATCCAAGAAGAATAGGAGCATGTTAAATTGTATTTACTCTTGGAGATCGTACTCTTTGGAAGTTTAGCTAATTTATTTTACATGTAACCCTAGGTAGCTTAAATATTTTCATACTTAACTCTACCAGGCTAACCTGAGCTGATGCAGTCATTTCTACACTCAGATTTGCCTACCAAAAGAATATTGGAGAATGATACTCTTTGCACACAACACAGTGTTCATCAAACTGCATTTGCCTAGCATTGTTGCACTGATGTGTGTGTGTGTGTGTGTGTGTGTGTGTGTGTGTACCAACTTTCAGTTTTCTAATTTTCTAACTGTAGATCCGTTGGCACATTCAACTTAACTTAATGCCTTTGAAGGTAATTGCCATGTCTAATTATCTGTGAGCCACTTCCTGCATATTCATTTCTGTTTCCAATGTCCCATATGTATTTTAGATTAAACTCTCAGAGGTCAGTATGTTTATAACAATTCCTTTGTTTGAACTGCATTTTCCCCTATAGTATATGCATAGGAATAAGCTGGGAAATTTAAGTATAAGTGAACTACTAAGACATATGCTCTAGCATAAGGAGAGCAAGAATCTGACATGTACATATTATTGTTATAGTATAGGTCAGAACTTTTCTTTTTTCTTAAACAAATGTTAATTTACTCAATAGAATGCTGTAGTTGCAGGTTTATTTTTCAACAAGAGATCTAGGTACTTAATCCCAACGAATGTATCTGTACATTCATCTAACCACGCATTCATTCATGCATATTCATTGTTTTGTCTAGTACATAGAATATTATGTCTGTGTCAGCACTGATTTAAGCATTGGAATAAGTAGCACTCAATTTGAGTATCAAAAAGAAAATGAGACAGTGTATATAATCCTTTGTTATCTTTATGTTTCTAATCAAACAGAAGAAATAAAAGAAAAAGTCTTCTCTCATCTTCAATTTCAAATTTTTCATTAGTAGCATTACTTTGATGAAAGTACTGCACCAAGAGTAGAACAAGTTAATTGTCATTGCTATTTACAGTTCATCTTTCTGGATATTATAAAATTGCTATAACATTTGACTTTCATATTTTCATAGTTAGTGTCTGGAAAAAATGCTCAAATTAAAAAAGAGTAATAGAATCTGGAGTAAGCTGTTAAATTTTTATGCATACTATTCAGTGTTGAGTTACAATTATGTGGAAAGTACATGTGTACTACAGCAGACTATTCAGCAAACATAACAGCTATGCAAGGTCATTACACAGGAAATGAACTTCATATTAAAGGAAATGACAAATGTCTAAGAGAGCACAGAGTCATACGGTAGAATAGCTGAGTTAAATGGAGGCTTGTTTCTGTCTGAGTTATAAGGATCTCTCCGCAGTAAACCAATGTGTCATTACCTCAGTTGCATGACCTTTTTGCTATGTAAGTAATCAATCAGAGAAATAGGTTTTCCTCCATGCATAGAGACTGGAAATGCCCAGTTCCATCTGTCTTCAACTATTTACCCTGCTATATTAGTTCCTCTCTGTTTTTTTCTTTTTTTTTTAAAATTGGGTCTTAAAATGGTACATATTTTGCAACTGAGAATAATGGCGCCAACATATGGTTTCAATTGAATGATTTGAGTATATCAGTATGAACAAAGAAGAAAAAAAATCCTAAACAACTTCTTTCCTTTTGTAAATGGTTTTTAATATAAATCTATGATGTGAAAAGTCTGGTATTAAATCAAGACAAATTTATATTTGTTTATTTTTACCATCTCTGTTGATTATGCCTTAAAGTCAGAAATAGTCAGACACAGCTTTCATTCAGTTCTGAAGTCTGAGGCACTATTTACAGAACTCAGACTATAGCTTACCTTGTCTGTCTATGGACTTACGGTGGCTCAAGAGTTGCCAGCTTGATTTAGTTCTTTATCCCAGAAAGACTGTGTGGATTTAACACAGCACTCCTTATTTTCACTGAAAGATTTTTATGTCTCTGAAATCTAGCCTATGAAATACTTTTCTTGGGAGTGAAGGAATTTCATTTAGATTGTGGTTATCCACACCCAAACCAACTTGGTAAAACCTGATGTGGTATGTCAGCAGCAATGCCCTAGGTAGGTTGTGGGAGAATTCTAACTCTTCAAGAAAGTTTGGCTCAAGAGTAGAGGATCCTCTGATACAACATTTGCTGTTAAATATAGTTCTTTTGTATTAATTATACATGAATTAATAATTCAAGAGATAAGAATGTAGCCTTGTGGCAATTCTTGGTATTTAAAGATCATTATGTTTAATCTTTACACACCAAAACACTTTGACTATTTCCATGTTACATTTTGTTTTACATGTACTTTATGTTCATTATAACTAGTAAGATTTTGATGCATATTATCAAACCTTTAAAAAAATCAAGTACTGACAAAAATATATTCATATAGTTTTCTGCAAAAATGCTTTTAATGTTTTTTAAAATAAAGTTGTTTAATTAAAAAATGATACTAAGCAAAAAATAAAAAAACCCTCAATCTACAGAAAATGTTCTTTTGCATATATTCTTTCTGTTTGTGTTCTCATAGTGGGTGGTTTGAGTTAAATACTATCAGCAACATTTCAAAATATGGGTATGGAATTTTTATTTTAAGGAAGCTTTGGTTTACCTTAGCCCAGATATAGACCACTAGTACACATAACAGTGACTTTATTTTGAGATTGACTTCTATGGTATCAGTCTTTTGGTTTTCTTTAGCTTTCACTCTCAACAGCATGTTTATAGCCATTTTTTCTTTTTTTGGCAAGGAGTTTAAATATTGAGAAAAATTGTTATTAAGCAAGTGAGTTTTCTTTTGATCTACATGTTTGGTAGATTATCTTGTTCTCACATTTCTTAGAAACATGCATGCTGAGTTCAACACGTGATCAAGTATGATCTACCACTTCTAGTCCAGTGAAGATAAGACAGTTTTGAATTGTGCATTTTCTCACTTTCTTCTGTACAAGTTTGAAAAAAACGCTTGAAGCTCAAGATTATAGATCTGTAAGATGAAGGACCTGAAATACTGATGAAGTCCTGGAGGAAAGCAAGAAGGAAAAATTAGATCCACTTGAGACTAAGCCATAAGTAGTATGCAAATTTGTCAGTGTCAAGACATAGAGGTATCATGGTTTATTGTTACTGTTTTATGACTTATATTATTGAGAAAATATTAGATTAGGTTAATGTCACATAATGAGCATCATTATGACATTTTAATATGTGTGTATATTATAGTTTCATCATTGGCAAACTTTTTTTGTGAAGAGTTAAATAGTAATATTTTAGACTTTTGAAGAGCCAAGAGACAAAACTAGTAATATTAAGGATACTTAGAACAACAGAGAAGATGAAATTTCCTAAATCTTAGTGATTACATTAAATATGTAGATAGGTAATTATATTAAATGTATCAGTACAAAGAATAATAATATACCCTTTTAAATAAGTGCTTCTAAGCCATTCAGTATTCCTCAGTTGAGAAGTCTTTGCTTAGCTCTGTACCCATTTTTTAAAATAGGATAATTTGATTATCTGGAGTATAAATTTTTAAGTTCTTTATATATATTGGATATTAGCTGTCTATTGAAAGTAGGATTGGCAAAGATCTTTTCCAATTCTATGGGTTGATGTTTTGTCCTATTGACAGTGTCCTTTGCCTTACAGAAGCTTTGAAATTTTATGAAATTCCATTTGTTGATTCTTGATCTTAGAGCATAAGCCATTGGTGTTCTGTTCAGGAAAATTTTCTCCTGTACCTATCTAAGTTCTAAGTTTTTCCACACTTTTTGTCCTATTAGTTTCAGTGTACCTGGTTTTATGTGGAGGTCTTCGATGAACGTGGATTTGAATTTTGTACAAGGAGATAAGATTAGATCAATTTGCATTATTCTGCACGCTGACTGCTCATTGAACCAGATCCACTGGTTGAAGATGCTGTCTTTTTTTTTTTTTTTTGAGATTCTTTTTTTTTTTTAAATTTTATTTTAAAAAAAATAGGGATAAATGTACTGACAAAAATATATTCATATAGTTTTATGCAAAAGATGCTGTCCTTTTTACATCGAATGTTTTTAGCTTCTTTGTCAAAGTTTAAGTGACCATAGGTGTGTGGGTGTATTTCTGAGTTTTCAATTCTGTTCCATTGATCTACCTACCTTTTTCTGTATCAATGCTGTGTGGGTTTTATCAATATTGTTTTGTAATACAGCTTGAGGTTAGGGATGGTGATTTCCCTGGAAGTTCCTTTATTGTTGAAAATAGTTTTTGCTAACCTGGATTTTTTGATATTTCAAATGAATTTGCAAATGAATCTTTCTAACTCTATGAAAAATTGAGTTAAAATTTTGATGGGGATTGCATTGAATCTGCAGATTATTTTTGGCAAGCTGGCCATTTTTACAATGTTGATTCTTCCAATCCATAGCATTGGAGATCTTTCTGTCTTTTGAGATCTTCTTCAATTTCCTTCTTCAGAGACTTGAAGGTCTTTTCATACAGATCTTTTACTTGCTTGGTTAGGGTCACACCAGGGTATTTTATATTATTTGTGACTATTGTGAAGGATGTCGATTCCTTAATTTTATTATGAGACTGTTTATACTTTGAGTAGAGGAAGGCTACTGATTTGTTTGAGTTAACTTTATCCACTTGCTAAAGTTGTTTATCAGCTGTAGGAGTTCTCTGGTGGAGTTTTTGGGCTAACTTAAGTATGCTATCATATCATCTGCAAATAGTGATATTTGATTTCTTCTATTCCAATTTGTATTCCCTTCTTTTTTTTTTCTTTTTTTTTTTTTTTTTTTTTTTGCTGTCTAATTTCTCTGGCTAATATTGAATAGATCAGATGAGAGTGAGCTGCTTTGTCTAGTGTGATTTAAGTAAAATTACTTAAAGTTTCTCACCATTTAGTTGAATGTTTGCTGTATATTGCTTTTACTATGTTTAGGTATAATCCTTGAATTTGAGATCTTTCTATTTTTAACATGAAGGGGTGTTGAATTTTGTCAAAAGCTTTCTTAGCAACTAATGAGATGCTCATGTGGCTTTTTTCTTTGAGTTTATTAACATAGTGGATTATGTTGATGGATTTTCATGTATTGAGCCATCTTAACATTCCTGTGATGAAGCCTACTTCAGCATGGTGAATAATTGATTTGATTCATTCTTTGGTTTGTAAGAATTTTATTGTGTATTTTTGCATTGATGTTCGTGAAGGAAATTGGTCTGAAGTTGTCTTTCTTTGTGTGGTTTAGGTATGAGTGTAATTGTGGCTTTAAAGAATGAGTTGGGTACTGTTTCCTTTCTTTCTATTTTGTGGAATAGTTTGGAGAGTATTGGTATTAGGTTTTGCATGAAAGTTTTATAGAATTCTGCAATGAATTCATGTAGGCCTGTGCTTTATTTATTTATTTATTTATTTATTTATTTATTTATTTATTTATTTATTTATATTGGGAGACTTGATTACTGCTTCTATTTCTTTAGGTGTTATGGGACTGTTTAGATGGTTTATCTATCTGATCTTGATTTACCTTGGTACCTGGTATTTGCCTAGAAAGTTGTCCATTTCTTCTAGATTTTCAGTTTTGTTGAGTATAGGCTTTTGTAGTAGTATCTGATGATTTCTTGAATTTCCTCAGTTTTGTTATGATGTTTCCCCTTTCACTTCAGGGGAGTTTTTAAAATTTCAATAGTGTCTCTTTGCTCTCCAGTTAGTCTGGATAAAGGTTTATCATTCTTGTTGATTTTCTTAAAAAAAAAAAAAAACAGCTCTTGGTTTTGTTGACTCTTTCTATAGTTCTTTTTGTTTTTACTTGTTTGATTTTAGCTCTAAGTTTGATTATGTCCTGCTGTCTACTCCTCTGGGGTGTATTTGCTTCTTTTTGTTCTAGAGCTTTTAGGTGTACTGTCACATTGTTAGTGTACGATTTCTCCAGTTTTTTTTTTTTTGAGGCCCTCAGAATTATGAGTTTTTCTCTTAGAAACTGTTTCATTGTATCCCATAATATTGGGTATGTTGTGCCTTCATTTTTGTTAAATTCTAAAAAAAAAAAACAAACAAACAAAAAAAAAACTTTAATTTCTTGTTTTCATTTCTTCTATGATCAACTTATCATTGAGTAGAGCATTTTTCAGCTTCTATGTGTATGTGGTCTTTTTGTTGTTATTGAATACCTGCCTTATTCCTTAGTGATCTGATAGGATGCATGGGATTATTATCATCTTCTTGTGTTTGTTGAAGCCTGTTTTGTGAGTGACAATATTGTTTATTTTGGAGAAGGTACCAAGAGGTGTTACAAAAGAACAGACATAATATGCAGTCACTGATAGTGGGATGCTAACCCCAGAGACTCGCACTGCCCCAGAAACAACTCACAGACTGTGTAAAGTCCAAAAAAAAAAAAAAAAAAAAAAAAAGAAAACAAAACAAAACAAAAAAAAGTTGAATTAGTAAACCTATAATAATTTTGGTCATATGTAGAAATGTGTATTTTTGATTCATTAGTTATAATTTCATTTCTATTTATTTCTTTCTTCTTTGCATTATTCATTCATTAAAGGTTATTATATCATGGTTAAAAAAAAGAAGAAGGTATAGTCTTTTGTTTTAGGATTAAAAGTTCTATAGTTTTCTGTTAAATCTATCTGCTTCATAACTTCTGTTAGTTTCACTGTGTTTCGGGTCAGTTTCTGCTTCCACGATGAGAGTGGGGTGTTTAAGTCTCCCACTATAATTGTATATGGTACAGTATATGCTTTGAGCTTTATTTATTAAGGTTTCTTTTATGAATGTGGGTTCCATTGTATTTGGAGCATAGATGTTCAGGACTGAGAGTTTATCTTGATAGATTTTCCCTTTGATGAGTATGAAGTGTCCTTCCTTATCTTTTTTTTTTTTTTTTTTTTTTGAAAATCTATTTTATTTTAGATTTTCTACTCCAGCTTGTTTCTTGGGACCATTTGATTGGAATGTTTTTTTTTTTTTTTCTTCAGCCTTTTACTCTTAGATAGTTTGTGTCTTTGTCACTGAGATGAGTCTCCTTTATGCAATAAAATTCTGGTCCCGTTTAAGTATCTAGTCTTTTATTCTATGTCTTCTTATTGGGGAACTGAATCTGTTGATGTTAAAAGATATTAAGAAATAGTGATTGTTGTTTCCTGCTACTTTTGTGGTTAGAGCTATTATTATGTTTGTATGGTTTACTTATTTTGGGTTTGTTTCAATAAGCTCATTTTTTTGCTTTTCTTAGTGTGTAGTTTCCCTCCTTGTGTTGAAGTTTTCTAACTATTAATTTTTGTAGGGCTAAATTTGTGAACAGATATTGTGTAAATTTGGATTTGTCCTGAGATAACTTGGTTTCTCCATAAATGGTAATTGAGAGTTTTGCTGGATATAGTAACCTGGGCTGGCATTAGAGTTCTCTAAGGGTCTGTATGACATCGGTCCAGGATCTTCTGCTTTCATAGTCTCTGTTGAGGAGTCTAGTATAAATCATATAGGTGTGGATTTATGTTACTTGTCCTTTTTCTGTTACTGCATTTAGCATTCTTTCTTTGTTTTGAACAATTGGCATTTGGGAGAAATTACTTTTCTGGTGCTATCTATTTTGAGGTTCTATAGGCTTCTTTTATGTTCATGGTCATCTCTACAGGTTAAGAAAGTTTTTGTCTATAGTTTTGTTGAAGGTATTTAGTGGGCCTTTTTGTTGAGAATCTCTGTTCTCTTCTATGCCTATCAATGTTAGGTTTGGTCTTCTAATTGTATCATGGATTTCTTAGATGTTTTGGTTAGGTTCTTTTTGATATTTTTGCATTTTCTCTGACTGTTGTGTCAATGTTTTCTATGGTATCTTCTGCACCTGAGATTGTCTCTTCCATCCCTTGTATTCTGTTGGTGATGCTTGCATCTATAACTAGTGATCTTTCTTTTTTTTAATTTTTTAATTGAACAACTTTATTTTAAAAAACAAAACTAAATGTACAAATTTTAAGTATTTTTGCATAAAAGTATACAAATATATTTTTGTCAGTACTTGATTCTTTTAAAGGTTTGAAAGTCTGCATTAAAATCTTACTAGTTACAATGAGTGTAAAGTACATGTAAAACAAGATGTAACCTGGAATTAGTCAAAGTTTTATTGGTGTGTGAAGATTAAGCATAATGGTTTTTCATTTTCTTTTCTTTCTTTCTTTCTTTCTTTTTTTTGGCCCTTGTTTTTTCTTGAACTTCATATAGTCTGTGAGTTGATTCTGGGGTGTTCAGAGCTTTCTGGGGTTAGTATCCCATTATCAGTGACTGCATATTATGTCTATTCTTTTGTGACTGGGTTATCTCACTTAGGATGATATTCTCTAGATGCATCCATTTTCTTAAGAATTTCATAAAGTCATTGTTTCTGATAGCTGAATAGTACTCCATTGTGTAAATATACCACAATTTTTGGATCCATTCATCTACTGAAGGACATCTGGGTTATTTCCAGCTTCTGGCTATTATAAATAGGGCTGCTATGAACATTGTGGTACATGTGTCTTTGTTGTATGTTGGAGCTTCTCTGGGGTATATGCCCAGAAGTTGAATAAGTGGGTCTTCAAGTAGTACTATGTCCAATTTTCTGAGGAATCACCAGACTGATTTCCAGAGTGGTTGTATCAGTTTACAACCCCACCAACAGTGGAGAAGTGTTCCTCTTTTTCCACATCCTCGCCAGCATCTGTTGTCATCTGAGTTTTGGATCTTGGCCAATCTGACTAGTGTGAGGTGGAATCTCAGGGTTGTTTTAATTTGCATTTTCCTGATGGCTAAGGATGTGGAGCACTTTTTTAGTTGTTTCTCAGCCATTCGATATTCCTTGATTGAGAACTTTTTGTTTAAGTCTGTACCCCATTTTTAATAAAGTTGTTTGATTCTCTGGCATCTCACTTTTTGAGTTCTTTGTATACTTTGAATATGAGGCCTCTATCTGATGTGGAGTTGATAAATATCTCATCCCACTCTGTTGGCTGCCGTTTTGTTTTCATGATAGTGACTTTAGCTTTACAGAAACTTTGCAATCTCATTAAGTCTCATTTGTCAATCTTTGACCTTAGAGCTTGAGCTATTGGTGTTCTGTTCAGGAAATTTTCTCCTCTGCCTATGAGTTCTAAGGTTTTCCCTACTTTCTCATCTAATAGTTTCAGTGTACATGGTTTGAAGTGGAGATCTTTGATCCACTTGCACTTGAGCTTTGTACAAGGAGATAAGAAAGGGTCTATTTTCATTCTCCTGCATGCTGAGTGCCAGTTGGACCAACACCATTTGGTGAAGAAGCTGTTCCTTTTCCATTGAATGTTTATAGCTTCTTTGTCAAAATTCAAGTGACCATATATGTGAGGGCTCATTTCTGGATCTTCTATTCCATTGATCCACGTGCCTATCTCTGTACCAGTTCCATGCAATTTTCAGCACAATTGCCTTGTAATATAGTTTGAGGTCAGGGATAGTGACCCCCACAGATGTTTTCTTGTTGTTGAGGATGGATTTAGTTATTCTAAGTCTTTTGTTATTCCAGATGAAATTGCACTTTGCTCTTTCCAACTCTATAAAGAATCGGGTTGGAATTTTGATGGGGATTGCATTGAATCTGTAGATTGCTTTTGGTAAGATGGCCATTTTTATAATGTTGATCTTTCCAATCCAAGAGCATGGGAGATCTTTCCATTTTCTGAGATAATGATCTCTTTCTTAAGATTTCTATCTCTATTGTTGTCTCCTTTTGTAATTTTTGTATTTTTTCTATTTTTGTTTTCAGTTCCTTCACATGTTTGCTTGTGTTTCTCTGTAACTCTTTACGTGAATTTTTGGTTTCCTCTTTAATACCTTCTACTTGTTTACATGTGTTCTTCTGGTTCTCTTTTATTTCTTTAAAAGGAGTTATTCATATGCTTCTTGAGGCCCTCCATCATCAACATGAGGTATGAATTTAAGTACAAATCTTGTTCTGCTGGTGTCTTGGGATATGCACTACTTACTGTGGTGGGAGAACTGGTTTCTGATGTTGCCAGATTGTCTTAGTTTCTGTTGTTTAGACTCTTGTGCTTGACTATTGCCATCTTTTATCTGTGATGTGAGATGATCTTGCTGTCACTGTATGAAACTGGTTCTCCTGTGTGTCTGTGGGACTTAGGAGAGAGATTGCTCTGGCTTTTGGCACAGATGGAGGCTGGAACAGTTGTTACCAGGCAGTACCTTGTTACCTGTGCCCCAAGAGTTCCTGGTGCTTTTTCCCCAGATAGTCTGTGGAAGAAAAGTGGGGACTCACCGTGGGCTCAGGAAGGAGATTGCTCCTAAGGTTCCTCTGAGTGTTCAGCTTTCTGCAGGAAGGTCATGAATCCTGATTGTCATGATCTGGCTCTAGTTCTGGGTACAGATGGAGACCAGAACAGTCAGTTCCCAGGCAGCAATGTGTTGCCTGCACCCCGTGAGTTCCCAGTGCTCTGGCTCTGGGATTGAAAAGTCTTTTCCCAGGCAGCACCATGCCACATGTGCCCTAAGAGTTCCCAGTGGTCTTTCCCTGGATAGTCAGTGGAGAGAAATTGGAACTTGTTCGTGGGCTTAGTAAGGAGAGCACTCCGGAGGTTTCTCTGGGTGCTCAGATGTCTGTGGGCAGGCAGTGTGTCCTCTGTATTTTGTTATTACTGAAGAGGTTTAATCCTGTTTATTCAAAAAATATTTCAGAATAGGCTGTATGTTCCAAAAACTAAGTAGCTTACTGCCACTTGGCAGTGCCAATAAGGATACTTGGGGCAACTCACAGATTCAATTTGTTAATATTATAAAATTGGCAGTGATTGAGTCCACAGGAAGAAATAAATCCAATTGATGCTAGTGGGACAGTGCCCCATTTGGATTATTGATAGTCTGCAAAGTATCTGTTGATGAAAATACAATAAATAATGACAGTCTAGAAAGAAAATCTGGTACTGTAGAATCAGCATTATCTATTTTTCAGTTGACTATTTTTCCTGATCCATCTGGCATATATTGAGGAGGGTCTAACTTCAACTCTGAAACTATTGTTGCCTGACCCAGACACTCAAAGGCTAGTCTTCAGTGACTTCAGACCCTCCAAGGAAGACAGATAGATAATTAGTACTGGTGACATTTCTGACTGGCAACTTACAAGGAACTTAAGGAAACACAGAGGTGACTGTAATTTGGTCACTGATATTGTTCTAAATATCTCAGTGATTTGAACATATGGGGGGGGACTCATGCACATAGCTCATAACCAACTCATCATTCACAATTTTGTTTGTTAAGTCAACTAAAATGAAAACTACTTCGAAATTTACTCTAATGTTAACTTGATTTCGATTTCTCAATATTTTTTGTAGAAATTCACATATAATGAGAAATGTAGGTTTAAGCTTTATTTCTGAATGGTTGTTTTCCCATGAGCTGGGAAAATTGTCCTAGATATTTAATTGAACACTTTCATTAGAAATTGTATTCCATACCTCCAGTGCCATTATATGGCAAACAACACTTTCCTATATAATTTGGTAACACAATTTATATCACTTTAAAATAGAAAGTTCAAAATATATTTTTATTTCATGGCTACAGTGGTTAAATTATGGTACTAGAGAATCATTAAATGACAAGATGAATAATACTTAAAATGCTTTTAAAATAAAACACTATATTTATTTTTAAATTAAAAATTTGAGAATTTCATACATGATTACTATACTTATATGATTTCTCCCACTTCTTCTTTCCCTTCTAACTCATCTCATGTCCTACATCCTCTTAAACTAACATCCACTTCTCTCACTATTGTTATATTGACCTACTGCATCAATTTAGAGTTACTTGTACATATGTGTGTGTTTAAGGCTGACCACTCAGGACTGATTCAACCAGTACTACTGGCTGGTTTTGTGTCAACTTGACACAAGCTGGAGTTATCATAGAGTAAGGAGCCTCAGTTGAGAAAACTGCCTACATGAGGTCCAACTGTAAGGCATTTTCTCAACTAGTGTTCAAGGGGGAAGGGCCCAGCCCATTGTGGGTGGTGCCATCCCTGGATTGGTAGACCTGGGTTCTATAAAAAAACAAGCCAGTAAGCAGCAACCCTCCATGGCCTCTGCATATTTCCTACTTCCTGACCTGCTTGGGTTCCAGTCCTGACATTGGTGATAAACAGCAATGTGGAAGTGTAAGCTGAATAAGCCATTTCCTCCCCAACTTGCTTCTTGGTCATGATGATTTCTACAAGAATAAAGACCCTGACTAAGACAAATTGGTACCAGGAGTGGGGTATTCCTGTGACAACCTGACTATGTTTTGGAAAGGATTGTGGAAAGACTTTGGAATTTTGAGCTAGAAGAGCCACAGGCATATTAAGAGCTCTCTGGAATGGTCTGAAGGAGCCTGAAAGATAATGTTGAGAACAGTGCAGAAGATGGTGGCCTGGCTTGTAAAATTCCAGAGGAAAGATTAAAGACTCTTGTCAAGGATGTTGCTGCTTTGATTCTGAATATTCTGTGGTTTTGTTTAGTTGTAGCTGAAGAATCAGCTGTGATTAACAAGATACCAGGACTACTAAAGCAAAAAGAGTTGAGTTACTGTGTCTATTGATGCTGGTCTGCTGAAGCTAAGAAATTAGTGATGATTAAGAAGAGACCAGGATAATTGAGGTAAAATCTTCTGGGAGCTGTTTTTTGAGAGCACAAAGAGGCTATATTCCAGAGATAGCCAACGTTGTACCTTGTGTTGTGACTGGACTTGGTAATATATAAGAGTCACCCAGGTAGTATTGGTTTTGAAGGAATGAAGGGGTCATGGAGAACAGCTGAGGTTTGGCACTGTGAGAGGCCATGGAAGGCCATTAGTGAAGGTGCAGCCTCAGTTGCAGTTAGTGCCCTAAGACTGACAGTAGTGATTTGGAGATGCCCGTACCATGAGATGATGACCAAGAACTGCAGCAGCAGAGCAGAACAAGCAGCTGGAGCCTAGAAGACAAGGTGTTTGCTACAAAGGGCAGATCTGGAGAAGTGACTCAAGCCTTTGGAGGAGCCCAGAAGTTTGTGAGTAGATTCCTAGATATTGGATGGTTAGAGATTGATTTTGCTTTTGATTGTGACTGTGCCCTGATATTTTTCCCTCTTGAAGGAAGAAGTAGAGCCCACAGTTAATAGGCTTTGAATTGTAAAAAGAGTTTGGTTTTTCAAAAAGACTAAATATTTTAAAGGTATTGAAATTTTACTATGTAAAAATTTATAAAGACCGTGGTACTCTTAAGGTTATTTAGATCTAGGGGATGAAGAAGAAATAAGAATTGAGGCTTAATAGTGATGTGTAATGGGTCAATTGTACTGGCTGGTTTTGTGTCAACTTGACACAAGCTGAAGTTATCACAGAGAAAGGAGCCTCAATTGAGAAAATACCTTCATGAGATCCAGCTGTAAGGCATTTTCTCAACTAGTGATCAAGGAAGGAAGGCCCAGCCCACTGTGGGTAGTTTGATCCCTGGGTTGGTAGTCCTGGGTTCTATATGAAAGCAAGCTGAGCAATCAGGAAAAGCAAGCTAGTAGGCAACATATCTCTATGTCGTCTTCATCAGGTCCTGCTTCCTGACCTGCTTGGGTTCCAGTCCTGACTTCTTTTTGTGATAAACAGCATGTAGAAGTGTAAGCTGAATAAACCCTTTTCTCCCCAACTTGCTTTTTGCTCAGGAATAGAAACCCTGACTAAGACAATACTAATTTAGGGAGGTGGCAGTAGTTTTTTCTCCTATTGAGTTCTTGGTTACACCAGCCATGGATTGTTGGCTTGGTTTGTAGTACCAGGCATAGATAACTTCCTAATGAGTGAGTTTAAGTCCAATAAGAGAACTGCTGACAACCTCGAAGACAAATGTTACTACTGAATTGTTTAGTGAGCTGAATATCATTATGTTCCATAGTTTTACAGTAGAGTAGAGCTATTGATTGCTTTTATCTCTAAGAAACTTACATAATACCTTTGGATATTATAAAAGTGAAGAGGAACAGATTTATTGTAGCTTATAGTTCTAGAGGAATATAGTCTGATATGACAGAAAATAGGGCAGCAGTATAGAAGCCTTGATATTAAGAGGAAGAGGCAGATTGACTTTATTACATCCACACTCAGGAGGCATAGAAAGATAAATTCATAGTGGTGCACAGCCCCTTGTCTCTGATTATAGTTCAGAAGCCCATCGAGGGGATGGTGCTGTCCAGAGCACACAGTTCCCACCTCAATTATCACAACACAACTCAAAGGCCCATTTCTCAGGTCATTCTAGGTTCTGTCAATTGCCACTTAATACTAGCCTACATAATTTATATTTGGGAAAGTCCCATTTCTCCAAAGAATGAGTTGAGGGGAATCTAAGACTTATTAAAAGCTGAATTCAAAACCTATCCCCATCCCTTCAGTGCAAAGTTAATTTTATATCTTGGGCTGATGGATGTAACACTTTCCTGGATGGAGCTCAGCTCTGGGATGACCTCCTTGATGTGTTTGCACTAGCCATTGAATCCTTCCCAGGGGAAGCAGAATGTCTGGCACTACTTTTGATGACACAGAAAATGATGTGATGTCTCATTTCTACTAAAAGTAAAAAAGCAAAGGATGTAATGGCAGAACAAAAATATAGACAATGTTATATATAAACATCAAACCATTGCTAAGTATTTGAAGCAAGTATCCCTGAGGGCTGTAATTGTCCGGTTCACACCGGACAGTCTTACAATGCTTAAATTAGTGTGGTGTAGAAAGTTGGGAAGTTATAGGTTATTCCCATCATGGCTCTTTTGGTTTTCTGTTAAAAAAATTCCAGTTACTATAAGTCAAAATGTACTGAATTACAAAGTATTTTATTATCAGGTACTGGGCATTTCTTGAATTCAGAGTTTTGAAGTGAAGGCTTCTCAACTTCTTAAATAATGAAAATGCCTCCAAATTTGCCAAACATTGAAATGTGTC
Source organism: Micromys minutus (assembly GCF_963924665.1). Classification (NCBI taxonomy): domain Eukaryota; kingdom Metazoa; phylum Chordata; class Mammalia; order Rodentia; family Muridae; genus Micromys; species Micromys minutus. The sequence continues at coordinate 18,776,976 of NC_137952.1, forward strand.
CCATTCCTATATAAACTTAAGAGATCAGTGTCTTTGTCTTGTCAGTTGAATGAAGTTTCAAGAGGCTTCTCTATTTAAAAGAGATATTTAAAGAAAAGATCATCCAGAGACTGCCTCATCTAGGGATCCATTCCATTTGCAGCCACCAAACCCAGTCACTATTGCTGATGCCAAGAAGAGCTTACTGACAGAAGCCTGACATGAATGGTATCCTCAGAGGCTCTGCCAGAACACAATGCTGATACAGATGAGGATGCTTGTAGCTAACCACAGAACTGAGCACTGGGACCTGAATGGAGGAGCTAGTGGAAGGAATGAAGAAGCTGAAAGGGTATGCAACCCCATGGGAAGAACAAAAATATCAACCACGCAACTGCCCAGCTCCCTGAGCTCCCAGGGACTAAAACACCAACCAGTGAGTTTACATGGAGGGACCCAAGCTCCAGTTGCATAAGTAGCAGAGGATGGCATTGTCTGGCATCAATGAAAGAAGAGGCCGTTGGTTCAGTGAAGGCTAGTTTTCCCAGTGTAGGGAAATGCCAAACACTGAGATGGGAATGGGTGGTTTGGAGTGGGATTATCTTTATGGAAGCAAGGGGAGAGAGGAGAGAAGATGTGAGAGGGGGAAAAAGGGATAACACTTAAAATGCAAATACAGAGAACATCCAAAATATTGATAAACAGAAGACTTGATTATATATAATTTTAACTTGAGTTTTGTTCAAATACTTAAAGCTATAAATATGCTGATATTCATTAGCACCCAGAACTTGGGCCTTTTCACTGCCATCAGGATTCACAACCTGCCCACAGAGAGTTGATCACCTGGAAGCACTCTCACTCCTAAGCCCATAGGCCCAGAGGCACACAGGCACACAGGCCCATAGGCCCACAGGCTCACAGGAGAGACAAACTCCAGCGAGAAAAAATAAAACCAACTAACATCACAGATAACAAGATGGCAAGATGCAAGCACAAGAATCTAGGCAACAGAAACCAAGAAAATCTGGCAGCATCTAAAACCAGTTCTCCTATCACAGAAACAATAGTTGATATCCCAACACACCAGAAAAAATAATTAGATTTAAAATTATACCTAATGATGATGATAGAGGACTTCAAAAAGAACATGAATAACTCCCTTAAAGAAATATAGGAGAACACAGGTAAAGAAAGTAGAAGCCCTTAAGAAGAAACACAAAAATGACTTAAAGAGCTACAAGAAAACACAACCAAACAGGTGAAGGAATTGAACAAAACCATCCGGAATCTAAAAATGGAGATTAAAACAATAAAAAAAAAAAAATCACAAAGAGACACAACCCTGGAGTTAGAATGCCTAGATCAGGAGTCATAGACCTAACCATAATCAACAGAATACATGAGATAGAAGAGAGAATCTCAGGTGCAGAGGATAGCATAGAAAACTTTGATAAGAGACCATTTGCCCCCGGGAAGAATGGAGATCCTGGGAAACAGGCCTGGCGAGACTGCACTGTAAGTAGGCAGGGCGCAGAGAGGGCTAGGCCTAGTGTGCAGTAGGCACGGCCATCCTACAGGTCCAGGAAAGCAGGAACTCTGCCATATGGACTCGGAGTCCACCCGGAAGGCCCTTACAAGCAGATCAAACGCTCAAGCCATTTGCCACCTGGAACAGTGGAGATCCAGGGACACAGGCCTGATGTGACTGCGCAGTGAGTAGCCAGGGCACAGAGACGTTTGAGCTGAGCATACGGAAAGTGTGCACCCCCCCAATGGTATAGGAGAGCAGGAACCATTGAATAGGGATGGATGCATCTAGAGAATATCATCCTGAGTGAGATAACCCAGTCACAAAAGAACAGACATAATATTCAGTCACTGATAATTGAATACTAACCCCCAAAAGCTCTGAATACCCCAGAAACAACTTACAGACTATATGAAGTTCAAGAAAAACAAAGGCCATAAAAGAAAAAAGAAAAGAAAGATCATTATGCTTAATCTTTACACACTAAGAAATCTTTGACTAATTCCAGCTTACATCTTGTTTTACATGTACTTTATGCTCATTGTAACTAGTAAGATTTTAAGGCATACTATCAAACCTTTAAAAATCAGGTACTGACAAAAATGTATTCATATACTGTTATGCAAAAATGCTTTTAAAATCTGTACATTTATCTTTGTTTTTTAAAATAAAGTTTTTCAATTAAAAAATATTGTAACATGACTTAAGCCAGTCTTCAGGATGAAGCAAAGTCTTCTTTACTTAGTCCTCTTTTACACCACTTTAATTACATGCAGAAAGATAACATCAGTTCTGAGTCAGAAAACAAGCAAGTTAATAACCAAAAATCCTGTAAATATCTCTCTGGAGGCCAGTTGTGAAGATCAGAGACAAATGGGGATCCCAAGAGACTAAAAGACTGCCACAACTACATAGCTAAGCCTGCCTTGAGTTTCAAACGCAAATGTACTATCCTTGGCTTCAATTCTAAGTGTTCTGACCTGATCTTCAAGTGCAAATGTTCTTAATCAGGGCCAGTTTCTTGGAGTATAGGACCAGAGGCAGATTCCTGCCTTGACCAGCTTCCAATTGTCCTCGTGAAGTAAAAATTCCCACTGCTAACAAAAATGCTCTCCACAATACAGGAAACTCATCTCAGTGACAAACACAGACACCTAAGAGTAAAATGTTGGGAACATTTTTCCAATAAATGGTTTGAAGAAACTAGCTGAAGTAGCCATTCTAATATCAAGTAAAATAGACTTTCAACCAAAAGTTATCAAAAAAGATAAGGAAGGACACTTAATACTCATCAAAGGAAAAACTTATCAGAGTGGACTCTCAATCCTGAACATCTATGCTCCAAATGCAAGGTTACCCTCATTCATAAAAAAAACTTTAGTAAATAAAGCTCAATGCGTATATTGCACCACACACAATAATAGTGGAAAAATTCAACACCCCACTCTCATCAATGGATAAATCATGTAAGTAGAAACTGAACAGAGACACAGTGAAACTAATAGGAGTTTTGAACCAAATGGAATTAACAGACATCTCTAGAACATTTCATTCCAAAACAAAAGAATATGTATTCTTCTCAGCACCTCTTTGTACCTTCTCCAAAATTCACCATATTACCTGTCACAAATCAAGTCTCAACATATACAAGAAGATTGAAATTATTCCATGCATCCTATCAGATCACCATGGACTAAATCTGTTCTTCCATAACAACAAAGACAACACCAAAGCCCATATACCCATGGAACCTGAAAAATGTTCTACTAAATGATAAGTTTGTCAAGGAAGAAAGAAAGAAATTAAAGACTTTTTAGAATGTAATGAAAATGAATGCACAACATCCCCAAACTTATGGGATACAATGAAAGCAGTGCTAAGAGGTAATCTCATAGTTTTGATTGCGTCCAATAAGAAACTGGAGAGAGCATACACTAAAAGCTTGACGGGACACCATTACTGACTGGTTTTCTGTCAATTTGACATAAGCTGGAGTTATCACAGAGAAAGGAGCCTTGGTTGAGAAAATGCCTCCATGAGATCCAGCTGTAAGGCATTTTCTCAACTAGTAATCAAGGGGTGGGGAGCAGCCTAGTGTGGGTGCTGCCATACCTGGACTGGCACTCTTGGGTTCTATAAGAACGAAAGCTGAGCAAGCCAGGGGAAGCAAGCCCTGGGAAGTAAGTAATATCCCTCAATAGCTTTGCCATTAGCTCCTGCTTCCTGACCTACTTGAGTTCCAGTCCTGACTTCCTTTGGTGATGAACAGGGATATTGAAGTGTAAGCTGAATAAACCTTTTCCTCTCCAATTTGTTTTCTGGTCACAATGTTTTTTGTAGGAATAGATACCCTTACTAAGACAACAAGTGCAAGCTCTAGAACAAAAAGAATCAAATATACCCCCAGAGGACTATAAGCAGGAAATAATCCAACTCAGAGCTGAAATCAACCAAGTAGAAACAAAAAGAACTATACAAAGAATCAACAAAATCAAGAGCTGGTTCTTTGAGAAAATTAACAAGATTGATAAACTCTTATCCAGACTAACTAGACACACAGAGACACTGCACAAATTAACAAAATCTGAAATGAAAGGGGAGATATAACAATAGAAACTTAGGGAATTCAAGAAATCATCAGATCCTACTACAAAAGCCTATATTCAACAATACTAGAAAATCTAGAGGAAATGGACAATTTTCTAGAGAGATACCAGGTACCAAAGTTAAATCAGGATCAGATAAACCATCTAAACATAGCCCCTAAAGAAATATAAGCATTCATCAAAGGCTCCTAACCAATAAAAACTCTGGACTAGATGGGTTCAGTGCAGAATTCAATCAGACCTTCATATAAGACCTAATACCAATACTCTTCAAACTATTCCACAGAATCGAAACAGAAGGACACTAACCAATACAATCTTTGAAGCCACAATTAACACTTATACCTAAACCACACAAAGACCCTATAAAGGAAGAGAACTTTAGACCAATTTCCTTCATGAGCATTGATGTAAAATATACTTAACAAAATTCTTGCACATAAATCCAAGAACACATCAAATTGCTCACTCACCATTATTAAGTGGTTTCATTCCAGGGATGCATGTGCCACCTCATTTACTTTTTAGACAATTTTATCAGTTCAGTGTTGCCCTGCTAAGGAGAATGTTTCTAGAATCTGAGGCAGCATGGGATAGTACCCATCTTAGATGAAGTAGCAGGAAGAGAGGATGGCATGTGGGTAGATAAACTAGACAAATTTTACTGAAGATGACTAGCATAACCTTATTTTAAAATGTGGCCCTCACAATTTTGATAGGCACACTATTATTTTTAATAAGAATTCTTTCTTCCACAAGAAAAATAAATGATGGATAACATAAATTTTAGAATATTTTCTAAATACTGGCAATGATTTCAACTCCTAAGCATGCATCATTTTATTTTACCTTTCCCAAACTATAATGCTCTATAAATGCAATAACTTATAGATTGGAAAACTGATGCATAGAGACTTTGGTTATTATTTTTGCCCTTCCCATTTCTAAGGCAGTTGTCTGAGCCAAAAATTTAAGAAAAAACAAAAGTTGTCTTGAGTTCTGAGCCTATAACCCTAACCACATATTGGGGAAAGTGTTAGATTCTAAGTCAAAACAAATATTTTAGTTATAAGGGGAAAAACTCAGAAAAGAAAATTGTAGCAAGATGTGGCCTTTCAAAATTAAAATACCGCTTTAGTATTTAGGGATTTTTTTTCATTCTTTGCTGTAAGGCCTTTCTGACCACTGATACATGTGTGGTGTCTTAGACACAGATTGCAAGCCAGAGGGGAGAAGCTTTTAGCTATTGCCCTGTGGTTTTCTGCAGCTGTGGTTTTCCATTGGTGGAGCTTTGGGTTATTTTGTCTTTTAGCTTTGTGGTGCCAGAGCCCATTGAGTATTGAATCTGTGAGTTAAAATTTTTATTTCATGTAGAATTGACTATGTTTGAATCATCTAAAATCATTACCAGTTGTGAGCCTTTCCTGGCACTAAAATCTTGCTCCTAAGATACTTTCTGTTTTCTTATTCTAATTGATTCATTCCCCAGTGTCATTTTCATATCAAGAAAGAAGTTACAGACCCATCTGTTGATAATTTTGTTGATTTTTCATTGGAAGAGACTTTCTAAAATGCTATTCAAAACTTTTTAGATGGTATCAAACAGTTGCGGAGATATATAAAGTCAACAGACCAATAAGGGATCTGAGGAAAAAGAATCTTTAGGTAACTTGGACAGAAGTGTTAAAGCCATTTATAATGTGTTCTTGTTGTTGAGTGACCTTGGTTTTGTTTTAATGTATGACACTGTTTTCTTAGGAACCCAGGCTTCTGTCATTTTGAAACAATGGTAAATTATTCCATAAACATTTTTCTACCACATTATCATTAAAATAAAAAGTGAAAAATACACATGTTAGATACTGTTTTTCTTGACTAAAATATACTCTATTTGGAAAGTGGAAGAAAACCAGGGGGAGGAAATGCATGAGTGGGGACAAGATAGAGAGAGGGAGGCAGAGAGACAGAGAAAGCGAGAACGAGAGAGAGGTGGGAAGGAGAGAAGATGATCAGAATAGATTTTATTCATGTATGAAAATGTACAATTAAACTTATTGCTTTTTACAATTATAATATAGCAATGAAATTAAACCCCCACGTTAGAAACATGCAGAAATCCTGGCAGATTTTAGCCTTTATTTATTGTTTTTTTCATCAGACCTAAGCACCCACATGTTTTCTCTTAGAGAATACCGTTGTCTGCTGTAAGAGAAATGCATGAACTGCCTAGTACAGTTGTTGATGGACACCTCACTTTCTCTATGATAGTTCATAGTATCCAGGGAAAACTAACTTTCTACTTATTGGTCTTAGTTCAGTTCCCTTGGACCACCCAGGAGGACCCACTCTGTTTTCCATATGTACCAAATATGTGACGATATTATGGACAAGTTATTTGGCCACTCATTCTGGGCTGGTTCCGATCATATGCAGAATGGGAATTAATGGTCTGTCCTTGTGGTGGCTTCCTCAGGATTAAAAACCAGTGGCATTTGACTGGAAAGAGTTACAGACAGGGTCTCACTAAGTCACAGTGTACCAGACCTGACATAAGTGCCTTTGCAGATTTTGCAAAGTCCTGTATCTGCTACATTTTACTATGAGTCAGTGTCAACTGTTTGCCTGCAGGCTGCAAAGGGGAAGCCTGATCTTTAGTGTGCATGGCAGCCCTGTGTGTGTTTGTGGGGGCTTTTCTTTATGATATTATCTTACTTTTTAACCAGGCCCGTTTTCAGGGTTTCCTAGTTCACTGCCACAAGTATTTATCTTCCAGCAGTGCCTATATTCACTTGTTTTGAAACCTTCTAGGGTTTCCATCTTGCTTCTGGACTCAACAGGCAGGCACTGACTGAGAGGTATCAGTACCTGTCCTTGGTTTGCCCTTCTAGGCCAGCAGGTCACAGCAGATACATATCACAGGCACAGTCCTTCTCCTCCCCCCCCCTGCCCCCGTTTGCCATGCTTGAGAAGCAGATATTTCAACAGTTCAAGGCTTTCTCTGTTAGGACCACATAATTCTGAGCTGAGGAGGAGTTTGTTTTGTGGTGATAACTAATTGTGACTAACAAGATTTAAGTTGTCTTTTAACTCTCCGATGCATGTTTTTTTAAAGAGCACTTGCAGGAACCTTCCTGAAGGTGGCCTATGAGTCTGGGTCCTTAGGAGCATTTTTGATACACAGCCTCTACTTTTCTCTCACCCCTCCTTCCTAGTCCTTCATCTGAGTATTCTCCGGAGCTAGTTTGTTCGGTTTTGTTTCAGACTCTACTATTCTACATGCTAGCGAGGGCTATAGCAGTATGTATGTAATGACTACCATTGGTAGTTTTCTTCTTCGCTTGCTCGGATTCTGTTTTTTCAGGTTCACCAACATCATTTACATGATTAAATAGTCAGAACTTCTCCTGGGTATGTCTAGAAAATCACCAAACTCTGTAAGTGTGGTGTGATAGAAGATATAAAAATGTGTAAGAACCAGAATTAGTATATTTTAATAAACTTCACAACAATAAGTATAAGGTCAGATTTTGGCTCATGGACTTTAGCTGGAGATAGATAATGTAAAATACTGGTGCCATCCACCACCTGGGGACTGGTTCTTTATTCTACCTGGATAGACGTCATGGGTGGGCAAAAAGGCTCTCCACAAAGGCAGCCTATTTTCCCTCAGTATCTGTCATGGGCAGACATAAAACAATAGCAAGAAGTGATACTCTCCTGTGTTACAGTCCTTGTGTAGGCTTTAGGTATCAGGACCCTTAGTGTAGGCTGTGGCATGTGTAACATAACTCAGCCTTTACTGAAAGCCTCAATCCTGAAGACTTGAGAACTCTCAGGAACTGTTCTCTGGACATTACCATTATGCAGTCACTCCCTATCTCCTTTTCCTTTGTTTCTTTATCCACTTTCAACTCCCTTCTGGCTCTGACTATTTGGTTTAGCTACTTCTTCAGCTCTCATGCTGATGCTTCATTACACAACCCATTGCCAACTGCTGGCAAGACTTAGGTGCCTGCTTCTCTCGGGACTGCATTCCAAAACTAGGGTGCTAGCTGAGGCATCCACTCCCACTAAAAGCCAATGCATCTGGTGGGCCACTGACGAAATGTACACTAGCAAAGTTTAGATCACTTAGGTGTGAATATCCATAGATGGGTGGAAATGATCCCTGGTTGTTCTGCTAGGCAAAACTAAATCACTGAGCCACAGCTACTATATCAGCCAACATTATTAAAATTAGGGATAAAAATAATACCAAAGAGAAGCCCTCATTGGGTCACCACCAGAGAAGGCAATATAGGAGACTGCCTAACAGCAAAGTTGCTTGAAAGTGTCTTAATGGCCTGCTTATGTATCTCTATAATGTGTGTTTAGCCCAGCCACAGCTATTTGTTTACAGTAATCACAGCATTGCCTCTTAGGCTAAGTCCCAGTAGTTCTAGGAGCATATCTCCCTATGGCTGAGATGGAAATGGTAGCAAGATCATCTAGGAATTGTTGAAGCCTGTGATCGGGATAAGCCTAATATGAACTGTTTCAAACAGCACTGGCTGGGGCCACATCTTCAGGAGCCAAGATAATCAGCTGTAATCGTTTACATAGTTCTTTCAAGGATAGTAGACTATTTAATATGGGTGTTAGCATTATGGCCCCTTTACTCCAGATAGCAAGAGAGTGTGAGGGTCCAACAGCTGCTAATTAGGGAACCAGATTACTCAATTTCAGTGTCTTTGCTTATTTACAGAAAATTGAACACTGAAAGGAATGTTTATAGTATGAACTCAGGGAAGAAGTTAGCATAAAAAATGGTCAGTGATTTTTAAAATAGGTTATATCACCTTTCTTATTGGGATTATAAAAAAAGTAATTAACATAAGTTTGGAAAAATATAGATTCATTATTTTTTTAATCTCATTTTTTTTTTTCATTTTAAGTTTACCTTACCTTAATCAAAAAATACAGATAAAATAAAAGGAGAATTGTCTTTAAGAATTTAGTAATTTTTCCTGATGAGTCAAACTGTAAGCTAAATTTTATTGTTCTCCGTAATACTAAAAATAAAGATACTCAATTTTGCGATAGGGATTTTATTGATGCTATGCAAAAAAAGCAAAACATGTAGGGCTGACTAAGTCCATTTCATTTAAGGGAACTGTTAGGTTGCAGCAAGACCTCTCTTTGTTGCCTGTTGTTATGTCAATAGGTTCAACAGTCTTATAGTCCTTGTAGAATATAAGCTATTTTATCTTTTACTGTAGCCAAGTTTTTTTCATACTTACAAATGAGCAGTGCCAGTGGATACAGGGATCCTGTTATGTGCAGTTCAGTGGTTATCATGCCACAGGTTCCAAAAGATGTCTTCCTTCATATTCTGGGTGAGAATGATTTCATGCACTCTATAATGCTGAGGTTGTCATGGATGGCCTTGGCCAGAGGCAGTGCAGGAAGCATTTATGAAAGTATCAAGTATTCTTATTAAAACCCATCAAAAACATTCAACATGAAGAGAAGAGTTCATGTTCTCTTGGATCTCTCAGCTTCACGTCATTTCAGTGGCTTCCAGTTTTGTTCATGGTAGTTTAGACACTTCTATAATTCACAGCATACTTAGGCACGAGTGTCACCCTAATTAATGTTGGTGAGATCCAACTACTGCAAAGTCTTGACTGTGCTTTTGAAGTTGAGTTTGATCAATGTAACACTGATAGCAACACTATCACTTTGAAAGAGTTGACAGCAACCCTGGTAAGCAGAGGTAATACTAAATCAGTTTGCTTTGACTTTTTATCATGTCTCAGTTATACATTTGTTACTGCACAAGACATTAAAGACAAGGATTATCTTGTTATTTATGTAGCAATAGTTTTGGAGTGCAAATATTTCCATCCTGAGTTGAGTTTCATTTAGACCTAGGAAGCTCCAAGAGAGAAAGTTCATCTCAGAAAGAAGCTATTGAAGACTCAGGAAGTCAACAACTAACAAGTCTCAGGAAGCTTCCTTAAATGTCTCACCCCGTTTCCCTCTAAGATTATACAAATATTATAGGCTTTTGAGCAGAGAGATAATTCTCTGCCCTCTGCAGCTACTTTGATCATTGAGGTTGTTATGTGCTTTTCAGTGAGGCAGCTGCTTTTGAGTTAACTATCTTCTGTATGTCAACCATCACTCATATTTTGTCAGTAGTTCCAATATACTCATCGGACTGCCAACATGGAATTTGGTAGACTCATTATTTTAACCTGTTGTTGGATTACTGCTTGTGTTGAACTGGTTCATGTGTCTCCAGAAAACCCACACAATTATTTGTCCAAAGGTTTTATTAACCACTCCCAACTTGGTTTTGCTGTAGCAAAACCAAATACAAACAAAACACAAGGTTTACATAGTTCAGGATTTGCTATGCCACTTAAAAATATAATGCCATTTTTTTTGAATCTTTTCTTGAAAGAGTATTTACTGGGTACTGAATATGAAGAAATAGTATATGGAATTATAACCAAGGATTAGCATGGGAGCTCATGAGTTAAAACCTAAATGAGTACTGCATGATGGCCATGGAGAAAAGTGTAATGGCAGGACTGTAGCTCATGTTATCTAAGTTGATGGTGTTATAAATAAATGGACAGTTCAAAGCTCATGGATACAGGATACAAACATTATATTAATCAGACTTGACTGACACTATTTTATGGACCAGTCAAATATAGTAAAAGCTGTGAACCCTAAGATTTTGTTTCATAGTTGACTTTTGTAATACACTTGTAGTTTAAATAATTATTTCAGCAATTCTCTTTATTGTTTTTAATCTTCCATGGATTATAAAGAGAATAAGGGTATATAACCATGTATATATATATATATATATATATATATATATATATATATATATATATATATATATATATATATATATATATGTATATGTATATATATATACTTGTAGATAGTTCATAGTTTGAATGCAGTATATGCACAATATATTGATTGATTTACATGAATAAATGAATTAATTCATCCAGGTATGTTTTCCTGGTACATAGCCAGAGCTCAATTCTTGTAATAACTTTTCCAGCTTTCCCCATGAAATAACCTCATCCAAGCGAGGATTTCTGTAATCCACTTGTGCTTTCCTTATGCTCTTCCTAGTCTGTGGCCATTGCCAGGAAGATATGCTCAAAACACCTAGTGTGAATGATAATCTTGCATCATTCCCTGGGAGGAGAGTTTTCAAGCTGTGGAGAATCAAGGTTCAAACTCCAAGAGATCATTGGTGCTCTTATACTACCTTTGTGTTGTTTTCACAAAAATATTTTTACTGGAACAACTTTTGGCAGAGGAAGCCACTCCAAGGACTGTGGAAAGAGGAGAATTTTGTTCACCACATGCCAGTGACATGCACTTGAGTCAACTTAGGGCCAATGTGATTTCAATTCATGTTCTTTTCACTTCTGTCTTGATGCTTTCCCACTGACTCAGTGTCTACTCTTTATCCTTTTTTCAAATGGAAAGCAGCTGGGCTAAAGTGAAGTTCATGCCCAAATTCCCTACTTTCTTCTCTTATCAAGGAAGCAGCTGCTTTTTCTGACACATTGATCCCACTACAGATGTTTTGTTAATTACCACAATGTGATATTTGGCAGCATATTAGTAGATCAGCCAAAACAGATTTACACATGCAAGCTCTGTCTGCCACTCACTTATGGTGACTTCCTCTAAGGGCTCTCACATCCTTTACTACTAGAAAGTTCAAGAAGATGCCTTTGCTATGAAGTAAGAAAGTTTTTTTTTTTTTTTTTTTTTTTTTTTTTTTCTTTTTTTAAAGAAATCACAAGAAGTGACTGGCCAGCGGTTAGATGGGAATGAGAATGGAGCTATGTGGTTTTCTCTGACCATTTAAGGAGGGGAATGGAACTCTCTATGTTGTCCTGACTACTGAGAGTTAGTGGATGCAGAGAGAGAGAGAGAGAGAGAGAGAGAGAGAGAGAGAGAGAGAGAGCAGACTTTAGAAGTGAGGCAGTTGGGTCACTCAGGCCCAGAAAGATGGAATATAACATGTGGCAGTGAAGACCAAAGTGGAAAACGGAAGGTCTGAGAACAGGCAATTAGAAGTAAGTCTCCAAGAGTAGATACAGATGTGATAGAAGTTTGATACATTTTCAAAAGGATTCCTGGTACATTAGAAATTTCTGTGAACTGCATACTTAGAAACTTCAGAACAAATGATCTTGGGTAGTATATGGAGAGATAGTACTGCAGTTTTTCTATCTCATAGTTGATACAAGTCAAAAACATAGTATCCTTTTCAGAAGAAATTATTAATTTTTCTTCATAGCTATCATGGTTATTGTGGAGGTTAAATTTTCCCCAATCATAAATCCAAGCAATGACAACACTTAGTAGAACTCACATGAAACACAATCAAGTGTTAGAGGGAGAAAAACTCAAAAGTTTTCTCCACTTTTGCAGATGTGTAAAACATAACAACAACAACAACAACAACAACAACCAGAACAACAGCAATAACAACAACAACAACAACAAAGGAGCTAGTGTTTCATCATGACAACTCCATAAAGAGTAATCAGAAAATAAAGATGATCAGTTACCAGACATGGCAGAAAAGCAGTTCAGAACCTTGTAATTTCTTTTCTATGTGTGGAAATGTTTTCCCTGAATGCATGTATGTCTGATCACCTGGAACTTTAGCTATAAGTCACCAAGTGGGTGTTGGAAACTGAACTCAGTTCTCTGCAAGAACAACAAACTCTTAACCACCTAACCATCTTTCAAGATCCAGAATAGGGTTTTTTTTTTGATAGGGTTTCTCTGTGTAACACTCCTGGCTATTCTAGAACTTACTTTGTAGACCATGCTGGCCTTATACTCACAGAAATTTGTCTGGCTTTGCCACATGAGTGCTTGCATTAGAGACATATGCCACCATGCCTGGCTGGAAAATTATTCTTAGCATCTTAAAAGAATAAGAAGAGGACTCAAGTAGACAAGGTATTGAGTACAAGATAGGTGAAAACCTTACAAAGTCAATTCAAGACATAAACAAGAACATTAACAAAATGCATAAAATAATTAGAATTGTGGAGAAAAAACTTTAATGGATGAAAGGTTGAGAAAAAATAGAAACACAAAGGGGGTTCTGAACAGAAATTTTTGAATGAGATAATTGGTCAAACAGAGTACAATAAAAACATAAAAGGACAAGACTGTTTAAGATGTTTTATTGTTGTGAAAAGACACCATGTCCAAAGCAAGTTTTATAAAGGTAAATATTTGATTGGGGCTGGCTTAAAATTTCAGAGATTTAGTCCATTATCATCATGGCAGGAAGCATGGCAGTATATAGGCAGACATGGTATTGGGGATGCTGACATACATTTTGATCTATAGGCCACAAAAGCAGATAATCTTACCTATGCAGCCAGAAAAAGGGTCTCTTCCCAAGGCAGCCAGAAGAAGAGAAGGTTCTCTTTCCACAGTGAGTGGAGCTTGAGAATAGAAATTTGAAAGCCCACCCCACAGTGGGCTTCCTCTAAAATGGCCACATCTCCTCCTAATAATGTCAAACCTCTTAATAATGCCACATTTCATGGTCCTACAGGCCAAGCATATTCACACAAGACTAAGGAAAAATTTGAGTGTCATAGCAGACAACATTGAATCAATAATACACACACACACACACACACACACACACACACCAGTGAAAATGTGAAGTACCTTCAAGACATATGAGGTATATTCAAGAAACTAAACATAAAAATTTGTTATATTTGAGAGGAAGCTGAGATTAAAAATAATGGCCTAGACATGCTTCTCACTCATAATATAGTTGAAAAATGTGGAAACCTGTAGAAAAACATAGACACACAAACACAAGAAACTTTGAGAGGTCCAACTAGACAAAACAACAGGAGAAATTGATTCATGAAAGGATAGTCAAGATGTCAAAATTACAAAAGAAAGAAACAGTATTAAAAGCTATACAGGAAAGCTAGAACCTAGGAATGAACAGAATAATATAATCTCAAGAGTTTAAATTAAATAGTTGTTAGTGAAAACTTGTTGTTTTGTTTTGTTTTGTTTTGTTTTTTTGATACAGGGTTTTGAAGTGGAAACATAAGAGTTCTTTGCAAAGTTAGTTGTGTTAGATTGTGTTTTGCTGGAAAAACACATGAAGGAACATTTCATTGAAGCAGATACAGTGACAGGATGCTCTGCTAAAGCAAGCACTGAACAGACACTTGATGAAGGATCCTTCACTAACAACAAGCATGTATTGGTTCACCTTGGAACCATGGAGGACATGTGATGTTTAGAAGGAGGAGAAATAGGGGTCAATGGAGTGGGAGAGATCTAAACCCATCACAAATTTATTTAGCACTACTAGTAGGCATGGCCAGAGAAAAGCAATTGTATGCCATATAGTCAAAATATCAAATATACAAAGGAAAAAGCAGAAATTTTAGCAGAAAACACACATCGTCCAAGTCAAAACACAACTGAATTATGTAATCTGTCATTAGCAACTCTTAAAGACAGATCAGCATGGAAAGACATATTTCAAAATCCAAAATTAAACAACTACTAGCAAATATGGCTAAGTTCAACAATGTCATCTTTTAAAACTGACTAAGGAATAAGGAATAAAGAATAAGGATTAAGGAAGAAACTGTCCAGACAAACAAATAAAGGCAATGCATGGCCATCAAGTCAGTACTGCAGAATACTCTGAAAAGATTACTGTACACATTGCTACCACCACGAAGAGTAAGAAACACACATTGTTTGCTTCTTGAATTTTCCTCAATGTGTATGGACGATGCAATGTTTCTTCTTTTGTAATTGTCCCTGATTTATTTGCTAATATTCTACAGTGCTATCAATTTATTCTAGATATCTGTTTTTCTCCTATAAGTCTTTTGAGCTGTCTTCTGTGTAGCCTCCTGCATTTATAACTATGTTTATTTCCATTAGTTTAATTATCCACCCAAAGCTGGGAGCTGCTCTTGTGCCTTGACTCCTCAATGGATTTGTTATATCTTAGAAAGATAGTTGCCCATTTTCCTCTCTTTCTTTGAAGTCTACATAAACTTAGAAGCCAACAAACAGTTCCTCAACTGAACTACTGACTTTTCTTAATGTCTAATGCCTATAATTCAAAACTTGTCATATAATAGACACTAAACAAATATTTATTTTAAAAGTGATTATGCCAACAAATATTATTTCTTCTATCTTATTTACATAAATTGATTTTTTAGAAAGATTCATCATTTTTAGCTATGTGTATATGTGTATACATGTGTATGTGGGGGGCAGTGGAAGTATGTTCTCATGAATGTAGGTACCTTCAGAGGCCAGCAGGGACTATTGGCTCCTAGAGGGAACAAATCACAGATGCTCGTGAGCTGCTCGGTGTGGATACTGGGAGCAGAAGTCATGTAGGTCCTCTACAAGAATAGCATACATTCACAATGCTGATCTGATCTATTTGTATACCTGCTAATAAAAGGATTTTATAAATGTCAACGTGAAGGATACCAGGAAGCAGAATAAATACAGCAGACATGACTCAATTCTAGCTCCTGTATTTATTCATTGAAACTTCTCCCTAGACCTGTTTTCTCACCAATGGAATGTGTGTATTGAGCTGGTTATATGTTAGTTCATATTTTGCCTTACTCATTTTTCTAGTTAACAAAGCCAGACTCAAATTCAAGAGTTCCTGACGTGGAGTCTAGGTATACTTAAGATGCCTGAATTTCCCAAACTAAAGGTTGACATTGTATAAAAAGATAAACATCATTTGAAAAGACTCCAAGTGTTATAATTTAATTTATGTTAAACCAGCTATGTGACATTTAGTTGTGCCTGGAATTCCTGACTCCAGTATTTCCATTTGTACATGGAGAGCTTTAGCATAGTTTGTGAACACACTGCAGTCTTCTGACTGCAGAAAGAAAGCATTGCCAATCAGTTGTTAAACATTTTCAAAGCCAATTCATCAATGATATTAGCATTGTCTCAACATGGTCCTACAACAAACTCCTTCTATCCTACTGGATTCTTTTAAATGTCAAGAATATACATGGGATTATAAAATAAATTTACCTTTTGTTATTCTGAGCACTAGATATTTTCTGGGGTCTACATTTTGTTGTATTTTAACAGAACCATAGTGGACTTCAGATTATTTGGATCTATGTTACCAGTCTCTGAGGGTAGTGATGAGGCAAAGTTATGAATGAATTCTTTATCATGAGCCAATGCATAACCATCAGCCTGTAAACAGCTTGGAGTCTTTTATTTTTTGTTCCAGCACAATGCCAATGACACAGTAATATGAGCTAACAAGGGTATCTATGTTAAATGCATCTTAGCAAAGTAAAAAATCAATGATAATTGGCAACAGTTGTGGATGCCTGGTTCTTATGTGTCCTTTCTCTTCCCATTGGACTTCTGCAAAGGAAGTGTTAACTGACTTGGGCATCTTCTCTGTTTTCCCGAAGGTCTGTGTAGCAAAGCATTTGAGCAGTTGGGAAATCCCTGATGCTTTCGGAGGTTAGGCTACCTCAGAAAATTCCCTTAATTAAATTTATGTTATTCTATTTGATTCTGGCATGCTGTAAGTGTGAAAATAAATATTTGCAGGGCAAATGAATTTTCTTTAGAACACAATTCAAGTCAAAAGTGCTATGATTCTTTATCCTCTTAGCAGACATAGAACCTCCCTGTTGGTGTTCTTAGCGCCTTTGAGTTTGGAAATATCTAACGTGGTATAATTATGTACTTCTTAATGCTGAAGACTAGCTTTCAAGACTCTCAGGAATAAGAGCACCAAGTCTACTAAGTCTTCAATAACTACTTAACACTAGATTATTAGTTGCAGTGCTGGAAAGATAGCTTTCAAAATAAATATCAAGGCAACAAAGGTGGTTTTTTTTATATATAAAGGATAGGCATAGGCCATGTTATTAGAATTATAGTATTTAGAACTTAGTATAAGCTGCTCCCATGGTTGTTGAAGACAGTCTTTCTATTCTTTTTCTGCAGCTTATTTCAGACAAAGTGGAACAATTGAAATACCTAAAAGATGGAAGTGGCTGGCAACAGTGGTAGTCAGTTTTAGGATACTACAAAGCAAATTTAATTCAGTTGGTGACTTAAACCACACAGTTAACTTCTCAGAGGCATAGAAACAAGAAACACAAATTGAGGGCTTCAACGTAATAGGTTTATGGATTGGGTTTTCTGGGTAATTTCTTATTCAGGCTTTCCTGTGCATAAGTACACAGAGAGCAAGCTCTGTTTTCCTTATCATGAAGGACACTAATCTCATCATAGAGGCTGTACCCTCATGACTGAATCTAAATATACCTATCTACTAAATGACTCATCTCAGAATAGTACTATGCTGGGACTTGGGATTCATCATATGGATTCTGGAAAAACAGAAACTTAATTCATAGCAATGAGTGGCTGGAAAGTCTGTTCTGCTAATCTGTTATTAATGCCATAAACACATTTACTCACAAATAGGAAGGCTTTAGCATAGACTTAAGATCTGTCTCTATCGTCTGAAGACCTATTGCAGCAGTGGGATACTCATATATGTTTTCTTAGAACAGAATGTAAGTCAGCAAGTAAGAAATATTGGAGAGCGGTAATGGAAACTCATAAATACACTCCACAGGACAACTCAGAGTCACCTTCTGTATTTCTGAAACCACAAATCTCCAAACTATAATATGGTGATCAGGTTTAGAGTTCTGTATTTAATTACATAAAACTTTTTTTCTTTTTGGATAAGTTATGTCAGAATGAGCATTTGGCATCTATCTCTTACTTGGAAATACTCAGGCATAAAAAGTAACATTGACAAAACAAGTTTGCCATATGGCAAACAAACCTAAACAGTTATTTAAATCAATTTAGTACATAAAATGTAAACCCAAGCCATTGCTTAAATTGTAAACTTTGAGATATGGGTTCTCTAAAATCCAGCAGATCCTTGGCACATATACTCTTTGAAATATTTTCATAATTAGAGCTTCAAAAATATGTCATGTCTGATGGCAACTTTAGAGATTTTTGACTCTCCCACATTTCTATGGAGGCAGAAGGTTCTTGAGGTCACAGAGTTTTGCTGATTGCTAGTAGACATAAGGTTGATGATACTGTAGTCTTCTCCCAGGAGGCAGATTTCAGCTTAGTAAAAGAAATGACTTTTTATGAGCTGGAGTTGTCTAAAGATAAATATACTACCTTGGCACATAATAAGTCCTCCAGAGCAGTTCAAGCATAAAATATAGAAATAGTCTTCTGGACTGCTATAGACTAGGATAGAAAAGCCTATGGACTTCCTTTTAGAGATGGTCCCCACGCAATCCCCACCAGACACTCCGTGATTTACTGTGTTTGTGAGCCATGTCATTTTGTAAATTAGATATTTAAAATGCATTTGAGATTTAAATGGGTTTATTGGCATGTATCCTTGCCATGAGTTTAAGAGTATCGGTATTTCAATTTTGCCAGTGTAACTCAACCATTTCTAAGCCTTAAACACAAGTCACAAGGGAAGCCATAACACACAGTTTCGCCGTTTTCTATCTTTGGTTTGGATGCATGTTCTTTCCTTGTCATATTATTCATTTGACTTTTCTACCCCCAGCATCAAATTTTATGGTGATATTTGGTCCTATGGCTGTTACTCGTTGCTGTGCTGTTTTTAAGTAGCACACAAAAGCAGTCATTTGCTCAGAGACTGTGCCTTAATTTAATTGAGAATGACCTCCATAGGTTCATGTATTTGAATATTTGGTTTCCAGTTGGTGGAACTGTTTGGAAAGGATGAAAAGGTATGACCTTGTTAGAAGAGGGATGCTCCTAGAGGTGGGCTTTGAGCTTTTAAAAGTCCATGTCACTTCTAGTTAGTTTTCTCTGTCTTGTGGCCTTATCTCAAGATGTGAGCTCTCTCCTATCGCTCTAGAACCATGCCTGCCTGCTGCCATGCTTCTTTCCATGAGGCACATAAACTCCAGCATTTAGAAACTGTAATCCACACATCAATGCTTTCTTTGCCGGCTGCTTTAATCATGGTATCTTATAGAAATAGAAATCTAACAAAAACAGCCTGGAAGGCTTCTTTCCTACTATCATCCACTTCTTCCTCCAACTCTCACAAACAAGAATATCAGTGACCTAAATATTTTTTTTTGTTTATCCATTTCTTCTGCAGAGTTCATTGGTTCTCTAGGTGTAGGCATGCAAACACCCAAAAAGGAGACACCCTTTCTTCTTACCCAATGACCTGAGATGCTGAATTCTTCCAGGTGTACCCAATTCTAGGCTTTTAAAGTGTATAGCAGAGCAACTTCTAAAGATGAAATAGAACCACAAGCTCTGCTCCACCTTGACACTGTTTCTCTAACAGAATCACACTTTGAACAGCATAAACTAATAAAATGATACTTCACATAGTAGGTATTTTGGTTATACATCTTATATAAGCACAAAATAAATTGAACTAAAGAGAAAATGAACCACATCTAGTTGTTTTGCAACTATTCCATTTAGGTTTCTTAGTAAAACAATATATTATTAAAATTTCTGCGCAAATTTGCCTTTTAAGCCTATGTGAATGGCATAGAGTAACAACAAATTTATAAAATCCACCTGTATGCTTTACATAACATGATTAATTCTATTTTCATCTTTTAAAGCTTTCTTTATTTTTTTTTGATTGTTTGTGAGTTTCACATCATGCACCCCAGTTCCACTTATCTTTCCACCCCCTGCATCGGTCTTTCACTCTTGCAACTTCCCCCAAATAGAAAGCATGCATACAAACAAACAGAATAAATAAAACAAAGCATGCAAAATATCTCATTATGGAAGCTGTACTGTGTCACTGTGTCCCACAGTATACCCCTCTGTGCATATACTTTTACTTGCTAATGTTCATTGCAATGAGTCATAGGTCTGGTGCAGTTTTTCCATCTTCTGTAGCACCATCAATACTGGACCTTCAGTGGGACCCCCTCAGAATTATCCTGTTGTTGCCCTGTGTGTGGGAGATCTTACAGTTTTGGATCTGAATGACTGGCCCTTCCATGTATCTCAACAGCTCACAGATGATGTAGGTTTGGAAGTGTGCCAACTCAAAGCCTTAAATCTGGGCCTCGGTGGCAATGAGCTGATCAGCTTGGTGGCTCTCCCTTATCCTTACAACCAGGGCAAGCTCGCTAATACTGCTCTGGCTAGGCCTTCCAATGGTGTCTCCCCTGTTCTCATACCTTTAGGGCTGGCTCAGTTGCAGACCTTCATCTGTGCTGCCCAGGGACACTACAGTGTTTGCTCTCCTAAGTGCTACAGCCAGCAAGGTGAAAGACCAGCTTCTCTGTCTTTTTTTTTTTTCTTATTTTAAATTGGAAATTCTCTACATTTACATTTCAGATGTTATCCCTTTCCCATAATCCCATACCCTCTCCACTTCCCATTGCCTCCTTGAAGGTGCTCCCTCTCCCAGTCACCTTTTCCCACCTCAGCACCATGGTGTTGCCCTACACTGGGAAAATGAGCCTTTGCTCAACCAGAGGCCTCTCCTCCCACTGATGTCAGAAAATGCTATCCTCTGCTGCCTATGTGTCTTGATGTTTTATTCCCTCGGAGATATGGTGTGTTTAGATAGTTGATCATTTTGTTTTTCCAATGGGATTGGAGACCCTTTCAGCTCCTTCAGTCATTTCTCTAGCTCCTTCATTGGGGCCCTCCTGCTCAGTTTGATGGTTAGCTTCAAACATCCTCCTCTGTATCAGTATGACTCTGGAACAGCCTCTGAGGAGACACCCATATCAGGTCTTGCCAGTAAGCACTGCTTGGCCTCAGCAATAGTGCTTGGGTTTATTGGGTACATAAGGGGTGTATCCCCAGGTGAGGCAGTGTCTGAATTATCTTTTCTCCAATCCCTGCTCTTCTATTTGTCCCTTTATTTTTTCCCATGAACATTTTGTTCTTCTTTCTAAAAAAGACTGAGGCATCCACTTTCTGGCCTTCTTTCTCTTTGAGATTTATAAGTTCTGTGGATGGTTTCTTGGTTATTCCAAGCTTTTTGGCCTACTATCCACTTATGAGTGAGTATATATACCATGAGTGGGTTTTTTTTTTTTTTTTTTTGTGACTGGGTTGCCTTACTCAGGATGGTAGTCTCTAGTTCCATCTATTTGCCTAGGAATTTCATGAAGTCATTGATATCTTAGTAGTACTTCATTGTGCATATGTACCACTGTTTCTGTATCCATTCCTCTGTTGAAGGACATCAGGGTTCTTTCCAGCTTCTGATTATTATAAATAAGGTGGCTATGAACATTGTTGAGCACGTATCCTTGCTAGATGTTGGTGCTTCTTTGGGGTATATGCCCAAGAGTGGTATAGCTAGGTCCTCAGGTATTACTATGTACAATTTTCTGAGGAACCACAAGACTGATTTCCAGAGTGTTTGTACCAGCTTACAACCCTACCAATAGTGGAGGACTATTCCTTTTTCACTGCATCCTCAACAGCATCTTCTGTCATCTGAGTTTTTGATCTTAATTCATTCTGACTGGTATAAGGTGAAATCTCAGGGTTGTTTTGATTTGCATTTTCCTGATGACTAGGGATGTTGAGGATTTCTTTAGGTGCTTCTCAACCATTCAATATTCCTCAGTTGAGAATTCTTTATCTCTGTACCCCATTTTAAAATAGGATTATTTGTTTCTCTAGAGTCTAAATTCTTGAGTTCTTTGTATATATTGGATACTAGCCCTCTATCAGATGTAGGACTGATAAAGATCATTTCCCAATCTGTTTGTTGCCGTTTTGTCCTTTTGATAGTGTCCTTTGCCTTACAGAAGCTTTGCAATTTCATGAGGTCCCATTTATTGATTCTTGATTTTAGAGCATAAGACATTGGTGTTCTGTTCAGGAAAATTTCCCCTGGGCCTATGTATTCTAAGCTCTTTCCCACTTTCCTTTCTATGAGTTTCAGTTTACCTGGTTCTATGTAAAGGTCTTTGGTCCACTTGGACTTGAGCTTTGTACAAGGAAATAAGAAAGGATCTACTTGCATTCTTCTGCATACTGAGTGCCAGTTGAACAAACACCATTTGTTGAAGAGGCTGTCTATTTCCCACTGAATGTTTTTAGCTATTTGTCAAAGATCAAGTAACAATAGGTGTGTGGGTTCATTTCTGTGTCTTCTATTTTATTCCATTGATCAAGGTAGATAAGCTTCTCTGTTTTCATGATACTGGGATCAGCTTTCCTGACTGCCTCAGATGGTAAGAAACAAGGAAGGATAGCTTTTTATCTTCATTGTTAAATTATATTTGTTATTATTAATTATTATTACTAGTATTATTGTGTATGTATGGGCACATTTATGTACATATCTGTCATAGTATACAAGAAGAGGTCAATAGGCAACTGTCTGAATCAGTGTTTTCTTTCACTGTAGGCTCCCTGGGTCTAAGGATTGGACTGATGTCATTAGGGTTTCACCTGCTAAACCATCTCAGCAGCCAGACATATTAAAATTTTAGTACACATTTATTCTTTCAGAAAACCTAGACTTAGTTGTGTTTATGCAATTAACAGACACTTCTCATTGAAATGCTTTTGAGGATAATTTTATGTAATTGAATATGAACTAAAAGAAATTTTTAAAATGTATTTTACTTTGGATGGGAATCATAAAATCCCTGGCCAAGTTCTGGAACCTGGATCAGAACAGTGACTCTGAAATGGAAAGATGGAACTGAAAAATGAGTCAGGCATGAAGAGTGGGATAAAACCTGTCTCTGAATTCATCTGAACTGTTCTTGGATTGGAGGATAATGAGAAGTTAAGAAGAAACCCCTGGTTTCTTCCATCTGACATTGCTCAGAGCAGTGGTTCTGAACCATTTTGAGGTCAAAAACATTTTAAGAATTTGACGGGAGTTCAGATAATTGCCCAGAACAAGACTCTTTCCCACATCAACAATTAGAACAATATACAGATCAAACAAGAACTTCAGGTGAGGGTGTTATAAAGGCGTAGGTACAAATTGTAGCTTAAAGATCTTATTCAATAGCTCAGTATTAAGCTAGTATTATTTTGTATATAAATGGCTTCAAAATTTCAGTCATATTTAATAACTTGATAAATGTGCCTAGAGAATGGCTATTTGTTCTTACTATCGGCAATACAAATTTCTTTACTTAATGCCTCGAACTGCAAGTTTGAATCATTTTCATTGTTTCTGCAGTACTTCAGGAGTTAGTAAAATTATTTCAATCATTGAGGCCCCTTATCCCACATTTTCTGGTTCATTTTTAATTATTCCTTGCTGATCCCTGCACTGTCCAGTCCCTCATTACTGCTAATGTGAAATGCCTGTAGTTTTCAAATGGTTTTCTCATTGATACCAATATAACACAACTACAGCATTTTTTATTTTGGCTCAATGGCTCTTAAATTTCTCCACTAGTCTCAAAGGTCATATCTAAAACTTTTAACAAAGGAATCAAGATATGCTACCCAAAACTTGTATTCCTGGGTTTTGGAAAATACGCTTTCCTTTACCTGGTGACTTCATGTTACTTCTAGAAATCAAATTCTTTCTAAGAATCTCTTAAGCACTTCCTTACCTGCCTTTGTCTTGTCCATTTCCTTTTGTAAGAAACATTATCCTTTTGTTTCTAGACTTCTAGAACAGCATAATCTACATGTTTTCCAGCCTCTGTTGAGGTGTAACTAATATACTATATAAATCAATGAAAATAAATGTACAATTTAATGATTTCTTAATAAAATTACAGAATCACTGAATAATCATTCACAATCCAGTTTTGCACCTATTTTTAACTTAAAAAGAAAACTCTACAGTATGTGGCTGATGTGATTAGGTGGTAAATGCCTTTCCTAGCATGTGAAACCTTTAGTGTCACAACACATGACTAGCATGTACCTTTCATAACCATAACAAGTCTAAACGCATCAGCTCCTTTACCAATTATAAACTAAAGACTTAAAGTTATTAAGTGGATCAAAGATCTCCAAATAAAACCAGGTATACTGAAACTATTAGAAGAGAAAGTGGTTAAAAGTCTAGATCACATAGGCACAGGGGTAAATTTCCTGAATAGAACACTAATGGCCTATGCTCTAAGATCAAGAATCAATAAATGAGACCTTATGAGATTACCAAGTTTCTGTAAGGCTAAGGACAACATCAGGAAAACAGAACAGCAGCCAACAGACTGGGAAAGGATCTTTACCAATCCCACATCTGGTAGAGGTTTAATATTCAATATATGCAAAGAAACAAAGAAGTTAGACTCCAGAGAATCAAACAATCCTATTAAAAATGGGGTCCAGAGCTAAAGAAAGAATTCTCAATTGAGGAATACCGAATGGCCAAGAAGCACCTACAGAAATGCTCAGCATTCCTAGTCATCAGGGAAATGCAAATCAAAACAACCCTAAGATTCTACCTCACACCAGTCAGAATGGCTAAGATCAAAAATTCAGATGACAGCAGATGCTGGCGAGGATGAGGAGAAAGAGGAACACTCCTCCACTGTTGGTGGCATTGTAAGTTGGTACAACCAGTCTGGAAGTAAGTCTGGCAGTTTCTCAGAAAATTGGACATAGCACTACCTGAAGACTCAGCTATTCCACTTTTGGGCATATACCCCAGAGACACTCCAACATACATCAAAGACACATGCACCACAATGTTCATAGCAGCCCTATTTATAATAGCCAGAAGCTGGAAAGAACCCCGATGTCCTTCAACAGAGGAATGAATACAAAAATTGTGGTGCATTTACACAATGGAGTACGGCTCAGCTATTAGAAACAATGATTTCATGAAATTCATAGGCAAATAGATGGAACTAGAGACTATTATCCTGAGTGAGGTAACCTAGTCACAAAAGAACACACATGGGATGCAGTCACTGATAATTGGATACTAGCCTGAGCAAGTTCTGAATACCCAAGAAACAACGTATAGACCCTATGAAATTCAAAGAGAAGGAAGGCCAAAATTTGAAAGCCTCAGTTCTACTTAGAAAAAAGAAAAAGAAAAAGAAATCATGTATTCATCATATATTACTATTTAACAAATCTTTTGAGCTATAATAATATTTTATAAAATAAATAAATTAAAAAAAACAAATAATGTAAATTCTCAAAAAAAGAAAGAAATGATCTTACTCTACAAATATATTGACACTATGCAGGAACTGGGAAAAAGTGTTGAAGACCACAAATATTTAGGAGTCATTAGCAGTTGATGAAATAACCCTTATTTTATCATTTCATTATTTTAAAATTTTAAATGTTTTCTACATTTAAGATTTGCATATTTCTCTGTGAAAGAGTAATAATGGTTTCCTTATCTCAACCTTTATAGGACTGACTTACTGTACCTACTGAATTTCATTAAATTTCATTAAGTTATATTTATTAATTAAATTTAAGTTTTATTATGTTTAAGCTATATTTATCATACTTTCTGTGCAATTCTAAAGCGCTGAAGTGACAGTTTTTGAACTATTATATATGACTAGTCTTTGGTGTAATGAAGTTGACAACTAAAAATAAACATCACAGGGGTTAAAATGTATGTTTTGATATAAATGGAGTTTTAGGAAGAAATCTAGAAAATTTCAGATTTATAATTGAGAAAAAGAAAATTGTCATTTTAAAAGGTCATGTGCAGTTAAACCCTCAGCATGATTTTTATTACAAATATCTCTACATAACAAGACCCACTTTTAATATGGGTCTTTTGAGTTGGGAATACATAGCTTGAATCAAGATATTTTGATATAGGAATATCCCCTCTTTAATCTGGGCCACATCTGCTGACACCCTATATAAATAACACGGAAGAAGGGAGATCACTCTCTTTGCTTTCTTGCTCTCATTCTGCTGGAAAATTTATTTATTTATTTATTTATTTTTAAACAACTTTATTTTACAAAACAAAGATAAATGTACAGATTTTAAACATTTTTTGCTTAAAATTATACATTTTTGTCAGTACTTTTTTCAGATTTTAACATAATTTTTACATAAAACTATATGAATATATTTTTTAGTCAGTACTTGATTTTTTTCAAGGTTTGATAGTATGCCTTGAAAACTTAATAGTTACAATGAGCATAAAGTGCATGTAAAACCAAATGTAACATGGAAATAGTTAAAGTTTTCTTGTTTTGTAAATATTTTTTTGTCTTGTTTTTTTTATTTCTTGGACTTCATACAGTCTGTGAGTTGTTTCTGGGGGAGTACAAGCCTCTGGAGTTAGCATCCCACTATCAGTGACTGCATCTTATGTCTGTTCTTTTGTAACTGGGTTATCTCACTCAGGATGATATTCTCTAGATGCAGCCATTTTCTTAAGAATTTGGTTAAGTCATTGTTTCTGGTGGCTGAGTAGTATTCCTTTGTGTATATGTACCACAATTTTTGTATCCATTCATCTTCTGAAGGACATCTGGGTTCCTTCCAGCTTCTGGCTATTATAAATAGAGCTGCTATGAACATTGTGGTGCATGTATCTTTGTTGTGTATTAAAGTGTCTCTGGGGTATATGCCCAGAAGTGGAATAGCTGGGTCTTCAGGTAGTACTATATCCAATTTTTTGAGGTATCGCCAGACAGATTTCCAGAGTGGTTGTATTAGCTTGCAACCCCACCAACAGTGGAGAAGTGTTCCTCTTCCTCCGCAGCCTTACCAGCATCTGCTGTCATCTGAGTTTTGGATCTTGGCCAATCTGACTGGTGTGAGGTGGAATCTCAGGGTTGTTTTGATTTGCATTTCCCTGATGGCTAAGGATGTCAAGCACTTCCTCAGATGTTTCTTGGCCATTCAGTGTTCCTCAACTGAAAACGTTTTGTTTAGCTCTGTACTCCATTTTTTAATAGGGTTATTTGATTCTCTGGTGTCTAGCTTTTTGAGTTCCTTGTACACCTTGGATATTAGGCCTCTATCTGATGTGGTGTTGGTAAAGATCTTTTCCCATTCTGTTGGTTGCCATTTTGTTTTCTTGACGATGTCCTTAGCTGGAAAATCCATTTAATCATTGGGATTACTGCCTGCTTCTTTGGTGTTACAGATTATATTATTACAACACATACTAGAGACAATTTGAGACATCCAGCCTCATGGATTGAACAACTATTGCATTTTTAGACTTTCCATTGGTTAATAGACATTTTTGGACTACCTAGAATACAGCCTGTGCACCACTCTAATAAATCCAATTAATATATCAATTTAGTCTATTATTTTTGTTCCTCCATGTAGATTTATGCTAAGGCAATACATGATTAGACAGGAAGAGGAGGTAGGAAAAAGGAGGGGAAACGGAAGAGGAGGAGTCAGAGGAGAAGGAGGAGAGAGCGTAATGGAACAAGAGGACTGTTCATGGCAAGTGAGAAGGATTTTTTACGAGGAGAATAGAGAGTGTAGTCGTAAATCTGCCCAAAATAGACTGCAGCTTGTTTTCCTAATTACTGAGTTGTGTTTTCATTGAATGGGTTTATTTTGGTTGAAGAGGAAAATGCTACAAATTGAAGATTGGGTTGAAACAGATATTGCAACAATTTGGGCCCAAAGTTTTATTTAGAACCCAACTAACCCGAGTCTAAAGTTCACTGCTTCCTGACCCCAGTCCCTAAAAGAGGGATCTGGGATGGAGCAGTGTTGGATTGAAAGCTGACTGGGTCTGAGGGTTCTACAGAGAACTGTAGAGAGGCTCCCTTCCCAAACCCTAAACAGGGAGCTACATCCAGGGCCAGTATCAGAAAACACAGGGAGAAACCGAAGTCTCTGGGGCACAACTGCTTGGGAGGTAGCCTAAGACCAGCATACAAGCAGGTGCTGGCAGTTGCAATCCAAAGAGGCCACTCCTGGGGAATAAAGGATCTGAGAGGACTACAGTGTTCTGAATTGAAGAGCTGAAAAAATGTGTTTCATCACTTCTGGGGGACCAGCTCTCTCCCAGCAGGGTCTGGGTATAGAGATCTGTAGCACAGGGTCAGCTCCTGACACAGGCCGAAACCTGAAAAGGGCTATTTCTTTCTCCTCTGTCGCTTACCTCTCTTTGATCCAAAAATCCTTTCTCCTTCTCTTTTCCCAGTGATTGGCTTCCTGTTGTCATTATTAGTCAATCTAACAATTAGAGAAAATTTCCCCACATGGTATTTTGCAGACAAATGGGCAAGTTTACAAAGGCGGAACGTAACCATCACAAGTTAGTCATAAAAACCTGAAACAAAGACATGTTTGTTAGGTGTTCATAACAAGTTGGTCATAACAAGATGAATATAATAATCTTTTAAAACAAAGGCACAGTTACTGTTTCTTGGAATAGACATTACAAAACTATTTATAGTTATGGTTATAAGTAGGGCATAGTCCAATCTATAATAAATAGAGGTTTAGTCATAAACAGAAATTAACTTAATTTGTCTTCTCTGAGTGTCTTTCAAGTCTATGATGGAAGTAGACTGGTTCATCATTATCAAAAAGAAAACAAAATCCTTAGCAACTCATTGATCTATAGCATTAGAAGTCAAACTGGATTTCAGATGAAACTTGCTGAACCACCAACAATGGTTGGGTAGAAACTATCCTTCCATTGGAGCATCTCTTTTCACAGCCCCATGTTTAAATCCATGTTAATATATTCGTAGTAAAACTCTGCTTCGTGCTAGTCCATCCTGGGATTATTTTTGTGTCATGGTGTTTATCAGAGTGAGAGTCTGAAAGGATTATGCAGGCTGCTGTAGACAGTAGTACGGGGGAATCTCTGGCTTGTGCACACTGCTGCTGCCACAGAGAATGCATACTGTCATCTTTCTTCTTGTAGGTGTTGAGAAATGCATACTATATAAGGACACTAAGCTATCCTCCCCTCCCAAGATCTTTTTTATATTGTCCTGAAATTGTAGAGTATTTTACATAGTATGGACTTAGAAAGCTATAAGTAAATGAGAATTTTTTATTGTTGGTGATAGTAAGATTTTTTTGTGAGGTTTTTTGTTAATTAAACTTTGCCAATATGATAAACAGAAAGAAGAGGGAATACATATAGATCTCTGAGTATACATATACATATACATATATATATATACATACATATTATGTGTGTATACATATTAAAGGAAAGAAAGGAATAAATTCATGAAAGAGAAAAAAGAAACAATGAAGAACACAGTGGTTGGAACAAAACAATGAAGAAAATAAACAGAGGCAAAGACAGCAGATGAAAAAGAAGGGAGACCAGATGGGGAAAGTAAAAGAGTAGGGAAAATATAAAAAGAATGTAATGTAGAAAAAATTATTAGGGAAAAAAAGAAAATCTTAGTTCAGTTTCACCCAGGCCTGTGTATTGTATACTAAAAGAAAGCTTTTAACTGAGGTTTGAGCTGGAAAGTGTTCTATTGCTGAAAAGCTTGACTTTTGAATAGGATCTTCTGAGTCCCAAGGCAATGCCTAGAGGAAAGTCAGAAAGCCCTGTTTCCCATTTCTGTATGGGAAGGATTCTTGTCTTATGTGAGCCAGACATAGAAGGGCTGAGTTCACAGATGATCAGTGCCAGGTGTATGTGAGTTCTGCATTGCTGTTGGGAGACCAGCTTGTTTATGACCTTCCTGATCCTAGTCCAATGTGATCTCACTCATTGTGACAGGGATTTTATACTGGGCAGTTAAAAGCAGTCCTTGTTAAATGAACCTTAGACCCCTCTGCAAGGCAGGCTGAAGGAGGCTGTGGTTTAGGCTGAGGAGTCTGGAAAGAGAAAGAGTGTTGGATTTTCTCATGCAAAGTTTAAGTCAAACTCATAAGATAATTCATGGATTATGTAAACCTTCTTTGAATTTTCTTTGCACATGGACAATAAATTTTGTTTATCTAGAAAAAAAAATGGCCTAGCCATTTGCCCTCAACTGTTGCATTCTTCAAGATGAATTATTATCTATTTTATATTAATCCTCCATAGATAGTAGTGGACATTGTTCATTCTGTCATATTTGATCCCTTGGTAAGATGGTTTAGCAGGAAAAAATACTTGTCATGAAAACCTTGTGAAATGAGTTCCGTCCCGATAAGTCATCTTCAAAGAATATTTCTGATATATACACATACACACATCACAAACCATACTCCACATTATGAAAACACAATAGATACCCATAATAATGGTGAATAAAAATTAAATAAATAAGTACTTTAAGTCCCTTTTTTATATAAAAGGTGGTATGGATAATAATCACTTTTTATATTATTTGAGATTTCTTGAAAATGGTTTCTGAAGGATACTTCTAACTACTCATATCTTTTGGCAGCTAAAACCTGAGAGCTGGTGAGCTGTCCCTGCCTCTCACTAGCATCACACTCAGGAGAGCAGGCCCTGCTCCTCATCTGAGTAGCATAGTACGACTGTCCATAGTTGAGTGTCATGAGTGAGCCGGCCTCCAAGAGTAAGAGTGCAAGAGGGTGCCTTCTAAGTTCAGGAGAGTTAGCATTACCACTTGCCTTCCATGAGGTGGCATGGAGTGTGGGGTGATGCCCCTCTACCTGTGGCAGAAAAGAGCTGCCCCTGGGGTCAAGTGCAGGTGACCTGTCTCTGTCCCTTACTGGCTGCAACACTTGGGAGAGTGGTCTCTGCACCTTACAAGGGCAATACAGTGGAGTAGCCTAATGGGGAAGGCACAGATGATCCTTCTGATGCTGCCTTCTGACAATGGTGACAATAGTCTTACCAGTGCTGGAGAGCTTTTCCCGGTGCTGTGGATAAATGAGGGCCAGGAGGTTGACCAGGTCATCTGGCACCCAGGCCCAGATCCAGGGATGAGTTGGTACACACTTAAATCTGTATCATCTGCAGTGGTCGGCACTTGTGAAAAGACCAGCCCTGCTGATGCAGAGCTACAGGATCTCCATGATACTGGGAAACAACAGAATAACTGGGAGGAGCCACAGCCAGGATTCAATATTGATGGTTTCACAGAGCCAGAGATCTTGAACCAATGACGCAATGAAGATTTGCTAGAGAAGATGTGTGGACAGAGGGACATACTATGGGACACACTAAGGACACACTACAGCTTCCACAATGAGATGTTTTCTATGCTTTGTTTTGTTTATTTTGTGTGTGTGTGTGTGTGAGTGTGAGTGTGTGTGTGTGTGTGTGTGTGTGTGTGTGTGTGTTTAATTTGGGAGAGTTTGCAAGGGTGAAGGGCTGGTATGAGGGGATGGGGAGATGAATGGGGAGTGGGTCTAGGGTGCATGATGTGAAACTGAAGACAAATTAATTAAAAGTTAAAACTGCATCTTCAAAAAGGGCAGATTCAGTTGGGACTGACATGGAAAGGCAGTTCACCTGGAGGAAGAACGCAGTTCTATGGCATCATATCAGGTAAGTCGGCATTTTCCTCTGAGTATAGCCACAGAGAACCTCAAGTCCCTAGAGATAATGGGTGGTGTGATGAATATATGGAGCTGCGAAGTCTTCCTGGATATATATGTTATGGATACATAATCCCAAAATACTGATTCCATTTCGGAAGTAAAGAGGGTTGGCCTCCATGCCACGGGAAACTGAATGTTACAATCACTGGCTTACCAGTGAGGTTCTGCTGGGAATGCAGCCCTCAAATTACTGCATAGCAGAAATATGTTTTGCTTCTGTACCAGTTGCTTGTTTTATTTTGAATTAAATGATACCCTTTTGTGGTTTCATGCCAATGATATTTTTCTCTGTGTATCTTATTAACCTGTAATTAAAATTAAAATGCTTTCTTTCTCATGGGAAGTGAGAGAGGGAAGGGGAGGGGAAGAGGTATGGAGTGGGAAGGGGAGGAGGAGAGGGAGGGACATAAAGGGGGAGGGGATGGGGAGGTGAGAGGGACAGAGAGAGTGACAGGGGGAGAGAGAGAGGCAGAGAAAGAGAGAGAGAGAGAGAGAGAGAGAGAGAGAGAGAGAGAGAGAGAGAGAGAGAGATTTCCCCATGTTTCAAGCTACTGAGAAGTGCTTCCATGCTGTGTTCGTTTTACTTTTCCATGTTCTATCTTCCACTTTCCAATACGTGTCTCATCTTTTTCTTTGTTATTTTCTTTTGTTTTTTATTTCTCTAATTAATATAGACCCACAGACACATACTCTCACACGCTAAGCATTCACATGAATACCATGCATTGGACATGCAATAGTGTGAGTGGAACAAATGTCATTGAGGTGAAATCTTAACCTTAAGGAATTTAAGGAAACCTGGATCATCAAGGTGATACCAAAATTTCAACCTTGTAACAGTCCGCATCTCTCCAAAGAATGTTTCCATGTTGGAAGCCAAGTTTCCAAATACTGAAGGAATTAGTCTCTAAAAATCATCTTCTGTTTGGATCATCTGAGAGGGAATCAAATCCATGACATGGCTTCATGCCAGACATAAGAACACTGCTGAATGATTTTCCTTGTCTTTTGTTAATCACCATCATGTTGTTGCTGATGAGATAAATTCCCCAAGCAAGATGAGGCAATATTTTCCAAGGGAAAGTGAGTTTTGTTTTGTATTTTCTTCTCACTATTGCAAGCTGTGCTTAGATTCCAGCCTCTGTCTGCCCACAGAAACCATCTGGCCCACAGCTGCTGGAAACTCCAGAAGGAACAGTCCAAGGACTCTTCCTGCTTCTTGTAAATATCAATGTCTGTGTTATAGGTTGCTCCAACCCCAGTACTGAAAAGTCAGCAAGTGTTCTTTTCTATGATTCCTCTCTCTATAAATGGTTGTTTACACCAGAGATGCTGATATTGGGCATATGGCCGTTCAAGTAGGCTTAAACTATGACCATGGTCAGTTGAGTTTCATCAACTTTGAGAGTACAGCTCTCAGAGAAAAACAGAAAATGAAGCACCAATGTCAGACTTGTGGAATATAGCCACATGTGTATTGACATGGCCAGCAAAGTGTCCTGCATGACTGAAGTTTCACTCACGGAAAATAACCTGCTCCTTTATTTTCCATTCTCTTGTCTTAACCAAGCCTGGTGACACTTGGTCTCCTATTCTTTATGAATACAATGTCCCTCTTTTCTCTTTGTTTTTACTTGCACAGTTGAAATTATGACTATGTAGACAGAATTGTATAGTAGAAGGTTTTCTATTGAGTTATTTACTAGTATAGATATTTAAGTGTGACAGGCACTTTAACTATATCATATGAGACTAGGAATCAAAAAGAAGGCCAAGCCTGGTCTGAAGCTGCACTAATGTTTTCAGTTGAGATTTTAGGAGGCTCATGCAAGCCTTGTTGGGCTTTCTTATGAACTCTGTTTTCTCTGTCTTTTGCTGATTCCTAAAGTTCTACTCTTGGAATTTCACTTTCTCTTGGCTGGTCTTAAACACAGCCAACTATTTTAAGGTTGATGACCATAATATTATGTTTTGAAGAGCCTTCCCTCAAGCCTTTCCAGAGACTCTTGCCATCAGACTGGCTGTGAGTTTTTCTTTGCTTTTTTACTTTATATCTCTTTCAGAACTACTATTAAAATAACCTCATAGCTGATTTTGACCTGATATCTATGGTCCTCATAGTATGTCCATTGGCTCTCTCCCAAGACTTGAATTTTCCTATCCAGGATAAGAAGACTTACAAAAATGATGGAAACCAGACATAGTAACCAAGTTTCTTACCCCACGTCACACTGCTGGTGGATAGAGACTGGATGTGCTCTCAAGTGCATAGATTTTTCCACCACACATTTCCCATTCTTGACATTCTCTCTGACAATATGACTTACATTAGAAGTACTTAGGCTGCTCATAGCAAAGGCTAGGACTAAAGCATCTCCCATGAGATCATAATTTTAGTGATATAAGAAGGCCATTAGAACTTGTGTGTACTCCCCAATTTTAATGTGGGCACCATTGATCTGCAGTGTTTATTTCCGTGGCACTTGGTGAGCCATGAAGAACTCTGTAAACCAAAAGCAGTATAAATATTAGTGACTTTTTCTTTGCAGCACTTGTTGAAATACAGGCTATTAAACTAATGAATACCTGGAAAAGTGAATTTTCTGTGGCTACAGAGGCTTGAGCTTCCAACTCTTTTTGTCATTCTAGCAGATGGGTTTCTACTCAAGACTGCATGCTGTCCCAAGCAAAACACCAGGAGAAGATAATCATTTCAGCTGTAAAGATCTTGATACTTATTTTGTTGTTTAACCTGCTGCAGATATAATATTTATAAGACCTATCACTAGCTCAATTTCATACATGTCCAGCTGTCCAGAAAAAAATTAGCTAGTTTGCCTTTCTTAGATGAAAATCTATGATGAAAACATATTTTCTAATGGATAAATTTCTGTTTCTTGGTTTGAAGCAATAACACTTTAGATGTGATCAGTGGCTCAGACCCAGAAGTGGAGATTGGAAACTTCTATCCAGTAAGGCCAGTTTGCTAAGAATTAGCAGAAAAATGGCAAGCATCTTAAGGGGCCAGTCCTCTAAACTCACTTGCACTCAAAACAATTTATATTAGGATTCGGTCCATTCTCCTTTCTGGTTCTCTGGTGGACCGTAGGTTTGATATGCTAGGGAAGCTATGGGACATATACTTTTTTTCTGAATAATAAAAACATCATTTATCAGAAGCTTCAAATAATCAAAATGCCAATCTGTTTTGACAGAAAGATATGAGTTCTAGTGAGGTGAATCATAAAGGCAATTTTAAACATAAGAGAAAAAAACCCTCCTTGTTATGACCCAGATTTTACCAGATGATGAGAACCGAAAGTAGGAAATGCTTTGTATTCATCTGTTTATCATTCCCAGCTAGGATGTTCATGCCACATCTGGTAGATATGTTTTTTTTTTGGGGGGGGGAATAACTACACAGTATACTATGTATATATATATATATATATATATATACATATATGTATATACATATATATATATATGTATATTGGAGTGGATGAAATTAAACGCACAACATACTGAAATACAAAGAGCGCAATTTCAGGTAGAAAGTGTATAGTGTTAAGTGTCTACCACAAAATACATATAACACTGGGAAACTACACACATAAAATTACAACAATATGATTGCCTAAATAAAAACAGAGAAATGGCAATACCTGTTACTATACCAACAAAGATGTGGTAGTTTTATAAGGCCCTAACCCTAGTTGATATTGACAATTAATAACTGCTGAGAGAGGGAGGGAGGGAGGGAGAGAGAGAGAGAGAGAGAGAGAGAGAGAGAGAGAGAGAGAGAGAGAGAGAATCAGTCTTCCCCAGGGTATGCCTCCTAATTGTTTACCTATTATGGAGTTGTCAGCCCTAAAAGCATATTCATGAGTCAGCCTAAATGTACTTAGCAGATGCTACTTATATATTTATATAAATGCACATATATGAGTATGTAGTAACAATAAGTAAAAAGAGATCAGGATATTGTGAGTGAACCAGGGATGGTTGGATAGAGAAGAAATTGAATGAACGAATGGGAGAAAGAAATGTAAATACAGAACACATATATGAAATTTTAAAAATAAATAAGGGAAAAAGACTAAGAAAAAGTCTCAGATTAATAACTTCATGGCATACCATAACTCCATGGAAAAACAAGCATGAACCAAAACTAAAAGGAGTAGTCAAGAGATAATGAAAGTTGAGGGTAAATTTAATGAAATAAAAACAAAGAGAAAAACCAATTCAAAAATTAAGTGAATAAAAAAGTGGTTCTTTGCAAACATTTACTTATAAATCCTTAGCTAAGTTAGCTAAAAGTAATAGAGATATCTAAAGTAATAAAATTATAAAAGAGAGGAAGGGCATTACAGCTGTCACCAATAACTGAAAATTATAAGGGCATATTTTAAAAATTTTTTGGTCCACTAAACTTGGAAGCCCAGTTGACATGGAAGAGTCCCTAGATACAACATAGGAAAAATTGAAGTAAGATTAAATAATTTAAACATATCCATTAAACAGCAATGATTTAAAAATAGTAATAAAACCTTTCCCAATGACAAGAAAGGCAGGAACAAATGGGATCCTTGCATAGTTCTGTCAGAACTTCTAAGAAGAACTTATATTATTGCTACATAAACTGTTACATATAAAAGACAAGGAAGAAGAGCACTTAAGCTCTTCCCAATGAAGCCATATGATCCAGACACCCAGACCTGATAATGATGTAAGAATGACAACATCAAGATTATCGACTCCTTGAGTCTCAGTACGATACTGGCCAACCCACTCCAAATACTCTTTAAAAGATTCATCATGGCTATGTTGACTTCATTACAGAGACACAGGGATGGTTTGGTGTATATAAATCACTAAATGTTTTCTGACTCAAAGACAGAGATTATGTGAAAATCTCACTAGATAAAGAAATGGCCTTTGATAAAATCCGACATCTCTTCATAATAAATGGAGAGGCTAGGGATGGAGGGAGTTCACCTCCACATAATGAGGGCCATATACAACCAACCTGTAGTCAACGTCATGTGAATTAGAAAACAACTCAAAGTCTTTTCACTAAGACCAGGAATAAGAGAAAGGTGAACACTCTCTTCACTCCTACTCAATATAGTGCTTGGAGTCTTAGCTTGGCGTCTTAGATAATTTAATAAGGAAGAAAGAGGGATACAAATAGGAAAAGAAGGCAAAATATAGCTATTTGCCAATGATGTGATTTGTTATACTAGAGACTTTAAAGAATCGACCACAACACTCTTGGGGCTGATAAGTACTATCAGCAAGGAGGCAGGACACAAAACCAACATACTAATCAGTAGCGTTCATAGGAAACAATGACGACTTGCTGACACAGAAATAGTTTTTGGTGTTGCTGTGGGAAAATATAACTTTAGTTCATATCGTTTTTCTTTTCTCAGAGTGTGGTGTGTTTTTTCTGACCTCAGACAATATTGTGACATAGTGTGGCTTATTGGTTGTTTATTCAGCATACCAGATAGATGCTTGGTATTCAGCCAGTACACACAAAAATGGAAGGTGATTTCCATTCTGATCAGGTTGTACTTGCAGTAGATGTTACAATCCAGACTCCCCTTCATCAAAAGGAAAAAAGCAACAAGAACCCAAACCAAAATAACATTGATTCATCCAGCTTCGGGTAGAAAGTCCAGTTGATGCTCTCAGCTGAGGTTTTTATTGTTTGGGCTTGAGATTACTCTCCCACTTGTCAGTCTGCCTTCTTTAGAAGAAGTTTGCTAACAATGACTAAAGAAAAGATGTCCAGGCCAAGTTTTCTTGTTCAATACTAATCCCAAAGTGCTGCTGACTGAGGCTTTAAAGCAGATAAATGTGGCCTTCTTAGTGCTTCCTACCTACTTTCCATTCCATAGATACTAATCAAGAAACCCTTGATAAGGAAAACTCCGAATGATGATATTTTTCATACAGTGGCTTCCTAGCTACAACTTGCAGGGGGCCTGTGCTATTCAGACACTCAGTGTTTTCAGTAGCAGCCTTGGCTGTGTGCTACTGAGACCTGGTTTGTATCAGGATGGGATCACATAGGCTGCCGTTTGTAGATAGTTCCTTAAGGAATTTTTATTGTAATTTCCTTCCTTTTGCTTCCTTTGTTCTTCTGGAGATCTTTAGTGGAGAGTTGGACTTCATTTGTTGATCTTCGTTTTTATCACATTTTTTACATCTTGTACTTATTTTGTAATTGACATCCTTGACTTGTCTGGGTAATTTAATAAATTAGATTATCATAAGCTTGTTTCCAAATGATCCTTATTATTCTTTTTTTCCTCAATCATTTATGCCTCTCCACATTTCTCTTTTGCTCACTACCTTCTTTCAATGCCATGGATTTAGTATTTCCTACTAATAGCATCATTACAGGTAAAACACAATATTGAAGATAAAATCTGTCTCATTAGTTTTTGGACCTCGAAGAAGAATTTTTACTAAGCAGGTTTTAGTGACTAAATTCTGTGTGTCTGTCTCTCTGTTTATAATTGGGGTGGTAAATTCTGTGTGTCTGTCTCTCTGTTTATAATTGGGGTGGTAAATTCTGTGTGTCTGTCTCTCTGTTTATAATTGGGGTGGTAAATTCTTTACAATCCTGTATTTTGTATGGTCCCTGCTTCTGTTCTCTTCTTCTCCTTTGGTTCTACTTGAGTAAGAACAGGGCAGTATGCTAACTTTCATTTGTGTATAATTCTCTGATATTCCATTTCTTAGCTTAAGACCCTTCTCCTTGCCAGGAACATTATTCATGTCATTGTAGAAACATAATAAAATTATAGAAATAAATCTTTTAAACAAAACATGTCCCTGGAAACGGCCAGAGAATGTGCCTTGGGAATTCAAAGAGAATATTTAAAAAAGCAACAGGATAGTGCAAAATCAATACATTTGAAAAGATGAAATAAGATTAAAGAATCAGTTGTGAGTATGGTAAAGAAATAACTACCCTTCTCTGAGCTTGTGCCTTGTTTAGAGAAAATACATGGGGTAGCTTTTATATTCAGTGGAAAATAGAGGGGAAAACTGGATAGCATTTGAGAGAGCAATCTGAATTACGGGGAAATTAAGAGTGGCAAACTTAAGGTGAGCTATTGGCATTTTCATCCTGAAATTTGGAATTTAAAATGGTAACCTAAATGACATTGTTTAGAAGTCTAAGGGAGTAACATACTTCATTCTGAGCTATTTTAATTTTAGGAACCTTAAGACATGTAATCATCTGTTTAGTAGAGCAGTAAACATGGGATTAGTTGACCTCTTATTTTAAGGAGTGATTTTATTTTATTAGTCAGGGTTTTGATTTTATTAGACAGGGAAGGCAAAGCTGAGACATAGCTCCAGACTTTGAGTGACCTGACACCTAATATTATCTGTAACTAATTCAAAAATCTCATAAATGTGCAACTGTCTGCCCAGGGCAGCTCCCAGAGCAGTGGCACAGCAGGGCTTCTTCCTGGGTTAGTCTTGTGGCTCCCCCACCTAGGCTGGGGACTTTTACCAACCATTACTGGGACACAAGGAAGGCAGATTAGAGAATCCTATAGATTTCTTCCAATCTCAGCAGAACAAACAATATTTTGTTCCATTGTTTATGAGCCACAGTTATCACAATAAGACCTATCATGCCCCTTCCCTCTTCACCTACTTCAGAAATTCTGGGAAGCATCCAGAACGTAAAGGAGAACTGTAGAATTGGGAAGGTAGAATAATATTGCCTACTTGTAAGCACTGTTGGAGAATACCTCTGCTTTCGTGGATTATAAATTGGTAGAAATGACTGGAAATGCAGTGCTAGTGTCTCTTTCTGAAAAGAGAAAGCTCTGGGTTTATGTCCAGGAGTTGTAGTGCCGAGGCAAGAGAGAAGCCCCAGGATTTTGACTCCTAAATTTCCCAAAGTGCAAACAGACAGCATTTGTACACAGTTCATATGAAGCAGAACTAAATCTTGGGGTCAACAAGCTAAATGGTTATTTATAGCATAATTTTATTTATTTGTCTATCTATTTATTATTTGGTATTATTTATATACATTTCAAATGTTGTCCTGCTTCCCGGTTCCCCCTCCATGAGTTCCTCCCAATACCCCCCATCCTCACCTCTAAGAGTGTGCTCCCCCATTTACCCACCCACTCTCAACTTATCCCTTTAGCATCCCCCTTCTCTGGGGCATCAAGCTCCAACAGGACCAAGAGCATTGCATCCCACGGAGGCCAGATAAAACAGTCTTCTGCCTCATATGTAGCAGGGTCCATGAACTAACTGATACATGCTCTTTGGTTGGTGGCTTAGTCCTTGGTTGCTCTGGGGTGGGGGAGGGTCTGGTTAGTTGACATTCTTGTTCTTCCTATGGGATTACAATCCCCTTCAGTTCCTTAAGTTATTCCTTTAGCTCTTCCAAATGAATCCTCAAACTCATTGTTAGCTGTGAATATCTGCATCTGCATCAGTCAGGTGTTGGTAGAGTGTCTCAGGGGACAGCTGTGCCAGGCTCCTGTCTGCATGCACATTGTGGCATCAGCAATGGTGTTGGAGTTTGGTGTCTGCACATGGTATGGATTCCAGAGTGGGGTGGTCTCTGGAGGGTCTTTCCTTGTCTCTGCTGCATTTTTATCCCTGCATTTTCTTATGATGGAACAATTCTAGGTTAAACTTTTTGAGATGGATGGGTAGCTCCATCCTCACCTTGGGGGCCATGTCTTATTTGATCTTTTTTTCACAGTCCAGTTGTTATCCCCCTCCTGGTTCACCCTCCCATAGTTCCTCATCCCATTCATTCTTCTCCATCTCCAAGAGGATATCCCCACACACATCCATTCCGGCAGACCTCCCTACTCCCTGGGGCCTCAGGTCTCTTGAGGGTTAGGTGCATCTTCTTTGACTGAGCCAGACCCGGAAGTTTTCTGCTGTATAAGTGTTGGGGTCTCATAACAGCTGGTGTATGCTTCTTGGTTGGTAGCTCAGTGTCTGAGGGATCTCCGGGGTCCATGCTAATTGAGACTTCAGTTTTTCCTCAGCTTCTTTCAGCCTTTCCCTAATTCAACCACAGGGGTCCTCAGCTTCTGTACATTGGTTGGGTGTAAGTGGACGCATTTGACACTTTCAGCTGCTTGTTAAGCCTCTCAGAGAATAGCCATGCCACAGTACTGTCCATAAGCACACCATAAGTTCCAGCTAGAGCAATAAGACAATAAAAGAAGATCAAGGGGATACAAATTGGCAAAGAAGAAGTCAACGTATCACTATTTGCAGATGACATGATAGAATATATAAGCAACCCCCATAATTCTACCAAAGAACATGTACAGCTGATACACAACTTCAGCAAAGTAGCCGGGTATAAAATTAACTCCAACAGATCAGTAGTCTTCCTTTATACAAATGATAAACGGGTTAAAAAAATAGAGAAACAACATCCTTTGCAATAGTCACAAATAATGTAAAATATCGTGGGGTTACTCTGACCAAAGAAGCCTAATTATAACAAAATTTCACATACCAAAGCTTAATGATCTGAAACTTTTAAAAAATTATGGAGGAATTTGAACATAAGAACACCCTTTATCTGTAATATCTTTTATTGTCAGAGTATCTTACAATTGAGACTCACACTTAAGGAAGTGCTACATTATCATACTCACAAACTTATGAGGTATGCTCAGGTAACATTGGGAAGTCAGACTCAGTGCTACAGTTTTTGTTAGGCATCCACATCTGTGTGATCTGAGTGGGGTAAACAGCACATGTGTATAAAGCCAGAGCTACAGTTTTTGTTAGGCATCCACATTTGTGTGATCTGAGTGGGGTAAACAGCACATGTGTGTAAAGCCTGAGACCAACACTGGGCACTGGTTCTCAGAAGTGCTGTCTACTTTATTTTGAGACAAGCTATCCGACTGGTCTGCTACTTGCCAAGTAGGGTACAGTTACTGTCCATTTAGCCCCGGAGATCTGTTCTGTAATTTTTGTTAATGCTGTTGTTTTGTCTGTTTTCTTTCATTTTTCTTTATTTCATTTCTTTTCTCTTTTTCTTCATTTTTTTGAGACAGATTCTCTTAGAGTTCAACAAGCTAAGCACTAAGCCCGGACATTGGGAGGGCTTCTGTATTGTCCAGGTTTGACTTGATTCACTATTGTCTATCAGTTTCAGAGGTCAATGAGCTCATATGTATGTTCTGCTGCTCCTGGCACAATTTGATTTTTGTACCATGTGATAGATTCCATACAAATAATGTAGCAAGGTATCTCAAGTGCTGTTATACATATATCAATGATGTGGGGCACAGGACAGACATGAGAAAAGTTTTTCATGTGAGTTGAAATTAATAATTATCTCACATCCTTTTCTCAAAAGTAATAGTATGCTAGAGCTTACATACTACAGCCCTTTCTCATTCCAGTAAGACTGTATCTGACCCCTTTGTTCCTGCTGGGCTATTACACAATGCTTTCCTAATCTTCTTAGAGAAGTCATGCAGTAGCACTCACTCTCCACTCTTGTCATTGCGGATTTGATTCACCTCCCTTGGATGCTTCCCTCCAAGTCTCTAATAGCAATTTTGTTCAATCCAATGCCATTGACTATACACTGAACTATTCCAGTATGAAAAAAGCCTCATGTCACTAGAGAGTTACTTTGTTCTCAAACTGATTCCAGCTATGAAAGCTCTGAAAGAAACAAAACTTTCATTTCTCCAGGGGAACAGCTGCCTTCCAAAAATCCTTCAGTAAAACTTGTTTCAGACAAAAAAAAAAAAAAAAAAAAAAAAAAAAAAAAAAAAAACAACAACCCAAAAAACAACATCCCCCCCCCCCCCAAAAAAAAAACCAAGAAAAAAAAAAAACATTGTAATGGGCGCAGAGCTCTTTTTTCTACAATCCTTTCTTCAATTCCTAATTAGCATAGTACTATGGTAGACAGGGTGAGGTATGCCTGGACATTCAATTTAATCCCTACACAATCTGCCTTATAAGCTGGCTTCTCTTGCTTGCACTTTATAGATGGAGATCATGAGATAATAAGCATTTATATAGTTTATACACTGATGTAAGACAGTAACTACATAAACTGGAATAGAAAATGGTTTTCATCTCTCCCAGGTGCAAAGGATTTCACTGGAAACCTGCTGTGCCTGGTCCCTGAATGCAAAAGCATTGATGATTTTATTGACACGTGAATCTTCTTGCTTTTTTTGTCTGACAGTTTCTTGAAAATTATCTCCACACATTATCCCAATAAATTATTAGAATGGGAGATTTTCTTAAAGTATATTTTCAGATTCAACCTTTAGAGAATACTGATTGTGTGAGATTTTGAATAGGGGCTTATATTTTAGGAGCCCCTCTCTCTGTCAGCAGTTCTCAGCCACTGGGTCATGACTTTTTCCCAGGGGTTGTGTTGTAGTAAATATTAAATAATAAAATATCTTATCTGTTTATCTGCCCTGTGCTCTCACTCCGAGGGCCTGCTTCTAGAACAGAGTCGCGTGCACTGACTCTGTAGCCTAGTCGGAGCTGCCACCATGGTCTCACTCCATCTGCAGGACTCCTTTCCTGGCAGTTTTACTCTGCCTGCCCTATTGCCTTTATCCCGGGGTGTTTCTTTACCCCAAATCCCAACACAAACACAATTCTAAGGCCTGATAGCTTTTCATACAAGTTTATATATCAAACTCTAAATCCACAAACCCTTTACTCAATAAGACTACATCAAATAGACAAAGATACAACCTGCCATTCTATATGAGATAAAGACCTATAAAATCATTAAATGTTCATAGCTACTTAATGCCAATAAAGCCCACCTAGGTCCAATTCATCCTTCTCAACTCCTCTCCTGGTCCTCTCCCATCCTCTGACCTCTGACCCTCTATCTCTCCACCTCCCTCCCCCTGCCCTATCATTGGCTCTCAACTTTATTTTACTAATTAAAATGGGAAGGTTTTGATAAAGTCCTGAGTACCTGACTAGGCAGCACTTCTTGGGAAAGTGGAATTAGCATTAAAATATGAGCAGCTTTAGGACCTCTTACAGGGATGAATACCAGGTATCCTGTATATCAGTTATTTACATTATAATTCAAAATGGTAGCAAAATTGCAGTTATAAAATAGTAACAAAATAATTTTATGCGGGGGGGGGGCACCACAGGATGAGGAACTGTATTCAGGGTTGCAGCATTAGGAAGGTTGAGAATCGCTGCTCTAGGTGTTCTGATGACCATGGTTTGGGAACAGTGGATTATCACATAGTGTTAACTGTAAATGCATAATTGAAGACATAGTTGGTAAGTTTTCGCTTTCTAGAAATAGGGGAGTCAAGTTTTTCATCTAGGAAATTTTCTTTCTTCTATACATATAATTGATTTTCCCATTTCTCAAACAAAAGTCCAAACAATTGTGCCTTGTTTACAGTTTTCTACTTATATTCATCATGCATACCATCATGAACTTTTATCAAAATATATTTTCTAGGATGCTAGTGCTGTGACATTAGCTACCTCCAGACTAATGCACAAAACAGAGGCAGAAACTGGCTTATGTCTGCTTAGTGAACTCACTATTAAAAAGAGAGAAAATATTATTTTTTTTAATTTGGATAGAAATTACCAATAGTTTCTTGTAAAAGAAATATGTAACTCTTTAATATATTTATAATGTTTAATATCATATCTATACATATATTTACTGTCTGTCTATATCAGCGAGTTCTGGAGTGTTCATCATTCAGTCTTAGAAAAATGCAGCTGTGCAGTTTTAAGGTCTATTTTTCAAAAAACACTTTTCTATGTGATTGAATTTTTCTTATAATTGATGTTATGTACTTTAAGACCAAGGCTGGAAAATGTCAGCAGACGTTAGAACCTAAAATTATTCTCCACACTTTTGCATTATGAAAAATAGAATATCGAACATACATAACCACTTTTTCTGAAATACCAGTTTCAATTTTAAGGACTTCTGTATTTATACTGTTAATAAGGCAAGTTTGTGTTGAATGGCAGTTTTTCTGTTTTCTGTATTAGAGAGTAGACTGTGAATTACAGATTCCCCACCATC
Organism: Micromys minutus; assembly: GCF_963924665.1. Lineage (NCBI taxonomy): Eukaryota > Metazoa > Chordata > Mammalia > Rodentia > Muridae > Micromys > Micromys minutus. The sequence continues at coordinate 18,821,719 of NC_137952.1, forward strand.
TCCCCTACTTCAGCCTACCTGTCAAAGCATTGAGGTCTGATGTTGAATTTCATTGTGATAGTTAGTTTTATATTTCCATAATTGAACAGCATATCAGAAAGCTCTGCTTTCTGCCAATATTAAATGAGGAAAAGAATGTTGTTTTATCTAAATTCAGCCATCACTTCTTAACATCTGCTAGGAATTCTATCAATAGTAATTTTCAATTATTATTTTTAATTACAGTGGTTTTTAAAAAATAGTTCAAACTACACATCAGATGATTTCTTCTACTCTTCTGTTAAACATGTGCCAGTGTTAAAAATGGAAAGTTTGTCCCTAAATCCAGAGGACATTGGTTTGATTTCAAGAACGTATATGGTGGCTCAAAACTATTTGTAACTGTAGTTCCAGAGGATCTGACACTTTCTCATGGCCTCCACTGTCATCTCAGGTGAATGTGACAACAGACAGACAGACATGCATGCAAAAATATGTGCACATAAAAATGTTTGTACATAAAAATAAAAATAAATAAATATTTAAAAAAAAGTAATGTCTTGTGTAATCAAGTTTGTCCTTTTGTTAGAAAAGTGTGAGTATATACTGGCTACAGACATTCTTAAGAGTAGCCCCAAAGGATGAGATTACATGCTCAGCATGAGATTGCTGTATCATCATTAGATTCCCATTTGGTTGTGTCTTGAAGATACATGTAATCGTTGTACAGTTCACAGGGTTATCATGTAAAATGTCTCTTGGTGTCAGCTTTTCCTATGTGTTGACTGCAACTAAGTAGTCATTTTTTAAAAGTACCTTCTTTAATGCCAATTGTCTCAGATAATTTTCTGCTACTTCAGTGTGCTGCAGCATAACATGATGCTAGCTGTAGTGAGCATCCAGGATAAGGCCCCTGTACCTTGGCTCCAACTTGTCTCAGTTCAGCGTCTTCCAAAACAACACTGTACCAAATTGTAGAGGGTCCATAATCAGCAGAGGATTTTTGTGGCTTGAAAATATACCCCAAATTGCCAATAATGAATATTCCATAAGCAAGCAAGCTATTTTAGTGCCAAATGCTATTAGGGAAGCACAAACGTTGTAAGAAAATACTTATTTTGCTAAATACTTTTGAACTGAGCAAATTACTTTAGAGATTCTGCACGAAGAATCCAAGTTTAAGTTCCATTTACATCTAAAGTGGGATTTTGCTGTGCGAGCCCACTTCAGGTGAAATGTCTCCACAAATAGTCTCATCTTCCAAAGGAAATGAAAGATTTGTTCATATTTTCCAAGAGCTCATTCTCTAGGTTCAATCAGTTTTGCTTGTATTACTGGAATAATTCTATTTATAAAAGATTGGAAATATTTCTGCCAATGATTAGGGAATAATCTGGTCAGTGTTTGGAAGACAATTGACTTTCTCATGTAGCCAAAGGACGCTGCATGTTTTGGGACTTGCTTAAACTGCAGCAGGACTACACTGATATAACTTGATTCCACACAGATATTTTTGGAATCTTCCTACAGAACTTTGAGAGCATCTAGTTATGATATATGGTTTGCAAACAAAGGCTTGAGAGGCTAAGAAGCATCTCCAAATGTCTGCATTGCGAGTGGTTGGATTCTTCTGTGTTCATTACTTTGGGCATTCCATTACATTAATGCATAGTTATTTTCCATTCCTCAGAAGTTAGTTATTTAGAGCACACTGTGTGCCAATCACTGGGATCAATTCTATAAACACACAGCTATATGAGTTTCTATACTCAAGGGTCTAAATAATGCAAAGGAAGGGAACATGAGCAGCAGGGTCAGAAGCACACTTTGAATATTGCTATATTTTAGGGTTGAAGAGATGGTCCAAGAAGCTAAAAGCCTTTTATTGATCTTGCAGAGGACCTGACTCAGAATCCACAGGGGTCAGCACACAACCACCTGTAACTATAGTTCTAGACGATCCAAATCCCTCCTCTAAACTTAGAGGGTACCTGCAGTCTTGTGTACACATGCTACTTTTCCACACACGTAATTAAAACAAAACAAATCTCTAGAGCATTGCTATATTTGGACCAATATTTTCCAAATATTCCCTGCACAGCAAGTAAAACAAAAGCACAGACATGAGCTACAAAATGAAGTATAATATTTCTAAGTTGGAAAAGGTTTGACATTCGGAGCAGTTTTGGAATATTGAAAACTCAATGGGAAAACAGCAACTTGATCTGTAAAACAGGCAGTTGACCTGGGAGCACATTTTTCAAAAGAAAACACACAAATGGTAAACAAAGACATTTTAACAATGTTCAACATCACTAATTGACAGGGAAACTAAAAGATTCCCACAATTACCTGTCACATCTACTTAATGAGAGTGAATTGTGTAAAAAAGAAAAGAAAGGAAAAGAAAGAACAAGAGAGAAAACTGAAAGAAAGAAAACAATAAAGGGGAAAATGTTATGTTAACATACTGTGAGAATCTGGAGAAAATGAGTAAATTTGTGTCATAATTATAAATGAGAACATTAAGTGGAGAAAATAAAACAAAGATGCTTGAACATGTGAACCTAGAATTACATGAAAGTCTGGAAATTCAGCTACTGGGTATAGATAAAGAAGAAATAAAATTAATATGTTAAAGATAACACCTGCAGCTTCTATGCTTGTTAAAGAAGTAGTCACAATAATTGCCAAGAAATGGAAACAACCTAATTGTCCATCAACTGATGATAATTTTTAAAAGGTATGACTGATACATAACTGGGACAGAGTATCACACAGCCAGACAAAATTAATGAAATTCTATCATTGGTGAAAGTATTGATGAAACTGAAAACGATGTATAAACTGAAATAAGCCAGTATGTCTCTGTTTTCTCATGTGAATTTTAAGATTTCTTTGAGAAGTGATGCTGATATTTTTTTAGGATTGCATTGAATCTTTAGGATGCTTTCAGTACAATGACCATTTTAACAATATCGATTCTTTTGATGATGATTTGGGAGGTGCTCTATCTTCTATTTTCTACTTCAACATTTCTCTTCAGTGCTACATAGTTTCTACTATAAAAGTCATCTACTTCTGTGATTAAATTAATTCTGACATGGGTTTTCTTTTGTTTTAATCTTATTTATTGTTTTGCTAATGTTCATGGGATTATTTTTCTAATTTATATTTTGTGTTGGTCACCGATGTTTAAGAATAACTTCTCTGTGTTAAGTTGTATCCTTTACTTTATTGAAACAAAGTTTCTTAGTGCATTTCTAGCTCTTCTTGAACTTACTCTGTAGACCAGGCTGACCTTGAACTCAACTGCCTCTACTTCCTTGGAATAAAAAGGCTGTGCAACCATCTCTGGACAATGAGGCCTGTATCCTTCCACTTCTTTGAAAGTGTTTATTCATTCTAAGATTTTTTTCTGGTGGAGTATTTAGTGTATTTTATAATATACAGAATAATGTTATTTTCAAATTACTGTTGAGTCCTCAGCTCTAAATGAAACAACTATGCCATCCTCTCTAAGCCCCAGGGAACATCACCAAAAAAAGTGAACACATTGAAAGGTCTGTAGGGTGGCAAGAAGTTCTACAGAACACTGTCTTCTGATTATTTCATTGCCAATTTAATCCTGAACACAGCGAACACTTCCCATACAAAAGTGTGCGTCAGTCATGAAATTCAGAAGGAGACTCCTTGGAAAGACGAAGGTGGTCTGTGGTAGTGGGGGGAAGGGTAAAAGAAGGTAATGGGGCAATTGTGCTTAGAATACATTGCATATATATGTGAGATTTTGAAAGATTAAGTAAAAAGATTATTGCTATGTTCAGTGAATTATGAAAACACAGAACATACAATCAATACCTTGGAGGAGAGATAAGGAAAGGTATAACATGAAGAATCTTGAGATAAGATTCTTAAAGCCTAAAGAAAAAGATGCATTTTTAGCAGAGAGGTGAGTATATGCTCAGAATACAAGGTATTTAATGATGGAAAGGCACATATGGTTTGGAATAGGGTTGTTAGGAGAGGAAGCAAATGTGATAACAGCAATCAGATGATGAGAGCTTATCTGCATTGATCATGTATCTGACTTGAGTTCTATTAATAGATTATAGCCAAGTTCTAAAATGTTTAATAAGTCTGTGGGAGACATGCAACTATGGTGATGCAGTATTTCTGAGGTATGTGCAGAGATGTCATTAGGAAAGAAAATGATGACAGATAGGGGAACATATTACATATCACTGGAGTAACAGAAAAGCAAAGAGAGCATGAACTAAGGGTAGCAGTGTGTAAGGACAGGAGAAACACAGAGGGGACGATTTGATAGGGTTCATAGTTCGATATGAAGACTGAAGGAGAAAGAGCTTAAATATATTTGTTTCTCAGACTCTTGATAGACTAGAATCTTTTACCAAAATTGGTCATTGAAAAATGAAACAAATTTGTAGTAGAAGTTCTGATAAGTTGAGTTTGAGATGTTATGTGTATCTTGAGTCCAGTAGATTAATGAGTTCTAAAGCCAAAAATAGCCCTTAGGACAGGGACAATTTCATCTTCAACTTAAAGATATTATTTGATGCTGTAGTCTAGTCACTACAGTAGAACTTGATCTAGTTTCCAGAGTGGAGTTTGACCTAGTTGGCAAATATGATTCCAGCCTCTGGTTATTGTAAAATTTTCTTGAGGCCTCTCCTTTCAACATCATATTTTCCTTATTTTCTTATCTTTCCCTTTAACAATTAGGTTATGAATAGAGCTTTAAACTTGTTTGAGCAACATCTCTTTGATATATATTTCACTTTTATAATTTCAGTCAAATATAAAAAATTATGTTTTCTATCTGTAAAGCATCAATGATTTCATACAGTGCAGATATTTTAAAATGCACTAATGTTGTGAACAAATTTTAATACAAAATATAGATATAAAATGTACTGTATTTTGTTAATAGTGATGTAAAATGGCTGTTGCCACTTTAATACACGGAAAATTTCTAAAGAAAAATATGTTGGAGATGGAACAAACAAAACAGCTTATATCTTCTTTGATGAGGAGTGAGGTATCTTTTCAGTGAGCATTACCTTCAGAAACAAGACCCGCAATAATTGGAGGAAAGGCGTTCCAGTGACCAGCCCAAATTGGGATCCATCTCTTTCATGATAGGTCACCAAGGCCTGACACTATTACTGATGCTGTGTTGTGCTTACAGATAGGAGTCTAGGATGGCTGTCCTCTGAGAGTCCCAACAAGCAGCTGACTGAAACAGATGCAGATACTTGCACACAGCCATAGGACTGTCTCAAAAAGTGTAATTGTACATTATTTGTTATCTGTGTACTTTCCCAGAGAGAAAGAGCTATATATTTCATGTATAAGAAACAAGCTCAAGGATTAAATTAAACAATGGATTCTCGATACACATACCTTCAATTAATTGTGTACTCAGCTATGTCTAAGGTGAATATTGTGAATGTTTTTTTACTTGTTGCGAACCAATACTTCACACATACTATGTAGCTGTATGATTACTAAGCCATAACTTGAGTCTTTTCTGTTTGAAATAAAAATATAAAGACATAAATATTAATTCATTTCATTTTTGATAATTAATCTTATCTATCAACATTCACCTGTAAGTTTTTTACTTTCTGTATGCAGGAGGAAATAAATTTACAAATTAAAATTGGATGTTTGGCAAAATATGTAATAGAGCTGATCTGCTGTGACTATAAAAATAAATACTTGCAGTCTGATTTTGAATGACTCCAGATGTTTCGGTGTGGCATGTTTCTGTGAAAGTTTCCTCAGCATTACCACTGTCACAAGTAATTTGCTATATGTACAGCTTCGGGCTGAATTATCCCTGAAACATACAGAAGAAAATGGCACGGGCAAGGCTGTCAGTCAAATAAAACATGGTTTGAGGAAACAAAAGAGTTTTTACCTAACTCCCAATATAATGGTAAAAGCCACATCTTCTCTTTAACCACGTAAAAATGCCATGTTTTTGTGATTGTTTTTATTATCTTATGGAATTTAAATATGTGAGTATGCCTGTTTCATAACCATTTTGCTTCCAATAACCTAACATCTGTTTGTAGTCTCTGAATCATTAAGGTATCATCAATTAAAATGGAATAAACCGAGTCAGTGTGATGCTGTGCAGTACAATTATTCAGGTCTTTTGTGTGGTGAAAAAGGAGATTCCTTTAATCAGACCACAATCTAAGGGTAAGTCCTAAATATTTGGTTGTCTGACTGATTGTCATTGCCTCTTGCAGATTCTCTCTCCTCACTGTTAATAGATGAAAAGCTGCTAGAAACTTGTCTCACTAGTTGCCTTTGAATTTTGTTTGAATGTTGATTTTGATTGGATTTGGGGGGAGCTAAACATTATGTTTTTTCTCCTTTTTAAAAAATTATGGGTTATTTTGTATATTTACATTTCAAATGTTATCCCCCTTTTAGTTACCCCTCAGAAACACCCTCCACCATTTCACTCCCTATACCTTGCCTCTACAAGACTCCACCCACCCACTCCCGCCCAACCGAACTATTATTGCCCTACACTGGGGCATCAAGCCTTCACAGGACCCAGGACTTCTCCACTGATGCCAGACAAGGCCATTCTCTGTTACACATGCAGCTGGAGCCATGGCTCCCTCCATGATTATTCTTTGTTTGGTAGTTTAGTCCTTGAGTGCTCTAGGAGGTCTGGTTGGTTGATATTGTTTTTCCTAAGAGGTTGCAAACACCTTCAGCTTCTTTGGTCCTTCCTCTAGTTTCTCCATTGGGGTCCCAATGCATAGTCTGATGATTGGCTGCAAGCATCTACATCTGTATCAGCAAGGCTCTGACAGAGCCTCTCAGGGGGTATTCATATCAGGCTCCTGTCAACAAGTACTTCTTGGCATCAGCAAGTATCTGGGTTTGGAGGGTGCATATGATGTGGTTCCCCAGGTAAGGCAGTCTCTGGACAGCCTTTACTTGACCCTCTGCTCCACTTTTGGTCATTGTATTTTCTTTGGACAGGAGCAATTCTAAGTTAAAATTCTGTGAAGGGTAGGTAGTCCCATCCCTTAAGTGGGGTCCATAGCTAACCTCTTAGTATGGTCTGTACAGGTTCTCTCTTCCCTTTGTTGGGTATTTCAGCTAATGTCATTCCATTTGGATCCTAGGAGCCTCTTGCTTTTCTGGCATCTGGGACATTCTGGTGGCTACCCGAAGTTTCCCATCCTTCATTGCTACACACCTCTGTTCAATTCCTGAAGCTCTGTATATCATCCCTGTGTACTCTCACACCTAATCACCCTTTTCCTCCCTCTCCCTCCTCTCTTTCTCACAAGTTCCTCCCCTCCTCAACCTTCCAAGATTATTTTGTTCCCCTTTCTAAGAAGGACTGAAGCAGCCACACTTTCATATTCCTTCTTGAGCTTCAGGTAGTCAGTGAATTGTATCTTGGGTATTCTAAGGTTTTGGGCTAATATCCACTTATCAGTGAGTGCATACCATGTGTGTTCTTTTCTGACTGGGTTACCACACTCAGGGTGATATTTTCTAGTTTTATTTATTTTCTTGTGAATTTCATGAATCAATTGTTTTTAATATCTGAGTAGTACTCCCATAGGTAAACATACTATATTTTTCTTTATCCATTCTTCTATTGAGAAACCTATGGGTTGTTTCCAGTTTGTGGTCATTAAAATTAGGCTGCTATAAACATGGTGGAACATGTGTCCTTGTTTCATGTTGCAGCATCTTTTTTTTATATGCCCAGGAGTGGTATATCTGGGTCCTCAAGTAGTAAGTAATATGTTCAGTTTTCTGAGGAACTGCCCGACTGCTTTCCAGAGTGGTTGTACGAACTTGCAATCCCAGATGCAATGGACAAATGTTCCTCATTCTCCATATTCTTACCAGCATCTGCTGTCACCTGAGTTTCTGATCTTACTCAAATTGACTGGTATGAAGTGGAATCTCAGGTTCGTTTTGACTTGAATTTCTTTGATGACTAAGGATATTGAACATTTCCTTAAGTGCTTCTCAGTCATTGGAGATTCCTCAGTAGCAAATCAACCATTTAACTCTGTGCTCCATTTTAAAAATTTTGTTGTTTGGTTCTCTGGAGTCCAATTTCCTGAGTTCTTAATATATATTGGATATTAGCCCTCTAGTGAATATAGAGTTAGTAAAGATCTTTTTCAAATCTGTGCATTACCATTTTGTCCTATTGACAGTATCTTTTGCCTTACAGAAGCTTTGCAGTCTTATGAGTTCCCATTTGTTGATTCTTGATCTTAGGGCATAAGCAATTGGTGTTCTGTTCAGGAAAGTTCCCCTGTGCCTATATGTCTGAGACTCTTCCTGAATTTCTCTACTGTTAGTTTCAGTGTGTCTGGTTTTATGCAGAGGTCCTTGATGCACTTGGACTTGAGTTTTGTACAAGGAGATTAGAGTGGATCAACTTGCATTTTTCTGCATGCTGACTGCCAATTCAACCAGCACCACTTGTTGAAAATGCTGTCTTTTTTTCTACTGGATGATTTTAGCTTCTTTGTCAAAGATAAAGTGACTATAGGTATATAGATTTATTTCTGGGTCTTCAGTTCTATTCCATTGAATTACTTGCCTATCTCTGTATCAATACCCTGCAGGTTTTATCACTACTGCTCAATAGTATAGCTTGAGGTCAGGAATGGTGATTCACCCTGAAGTTCTTTTATTGTTCAGAATAGTTTTTCTATCATGGGTTTTTTTGTTATTCCAAATGAATTTGTAAATTATTCTTTCTAACTCTATGAAAAATTGAGTTAGAACTTTGATGGAGATTGCACTGAATATGTAGATTGCTTTTGTAAGATGGTTAGTTTTACTGTATTAATTCTGCAATTTCATGAACATAGGAGATCTTTCCAACTTTTAAGATCTTTTTCAATTTCTTTTTCCAGGAACTTAAAGTTCTTGTCATATAGATATTTCACTTGCTTGGTTAAAGTCACAACATGATATTTTATATTATTTGTGACTATTGGGAAGGGTGTTGTTTTTCTAATTTCTTTCTCAGCCTTTTTAATCCTTTGAGTAGAGAAAGGCTACTTATTTGTTAGACTTAATTTTATATCCAACCACTATCCTGAAGTTGTTTTTCAGCTGTAGGGGATCCTTGGCTGATTTTGGGGGGTTGTTTTTAAATGCTATCATATAATCTGCAAATAATGATACCTTGACTTCCTTGCTCCCAATTTGTATCTCTTTGATTTCCCTTTGTTGTCTAATTGTTCTGGCTAGAACTTTGAGTACTATATTGAATAGTTAGGGAGAGAGCATGCAGGCAGCCTTGTCTTGTTCCTCATTTTAATGGTATTGCTTTAAGCTTCTCTCCATTTGTTGGCTATTGCTTTGCTGTATGTTGCTTTTATTATATTTAGTTATGAACCTTGAATTCCTTATCTCTCCAATATTTTTAGCACGAATGGGTGTTATATTTCATCAAAGGCTTTTTCAGCATCTAATGAGATAATCATATGTTTTCTTTATTTTTGAGTTTATTTATATAGTGTATAACATTGATGGATTTCTGTACATTGAACCATCCCTGCATTACTGGGATGAAGCATACTTGATCATTGTGGATGATAGTATTAATGTGTTCTTGGATTCCATTTGTGATAATTTTATTGAGAATTTTTATATTGATATTCATAAGGAATATTGGTCTGTAGTTCTTCTTTGTTGAGTCTTTTTCTGGTTTAGGTATCAGTATAAATGTGATGTCATAGAAATAATTGGGTAGTATTTCTTTTGTTTCTATTTTATTGCATAATTTGAGAGTATTGGAATTAGATATTCTTTGATGGTCTCATAGAATTCTGCACTAAAACCATCTGGCCCTGGACTTCTTCTTTTATTTTTTTTCTTTTTGGTTGAGAGACTTCTAATAACTAATTTATATCTTTGGGGTTTATTTAGGTGGTTATGGCTTATTTGATCTTGTTTTAACTTTGGTACCTGGTATCTGTCAAGAAAGTCATCTATTTCATCCAGGTTTTTCAGTTTTGTTGAGTATAGACTTTTCTAGTAGAATCTGATTTTTTTGAATTTCCTTATTTTCTGTTCTTATGTCTCCCTTTTCCTTCCTGATGTTGTTCATTTGGATGCTGTTTCTGTACCTCCTTGTTAGTCTGGCTAAGAACTTATTTATCTATCCTGTTGAATTTATCAAAGAATCAGATCCTGGTTTTGTTTCTACAGTATTCCAAGCTTTTTGGGCTAGTATCTACTTCTCAGTGAGTAAATACCATGTGTGTTGTTTTGTGACTGGGTTACCTTACTCAGTATGATGGTCTCTAGTTTTATCTATTTGTCTAAGAATTTCATGAGGTCATTGTTTTTTATAGCTGAGTAGTATTCCATTGTGTAAATGTACCACATTTTCTGTATCCATTCATCTGTTGAAGAACATCTGGGTTCTTTCCTGCTTCTGGATATTATAAATAAGGTTGTTATGAACATGGTGGAACATGTGTCCTTGTTATACATTGGAGTCTTTTAGGTATATGCCCAAGAGTAGTATAGCTGGGTCCTCAGGTATTACTATGTCCAATTTTCTGAGAAACTGCCAGACTGATTTCCAGAGTGGTTGTACAAGCTTACAACCCCACCAACAATAAAGGAGTGTTCTTCTTTTTACACATCCTTTTCATTATCTCCTGTCACCTGAGTTCTTTATCTTCAGTGCCTTGGGTGGTTGATGATGTTATTCTTTCCATGGGGTTGCAAACCTTTCAGCTCCTTCAGTCCTTTCTCTAGCTCTTTCATTGGGGTCTCTGTGTTTTTTGATTGGGACAAGAAGCATCTTTATGGCAGCAAGTCGAAAGGGAGGAGAGAGGGGAGTGTGTGGGTGGGGGAAGGGTATAACATTTGAAATGTAAGTATAGAGAATATTCAATAAAATTGAAAAATAATAAATATGCTCTCAAGGGATAAAAAGAACTTAGGACTTCAGAATATGGGATAGTGCATTTTCACTAGAGTATTAGCTTTTAAATAGACTAATTATTCTTGATGTTTTGCATAGGAGAGGTAAAGTCATGGTCTCTCATACCTCTGAACGTGTTTCCATTGACCTTTCAAATCTTAATTGCTCTTGTTGATATCCCTGACACTATAAATATTTGAAAGCTTTAGGTTATCATTGATTGCTTATTCTAGTTATTTTGCTATTCCAAATGTTCAATAAGCAATATAACATATCGAAAATCCATTCCTTTGACTACCACTTTATTCTTTTTATCTTCCTCATCATTAATGAACATCACTAACATTTATGAATAATTTATAGTATGCTTGGATTTACAGTCATTATCAAATTTAAACACTAAGCTAACTACACTAGAGCTGGAGACCTGAGTTCCTAGTGTTAGAACCCATAGAATGCTGAACATAAGGTGGCTATGAACATCGTGGAGCATGTTTCCTTGTTATATGTTGGAGTATTTTTTGGGTATTTGCCCAGGAGTGGTATAGCTGGGTCCACTATGTATGGTAGTACTATGTCCAGTTTTTTGAGGACCCACCAGATTAATTTCCAGAGCTACCAGAATAATTTCCAGAGCAGTTGTCTGTCTCAGCAAAACATCCTCTTATAGCATACAAAAACATAAGATAACATAACAGAGCCTACAAAGAACCAGAAGTTTACACTTCAGTATTTCATTCATTTTCTGTTAGCATCTTTTTACTCCCACACCTCATTCAGAATCGTACCTGGCATTTGTGTTTCTTAGTTCCTCAAACCTTGTCTTTTTGACCTTTGATATTTTATGTTAGTCTTCACTTTTAGATATGTCTTTTAGAGATACTTAAGCCTTATGTTCTGTGTCAAACTCTGGTCAATAAAATCCCATTAGGGTTTTTTTTTTTTTTTTTTTTTTTTGCTATTTAGACATATAACATTTAGAAAGAAATACCATTTTGATGATAATAGTAATAAGTAATATTCGGTGTTATGTTATAGTGGCTTTTCTTTTTGTGAGACACAAGATCTCATTGAACAGATTGGACTAACCTGAATTCTTTTATTTAGATTATGCTTGTCTTGAACTTAGTATTATCTTCCTACTTCTGCTTTCTGAGTACTGGGATTACAGATTTATTTCTTGCTTGGGTTACTTCATTTTCTGACATCGAGTTTTATTTTTTCTGGAATTTACCTTGGCATGAGCCATGAGGTAAAAATAAATTTATTAGTGTGTCTCCAAACATACAAAAACATTTGCCACTGCCATTTGTTGAAAGCTCTGTTCTATAAAATTGTTTAGCCACATTTGTGACTAACTTCTACCATTCTTGCATACCTTTTGATAATATTCTTGGAAAAGTCTAGAGATAATATAATAAGCACAGTGATTTCCAAGACTGAATGACTTCTTTTTTTCAAAGAATGAACCAAAGGAGTCTCTCACATAAAATTCATTATAAAAGAATTTTAATCTTCTGCAGTCATCTGAAGCATTGCATAACTCTGTTGTTAATTCTGAATTTTCCACTGTCCACTTGGTAGGAGGAAAGCACAAATTGTTTTATAGTTAAATCTAAATTAAAAATTTTTAATATTTTGAATTAATGAATTTTAAAATACAAAAATGACATTATTTTCAAAAGAGTGATATAAATTTTAACATCAAACTTCATAACTGAGAATATAGACTGAAAAAATATCAACACAATACACATACATGTATTCACACACTAATAACACAAATATTAAAAAAGTTTAAGTAAGGTTCAATGTGTGCTTTGAGCTTCAGTAATGTTTTGTTTACAAAAGTGGGTGTCCTTGCATTTGGGGAGTATATGTTCAGAATTAAGAGTCTATTTTATTTGATATTAGAATTGCTACTCCAGCTTGTTTCTTGGGTCCACTAGAACATTTTTTCACAGCACTTTACTTTGACACAATGTCTGTCTTTGTCACTGAGTTGTGTTTTCTGTATGTAGCAAAATGCTTGACCTTGTTTATGTAGCTAGTCTGTTAGTTCATGTTCTTTTGTTTTTGTTTTTTTTTTTTTTTTTAATTGGGGAATTTTGTCCATTGATGCTAAGGGATATTAACGACCAATGATTGTTGATTCCTGTTATTTTTGTTAATGGTGGAATTAGGTTTTTTTTTTTTAGAGCCTCTGTATTTACTTTTGAAATGTTATCCTTTACCCCACCCTGCTCCCCTACCCCCTCCCTCTCCAGTTGCCTTCACAAAGGTGCACTCCCTTTTGATCTTTCTCTTTACCCCATTGCCTTATCATTGCCCTGCTTTGGGACAATTTGCCCTCTGTGGAAAAAAAGCTTCTCACATTGATGCCAGGCACTGCTATCTTCAGCTAAATATGCAACTAAATGAATAGGTCTCTCAAAGTGCTCACAAAGGTTGGTGTTTTAGTCCATGGGAGTTTTGGAGGGTTTGGTTGGTTGATAATGTTGTTATCTTCCCCTGAGGTTGCAAAACCCTTTCAGTTCCTTAGGTCCTTGTAGAATTATATTTGTGTGGCTCTCTTGTTTCGGGTTTGTTGTGAAAAAATTAATTTCTTGCTTTATCTTGGGTGTAGTTTTGCTCCTTGTGTTGGAGTTTTCCATCTATTATTCTTTGTAGGGCTGGATTTGTGAAAAGATATTATATAGATTTGGTTTTGTCATGGAATATCTTGGTTTCTCCATCTATGGTAATTGAGAGCTTTGTTGGATATAGTAGCCTGGGCTGGCATTTGTGTTCTTTGTATGACATCTGTCCAGAACCTTCTAGCTTTCATAGTCTCTGTTGAGAAGTCTGGTATAATTCTGACAGGTCTGCCTTCATATGTCACTTGATCTTTTTTCCTTACTGCTTTTAATACTCTGTTCTATGCCCTTGGTATTTCGATTATTATGTGATGGGAGGAATTTCTTTATTCTCCAATCTATTTGGCATTCTGTAGGCTTTTTTATGGGCATTTTTTTCTTTAAAAACTACTTTATGGGCAGCTTTCTTCTATATTTTCATTGAAGATGTTTACTGACCCTTTGGAATCTTTGCTCTCTTCTATACCTAACATTCTTAGGTTTGATCTTTTCATGGTGCCCTGGATTTCTTGGATGTTTTGGGTTAGGTGCTTTTACCATTTTGAATTTTCTTTGACTGTTGTATCAGTGCCAAATTCAGACACTATTGCTCATGCCATGAAATGTTTGCTGACAGGAGCCTGTTATAGCTGTCCTCTGAGAGACTTTGCCAGAGTCTGACCAGTACAGATGCAGATGCTCACAGCCAACCGTTGTACTGAGCATGGGTAAATTTACATTTAGCATGAAAAGTAATGTTCCCTCCATCTCTAAAGTATGAGGCTAGAGGGTGTTCTATTACATGCTTTTCATATCCCAATTGGATGACATGCTTCTGAACATCATGTTAAAAATTCAAAATCAGTGAATTCAGTGTGGGAACTCTTGAACACACTAACTCTTTTTCTGTTCCCTTCTTGTTACATGTTGAGTAGCAAAATGATAAGACCCAGTATCCACAAAAGAGTCTGTCAACAGTACAGATTCAAGAAATACAAGAGAGGGAAAAGTAGTGGGTTGGATTAGAAAGTAGGATGGAAAGGACCTCAGTCATGAGTGTTTGGTACAAGGATGAAGCATTTGATGGATGGAGAACAAGAGGTGGATTGGTTGTGGTTCTGAGATCAAAAAGGCCTCTAGGTATTTCACTTGATAAGGCTGATGTAGCAAAATGTCTTTAATCCAGTTTCTTAAGGCTCTCTATTTTCATTCTTATTTCTGCTATTTTAATCACTTCCTTGCTGTGATGTCACATTTAGTAGGGAGTGTATAGACTTAATTGTAATGTTTTTAATGGAATTTTATTATGTGTACATTTACATTGTCTACACATGTAGATAGTTTGGACTCTATTTAAAGAAGTGCTTTCAATTCTGCCACTGAATTTGATTGGGATGTATCCAATATGCTACCCACAAGCTGGAT
Organism: Micromys minutus; assembly: GCF_963924665.1. Classification (NCBI taxonomy): domain Eukaryota; kingdom Metazoa; phylum Chordata; class Mammalia; order Rodentia; family Muridae; genus Micromys; species Micromys minutus. Next base: position 18,836,719 of record NC_137952.1, read on the forward strand.
GCTATACAACAAAAGCTAATGGAATGCTAGCTTCATGTGATGTCATCCACCATAATAATTTTTATATATTGTGATCCTATTATAATCATAATTTCATAGGTGGAACATTGGGGAAAGTTTCGGAACTTGTTGAAGTCATAAAACAGTGCGAAGTAAAGGAGTTATGGATTGATCTATATAAATTGATTCCAGACACATGTACTGTATGTGCTTCAAAGGCCAGAGTAACTACTGCAGGCCAGTCTAAATGGCGATATGAAAAAGGAAATGAGGCAACACAGAATTTAAATAAACTAAGATGACCATCAAACACATAGGAGGAAGAGCATTGACCAGTGTGTTTACTCTTGTCATTTGTGGAACCATATACCACAAATGAGAAGAAATATGCCCTAACGTTAGCAAATAGTTTGACCTGTGAGACAAAAAGCCAGTTGAAACATATCCAAGCAAGCCATTAAAGTTTTTCTTTTCTGTTGTGAAATGGTCTGGTTCAAGTTATAAATCTTTCTGCTTCAGCTCTCAAGAGTGTTAGTACTAGGTTATTGTGTGAGCAGACTGAAAGGACAAAAAGCCGTTTCTTCTCCAATGGGAAATCATTTAAAACTTACAGGAAAACAATAGAAGAATCTGATTCAGTTGTTTCCAAGTCAAACCATAGGAATGTTTTATTATCAAGGCAAAACTGTATTTATTTCTGGCAGGAAGGTCAATATTAAGATCTATCAGCCTGTGTGTACCAAAAAAGTTCTATTGGTTCCGTAGAAGTTTTGACTCAGGGTGATTCTATCCTCCGGAGATCTTGGCAGAAATCAAGTGTTTCTTCAGCACAGCTGTGAGATCTGCATGTGATGCCTCTGTGCACAGGCAAGGTCAGTAAGATGGCCAACGTGAATGAGGTCTCTGATCTAGTTACGGTGTAGGACACCTGTGAATTCTGTATTTTAGGCATCAAAGGAAATCTTTGGATTCTTCTGTCCCAGTACATTAGCTGAATTTACTGGACAAGAAGATCTTGACATCTCAAAACATTGCTGAGTTTTGGCAAATCTTTGTCTCAAATGAGCTGAATATAATATTTAGTCTGCATTGTTCTTTACTTGTATGAATTCATGATACTATTGATATCATTCTGTTTCTTGAGGGATGTGTGACTTCCTTTTGAACCATACAATTGACTTTCTAGACTAGAATTTCATAATCTACAAATTTATTAGGAATTAATGTGAGGATTCATGTTCATAGATCTTAAATTATAGATTTTTAAGAATGTATATATTCAAGTTCTAGTTATTGTCTCCTGTGCTGTCTTCTGTGACATATAATGCAATAAAATAGTTATCGTTAATTCAGTTTGTGAGTCAGAGACCAACAGAAGAGAGAAAAGAGCCACAACAAAGTACCTGACTAGCTCAGGTGTTGCTCCATCCAAAACTTATCACCATTAAAATAAGAAAACTGATGCTCTAGGAAGAGCAGAGATCCAGGGACACAGGCCAGGTGAGAAGGCATTCAAAATAGCCAGGGAGCAGAGAGATCTCTGCAAGTGTGCAAAAGTGTGCCCAACACTTGGTCCAGGGAACCAGGAACCCGGCATTGGGCTGTCTGTTCCCAGCTGGCAGCCTTTGGGTGCAGAACAGGTGCTCAGACCATCCCCCACCAGGAACATTGGAGATCCCGGGACACAGACCAGGTAAAAGAGAAAGGTGAGAAGCAATCACCAAGAAGATGGCAAGAGGAGAGTGAAGAATGTACCCCAGGGAAACCAAGAAAACCTGGCAACACTAAAACCCATCTCTCCCATTACAGCAAACAGCAGAGTGCCAAACACTCCAGAAAAAGACTACTCAGATCTGAAATCATATGTCAAGATGACAATAGATATCCTTAAACAAAAACAGGAGGAAAAGCATAAAGAATTAGAAGCTTTTAAAGAGGAAACAAGAAAAACACTCAAAGAACTAGAGGAAAACAGAACCAAAAAATTAAAGAATGGAAGAAGGAATTTAAAAGGGAAATGGACACAGTAAAGAAAACACTAAAAGAGACAACACTAGAGGTAGAAAACATAAAAAAGAAATCAGGAGTCACAGATGCAAGCATTTTCAACAGACTATAAGAGATGGAAAAGAGAATCTCTGGGGCCGAAGACAACATTAAAAACACAGACAAAACAGTCAGAAAAGATGCAAAACTAAAAAGCTCCTAACCCAAAATGTCCAGGAGATCCAGGACACAATGAGAAGACCAAACCTAAGGATAATAGGAATAGACGAGGGTGAAGAATATCAACTAAGAGGCACAGTAAAAATCTTCAACAAAATCATAGAAGAAAACTTCCCTACCCTTAAGAATGAGATGACCATGAGCAGAAAACAAGCCTACAGAACTCCAAATAGGTTGGACTAAAAAGAAATTTTGCCCAACACAGAATAGTCAAAACACCAAGTGCTCAAACAAAGAAAGAATACTAAAAGCAGTAAGGTAAAAGGTCTTGTAACATATAAAGGGAGACCAATCAGAATCACACCCAACTTCTCAACAGACACTATGAAAGCTAGAAGAGCCTGGACAGACATCATGCACACCCTAAGAGAGCACAACTGTCAGCCCAAGCTGCTATACTCAGCAAAACTCTCAATCACCATAGATGGAGAGACTAAGATCTTAAAGACAGAGCTAAATTTACACAATGTCTGACCACAAACCCAGCACTACAACAAATTATAGGAGGAAAACCTAATACAACGAGGGGAACTACATCCTAGTAAAAACAAGAAAACTCCTAAGCAAGAAAACCAAAAGAAGAAAGACACAAAGGCACAATTGAACCTCCAAAAGCAAAAATAGGAGGAAACAGCAAGAACTATTCTTTAATATCTGTTAACATAAATGGACTCAATATTCCATTAAAAAGATATGGGCTATCAGACTGGATACAAAAACAAAAACCCAGCATTTTTCTGCATATAGGAAAGTCATCTCAAAGACTAAGACAGACACTATCTCAGAGTAAAAGGTTGGGAAAAAAACCTTCCAAAGAAATGGCTCCAAGAAGCACTCTAGAGTGGACATTCTAATATCTAATAAAGTAGATTTTTAACCAAAAGTTATCAAAAAAGTTAAGGAAGGACACTTTTTACTCATAACAGGGGAAATTTGTCAGGAGGAACTCTCAATCCTTAACATATATGCTCCAAATACAAAAGCACCCATATTCATAAAAGAAACCCTAATAAAGCTCAAAAAATACATTGCGTCCCACACAATAATAGTGGGAGACCTCAATACCCCACTCTCACCAATGGACAGAACATGGAAACAAAAACTGAACAAGAAAACTGTAAAACTAGCAGAGGTTATGAACCAACTGGAATTAATAGATATCTACAGAACTTATCATTCTAAAACAAAAGTATACACCTTCTTCTTAGCACCTGACAGCACCCTCTCAAAGACTGGTCACAAAATGAGCCTCAATAGATATATGAAGATTGAAATACTCCCATGTATCCTTTCATATCACCATGGTCTAAGGCTGGTCTTTAATAACAACAAAGACAACAAAAATCCCATATACATATGGAAACTATACGATGCTCTATTAAGTGATAACAGGGTCAAAGAAGAAGTAAAGAAAGAAATTAAGGATTTTCTAGAATTCAATGAAAACAAAAACACAACAGACCCAAACCTATGAGATGCAATGAAAGCAGAACTCAGAAGAAAACTTATAGCTCAGAGTGCTTCCAAAAAGTAACTGGAGAGAGTATACACTAGCAACTTGACAGCACAGTTGAAAGTTCTAGAACAAAAGGTAGCAGATACACCCAAGAAGAGTAGACAGGAACAAATAATCAAACTTAGGGCAGAAATACACCAAATAGAAACAAAAAGAACCATTCAAAGAATCAACAAAATCAAGAGCTGGTTCTTTGAGAAAAAAAGCTGGTTCTTTGAGAAAATTAACAAGATTGATAAACCCTTAGCCAGACTAACTAGAGGGGAAAGAGAGAGTATTCAAATTAACAAATCAGAAATGAAAGTGGAGTCATAATAACTGAATATGGAAAAATTCAAAAAATTATCAGGTGGTACTATAAAAGCCTATATTCAACAAAACTAGAAAATCTCGAAGATATGGATGAATTCCTAGACAGTTACCAGATACTAAAGTTAAACCAGGACCAGGGAAACCATCTAAATAATCCTATAACACCTAAAGAAATAGAAGCAGTTATCAAAACCCTCCCAACCAAAAAAAGCCCAGGTCCAGATGGGTTCAGTGTTGAATTTTATCAGACATTTATTGATGACATAATACCAACACTCTCCAAACTATTCCACAAAATAGAGTCAGATGGAACACTACCTAACTCATTTTTTGAGGCTACAATAACCCTCATTCCTAAACCACACAAAGACCCTACAAGGAAAGAGAACTTCAGACCAATCTCACTTATGAACATTGATGCCAAAATACTCAACAAAATCCTTGCAAACCGAATCCAGAAACACATCACAGTGATCATTCAGCATGATCAAGTAGGCTTCATCCCTCGGATGCAGGGAAAGTTTAATATACAGAAATCCAACAATGTAATCCACCATATAAACAAACTCAAAGAAAAAAAATCACACGGTCATCTCACTAGATGCTGAGAAAACATTTGACAAAATTTAACACCCCTTCATGTTAAAAGTCTCATAAAGAACAGGAATCTAAGGCCCTTACCTAAACATAATAAAAGCAATATACAGCACACCAACAGCCAACATCAAACTTAATGGTGGGAAACTTGAAGCAATACCACTAAAATCAGGGACTCGACTAGGCTGCCCACTCTCCCCCTACCTATTTAACATAGTACTGGAATTCCTGGCCAGAGCAATTAGAGAGCAAAAGGAAATCAAAGGGATACAAATTGGAAAGGAAGAAGTAAAAACATCAATATTTGCAGATTACATGATAGTGTACTTAAACGACCCCACAAATTCCACCAGAGAACTCCTACATTTGATAATAAAGTTCAGCAAAATGGCTGGATTTAAAATTAACTCACACAAATCAGTAGCCTTTCTCTACTCAAAGGACAAACATGTGGAGAAAGAAATTAGGGAAAAGATACCTTTCACAATACTCACAAAAAATATGAAATACCTTGGTGTGACTCCAACTAAGCAATTGAAGGACCTGTATGGCAAGAACTTCAAACCTCTAAAGAATAATATCAAGGAAGATCTCAGAAAATGGAAAGATCTCCCATGCTCATGGATTGGAAGGATCAATATTGTAAAAATGGCCATCTTATCAGAAGCAATCTACAGATTCAAAGCAATCCCCACCAAAATACCAACCCAATTCTTCATTTAGTTGGAAAGATCAATGTGCAGTTTCATCTGGAATAACAAAAGACCTAGAATAGCAAAATCTATCCTAACAACAAGAAAACATCTACGGGAATCACTATCCCAGACTTCAAACTATATTACAAGGAAATTGTTCTAAAAATGAATGGTACTGGTACAGAGATAGGCACATGGATCAATGAAATAGAATAGAAGATCCAGAAATGAGTCCTCACACATATGGTCACTTGATTTTTGACAAAGAAGATGTAAACCTTCAATGGAAAAAGGACAGCCTTTTCAACAAATGGTGTTGGTTCAACTGGTACTCAGCATGCAGACAAATGAAAATAGATCCTTTCTCATCTCTTTATACAAAGCTCAAGTGCAGGGGGATCAAATATATCCACATTAAACCAGGTACACTGAAACTATTAGATGAGAAAGTAGGGAAACCTTAGAACACATAGGCACAGGAGAAAATTTCCTAAACAGAACACCAATAGTTAGAGCTCTAAGGTCAAAGATTGACAAATGGGACTTAATGAGATTGCAAAGTTTCCATAAGGCTAAGGACACTCTCAAGAAAAGAAAATGGCAGTCAACAGAGTGGGAGAAGATCTTTACCAACTCCACATCAGATAGAGGCCTAATATCCAAGGTATACAGAGAACTCAAGAGAAGCTAGACACCAGAGAATCAAACAACTTTATTAAAAATGGGGTACAGAGTTAAACAAAATGTTTTCAATTGAGGAATATCAAATGGCTGAGAATCATCTAAGGAAGTTCTCGACACCATTAGCCATCAGGGAAATGAAAAACAAAACAACCCTGAGATTCGACCTCACACCAATCAAAATGGCCAACAGCAAAATTCAGATGACAGCAGATGCTGGTGAGAATGTGGAGAAAGAGGGACACTTCTCCACTGTTGGTGGGGTTGTAAACTGGTACAACCACTCTGGAAATCAGTCTGGCGATTCCTTAGAAAATGGGTTTAGTACTTCCTGAAGCCAAGTTATTCTACTTCTGGGCATATGCTCTAGAAACACTCCAACATACATCAAAGACAAGTGTACCACAATGTTCATAGCAGCCCTATTTATAATAGCCAGAAGCTGGAAAGAACCCAGATTTCCTTCAGTAGATGAATGGATTCAAATATTGTGGTATATTTACACAATGGAGTACTACTCAGCTATCAGAATCAATGACTTTATGAAATTGGTAACTAAATGGATGCATCTAGAGAATATCATCCTGAATGAGATAACCCAGTCACAAAAGAACAGACATAATATGCAGTCACTGATAATTGGATATTAACCCCAGAAAGCTCTGAACACCCCAGAAATAATTCACAGACTGTGTGAAGTTCAAGAAAAGTAAAGAAAGAACCATTATGCTTAATCCTTATACACCAAGAAAACTTTGACTAATTTCCGGGTTACATTCTGTTTTGCATATACTTTATGCTCATTGTAACTAGGAAGATCTTAATGCACCCTATTAAACCTTCAAAAAAAAAATAAATAAGCCAAGCACTGACAAAAATGCATTCATATACTTTTATGCAAAGATGCTTAAAATTTGTACATTTATCTTTGTTTTTTGTTTTTAAAATAAAGTTGTTCAATAAATTAAAGAAAATTAATGGTCAGGGTATTTATAATATACTGATGACATAATCAGTTTTACTTCTCTGGCTTGGAAATAATACAAGATCCCATTCATTTAAGTCACTAAGATAGAGATCTAGATGGTGAAAGTGTTAAGTTTGGATTAAAGTTTGCATTTGAGGCAATTTGCAAAATATATAAAATGAAGCCAGTAAGGGCTTCACTAACTTTTATTAACCACCATTTACCCATCTTTCAGATTTCTATTAAGTGACTTGATTATTTAGGGACAACTCTGCTTGTTTCATGAGGTGAGAGCTGATTAAGCAAAGAAGCTTTTTATAGCACTCATAATAATAGCTCCTAGTAGAACCTTACACCAATGGATATTAATTTAGAGCCTGGAAAAAAGCTCTATCTAGCTTACAGAAGGCCTATGGGAGACCAATAAAATTTTTCTATAAATAGTGTTAAAACTATTTGCTTTAATATGTAAAAAGAGTCTTGGGCCATCACATTAGCAAATATCAGGTCCCGTTAATTTAAAGGTAAATATGAAAAGCAAGAATATAATCTTTTAGAAGATGATGTAGTAGATATTTAGGATTTCTAGCTAGGAAGGATATTTTCAAAACATATATAAAATGTCCAGGTGATTAAGGAAAATATTGACTATACTAAAATTAATGTTTTCCATGGATCAATAAGCAATTACAGGAGTTTTTTATTTATTTTCAAAGGAGACAAAAGCCTTAACTGAGAGACAGTTACTGTAGAACACTCATATATACAACTAGAAAATATACATTAAATTTCTGCAAATCATAAGGCTTGAAAAAGCACCAAATAACGAAATGACATTCAGCCTCTTGGCAAGTACTAGAAGTTAAAACCATCAGATGCCATCCCATATCTGTCAGATTTATTAAGCATAACAAGAAAATTTCTGAGCTTCAGAAGCAATGAGATAGCTCATAACCTATGGAGAGTATGCATTTGTACACTTTGGGTAACAGCTTCACATTGCCTGACACTAAATATGTATATACTATGTGATCAAGTGTTCCTGTTCCTAAGCATATTACTTAGAAAGATCAAGTGGTTGGCTGTGCAATGTGAGACACATAAAAGACAACAAACATATCAGAAAAAAACTAAAAAAGAAACTAAACATGTTAAGTAGTCTAATTTATAATTCATGGTAGATTTTCACAATGGAATAATTTAGAACAATAAAAATTATACACTGTAGCTAATAATCATCTACCTTAAGAAATATAAAATAATAAAATGTTGAATTATGGGAATCAAGTCACAAGCAATTACCTACAGCCTATTTTTTTTTTTAAGTAAAATTTAAAGATAATCCTATGTAAACAGTGCCATGGTTCAAGATACACAAATGGGTAATAATGACCATGAAGAAAAATAAAGGATTAAGTTCAGAATCATAATTTGTGCAGAGAAAGAAGGTAGGGCATGGGGGGATTTGGAAAGGTCTTGTGATGTTATATTTCTCAGCCTGAGCACAAGATCCAAAAAACTTCATTTAATTTTTCTCTTTAAACTTATATGCACATATCTTCAACTATTTTGAAAACTGGCTATAGTTTATAATAATACAAGATTGATATGTGATTAGCATATATTTACTGATCATTTAATTTGTCACATCACTTCCTACTTTTTCTGTATTTTTTTCTGTATCTGCCATGCATTAAACGTGTATTTATCTAGATTGTTAAAATGATAAATAACTTTTTTTCTTTGGTTACAACAAACTGGTGTATATTTCTTAAAAACTGTTATCAATGTGTTTGGTCTCAGGGCTGGAAACATGGCTCCGTGATCAAGAGCACTGTTGCTCTTGTAGAGGACCCAGACTCCGTCTATAGTATCCACATGGTGGGTCATATGCCTTTCTAATTGCAGGTCCAGGGGATGTCTTTTTATGACCTCCGCAAACACAAGACATACAAGCAGTGCACATGAACTCCTGCACTCAAAACACTCTCCCCAACACACAATTTGTAAAAACCCGTTAAACTCTTGGTCTCTTCCTCTAATTTCTTGGATCTCATCATTCAATTGAAAAAGACATTCATTTTTTCATCATTTCTAGACCTATGTAGAAAATATCTATCTAAGGCATACATACTGTGTTTGAATAATCTTCAGCCTGGAGGTGAAGCAAAGTGTGCATGTCCTATTTTAGTAGTTTTGAAAAAAAAACATGCATTTTTGTAGCTCATTTACCAGAATTTTGTGTACAAAGAGATGGAGGATGCTGTGTTAAGCACTCTGTTTTAGTTGTCAAGTTTCAAAGCCCCTTGAATTATAAACATTGCGAAAATCCAGTGACATTGGAGTGATGTGTTGTTCAGTGACCTTGGAACTCACATTTTAACCTGAACACCTGCTTATATTTATCAGTATACTATTATTTCACAAAAATCATTTTGGAAATGAATAAAACTGTTACAAATCAAAATTACTAGCATAATCATCAATTCGTTGACTCCAAACAATTGTGTGACAGTAGGTAGCTCATTCTTCTGAACATCCATTTGATCAACTTTTTAGCAGAAGTTAGGTGAAGACTAGCTATCTAGCTATCATCTGCCTTGAAAACAAAATTGAAATTAAAATTCAAACTTATGTGGCATCTAATTAAAATTCCCTTCTAAGGGTACTGGAAAAAATGACAGAAGCTGATTTATAGAGCTACTTTAATGAGCAACTTTGGCTGAAGCATTTCTGGGATGGTCATGGAGAATCTTGAAGACATTACACTTCGTAAAACATGAAACGAATAGCTGTAAGTACTCAAGCGAGAATCATAATGCTAGTAAATTTATCAATGTCTGTATAAAATGACTCGGGTCTCTCCACTGCTTCTCTGGCAACTTGTTAGAAAAGCTTCAGGAACAGATGGGCCATAGATGCCAGATCATCTCACATGAAATTGCATCCATGTGAGGGAAGAGGCAAAATGATGTAATTCTTGGCTTGTCCTAAAGCAGTACTGTGCTTCACTTAATTCCCAACGCATATCCAATTATAAGATACTTTCTGTATCAAACGGGTTTGTAATCATTTGTAATTTCTTTAAAAAACATGCGTTCTGAGCTCAAATTGCTCAAAATCACTGAAAAAAAGAATAAAAGAGCAGTCTATGGATATTTTTCTTATTTATGCTTCAAATGTTATCCCCTTTCACAGTTACCTCTCAGAAAACCTCCTATCCCACCCTTCCTCTCCCTCATTCCAAGAGGGTACTCCTCTACCCACCCACCCACCCATGCCTACTTCCCTGCTCAGACATTCCCCTATACTGGGTCATCAAGCCTTCCCAGGACTAAGGGCCTCTCCTCCCATGGTGTCTGAAAAGCCATCCTCTGCTCCTTAGGCAGCTGGAGCCAAGGGTCTCTCCATGTGTATACTCTTTGGTTGGTGGTATAGTCCCTGGGAGCTCTGGGGAGACTGGTTAGCTGATACTGTTGTTCTTCCTATGGGTTTGAAAATCCCTTTATGTCCTTCAGTCCTTTTCCTAAATACTCCATCGCAGACCCCATGCTCAGTTCAATCTTTGGCTAAGAACATCCCCCTCTGTATTCGCCAAGCTCTGGCAAAGCCTCTCAAGAGAGTTATATCAGGCTCCGGTCAGCAAGCACTTCTTGCCATCAGCAATATTTTTTAGGTTTCATGACTGCATATGGAATGGATCTTGAGGTGAGGCAACTCTGGATGGCCTTTCCTTCAGTTTCTACTCCACACTGTGTCTCCTTATTTTCTTATGTGAGTTATTTTGTTTCCCCCTTTGAAAAAAGACTGAAGTATCTTGGTATTTCTTCTTTTTGAGCTTCATGTGGTATGTGAATGGTATCTTGGATAATATAAGTCCTAGCCAGAGCAATTAGACCACAAAATGAGGTCAAAGGGATACAAATTAGAAAGAAAGAAGTCAAAATATCACCATTTGCAGATGATATGATAGTATATTTAGGTGACCCCAAAATTTTACCAGGGTACTCCTACAGCTGATAACCAAGTTCATCAATGTGTCTGGATATAAAATTAACTCAAACAAACCAGTAGTCTTCCTCTTTAAAGGATAAATAGGCTGAGAAAGAAATTAGGGAGACAACATCCTTCATAAAAAGCACAAATAATATAAAATGACTTGATTTGACTCACTATACAAGTGAAAGATCTGTATGATAAGAACTTCAAGTCTCTAAAGAAAGAAATTAAAGAAGATCTCAAAAGATGGAAAAATCTTCCAAGCTCATGGTCTGTCAGGATTAATATAGTAAAAATGGCCATCTTACCCAAAGCAATATACAGATTCAATGTAATTCTCATCAAAATTCCAACTCAGTTCTTCTTAAAGTTAGAAAGAGTAATTTGCAAGTTCATTTGGAATAATAAAAAACCAAGGATAGTGAAAATTATTTTCAACAATAAAACAACTTCTGGGGGAATCACCATCTCTAACCTCCAGCTGTATTACAGATCAATTGAGATAAAAACTGTATATTGGTACAGCGACAAGTAAGTATATCAATGGGATAGAACTGGAGACCAAGAAATGAACCCACACATTTATGGTCACTTGATCTTTGACAAAGATGCTAGAAAACATCTAGTGGAAAAAATACAGCATTTTCAACAAGTGGTGCTGTTTCAACTGGCATTCAGCATGTAGAAGAATGCAAATTTATATAATCTTATCTCCTTGTACAGAGCTCAAGTCCACATGAATCAAGGACCTCCACATAAAACCAGATAAACTGAAACTAATAGAAGAGAAATTCAGGAAGATCCTCAAAGATATAGGCACAGGGAAAATTTTCTGAACAGAACACCAGTGGTTTATACTTTAAGATCAAGAATCGACAAATGGGACCTCATAAAATTGCAAAGCTTCTTTAAGGCAAAGAACATTGTCATTTTGACAAATCAGCAACCTCAGAGTACTACCTGAGGACCAAACTATACCACTCTTGGGCATATAGTCAAGCAATGCTTCAAAATATAACAAGAACATTTGGTCCACTATGTTCATAGCAACCTTGTAATAGGAAGAAGCTGGAATGGACCCAGATGTCCTTCAACAGAGGAATGGATACAGAAAATGTGGTTCATTTACACAATGGAGTACCACTCAGCTATTAAAATAATAACTTCATGTAATTTTTAGGCAAGTGGATGGCACTAGAAAATATCATCCTGAGTGAGATAACCTAGTCATAAAAGAATACACATGGTATGCACTCACTGATAAGTGGATGTTAGCCCAAAAGCTCATTGGGAAATTTTTTATAACTGCTTCTATTTCTTCAGTGGTTATGGTACTGTTTAACTCGTTTATCTGATCTTGATTTAACTTTGGTACCTGGTATCTATCTAGATATTTTTTATTTTATTTCATCCAGGTTTTCCAATTATGTTGTATAAAGACTTTTGTAGAAGCATCTGATGATTTTTTTTTAATTTCTTGGTTTCTTTTGTTATGTCTCCCTTTTTATTTCTGATTTTGTTAATTTAAATACTGTCTCTGTGTCTTCTGGTTAGGCTGGCTAAGGGTTATCTATTTTGTTGTTTTTCTCAAAGAACCAGCTTCTGGTTTTGTTGATTATTTGGATAGGTACTTTTGTTTTTACTTGATTGATTTCAGCCTTGAGTTAGATTATTTCTTGCCTTCTACTCCTTCTGGGTGTATTTGCATTTTTTGTTTTGTTTTGTTTTGTTTGTTTGTTTTTGTTTTAGAGCTTCCAGATGTACTGTCAAGCTACTAGTGTATGCTCTCTCCAGTTTCTTTTTGGAGGCACTCAGAGATATGAGTTTTCCTCTTAGCACTACTTTTATTGTATCCCATTAAGTTTGGGTATGTTGTGCTTCATTTTTGTTAAATTCTAAGACATCTTTAATTTCTTTCTTTCTTTCTTACTTGACCACATTATCATTGAGTAGAGCATTGTTCAGCTTTATGTTTATGTGGGCTTTCTGTTGTTTTTGTTGTTATTGAAGATCAGCCTTAGTCCCTGATGATCTGATAGAGATTATTTCAGTCTTCTTATATCTGTTGAGGCCAGTTTTGTGATTGATTAAATGGTAATTTTTGGAGAAAGTACAATGAGGTGCTGAGAAGAAGGTGTATTAGACAAATAGTCTTCCTTTTGAAAAAGAGTTTGAAGATTATGAAGCACATCACTAATGACTAGACTTTTATTTTACATTGCTACAACTAAGAAAGAAAATTACTACTGAGGTGAAATCCTTATCCCAACAAAGGAAGAGAAGGGTGAGTGAGTGAGAAGGATGACGGGATGTCTTATAGGTTTTGTTTCAGATTTCTACTGCTGTGATGAAAACATTGTGGCCGAAGTCGTATGTGCAGAAATATTTATTTCCACCTAGAAGTCTTGGGTCACAATATATTACTGGGGGCAGTCAGGGTAGAAACTGAAGGCAGGAAAAGAGACCGATGGAGGAACTGGAAGCAGAAGTTCTGGAGTTTCACTTCTCTTGCTCTGTTTGCTCCCTTGATTATTTTAGATTTTGTTTTGTCTTGTTTGTAATGCCCAGTATCACCTGCTTAGAGCTAGTAAGACACATGAATGTGCTGGGCCTTCTTACACTTCAGTACTTAATTAAGAAAATGCCCCATAGGTTCCATCTTATGAAAGAATTTTTGTCACAAGATGTTCCCTTCTCACCACTGACTTTAGCTTGTGAGAAGTTGATAGAAAAATGACCCAGAGCAGATGCTCAGTTACAAACAAGACCGTGATGGGATCATTTAACTTTGCTTTTTTCCTTCTTGTGCTCTTGAGAGGAAATCAAAATGTTTCATAATGATTTGGGGTTAGTTATCTTACTTCCTTAATCCTTGGCATTATGGACAAACCACTCCACTCATGAACCTCATTTTTGTACTTGAAATAGGGAGAAAGTACTCTAGAGGTTGAAATAAGCATTATATGAGAAAATATAAAAGTGACTGATATATGGTAGATGCTCAATAGATGCTCACAGAAGTGTAATGAAAGAAAAAAATCTTTGTTTTTAGCATTCAATGGTTACAGCATTCTCATTATTTCTAACATCCATTATAAGTCATCAGTTGATGAGAAACCAGGCCCGCTGACATTCCTGGAAGCAAAGAACATGAACAGAGAACATCAGTGTTTATTGTGACTTTCCAAACAATCACTTCCCTTGTACATATGGGACCTCCAGACTGGAGGAGCTGCAGCTTTGTGTAGTTCTACCTTTTCAGACCACCCATGAGATCCAGCTGGAACAATGTGTTGGCTCATTTTTCTGGACAGGGAGACAAGAAAAATCTCTCTCATACTTTCTCTGTTGTTTGTCCTGAATACCTTCTGGTTTTGTATAGTGTAACTCCAAGAAATGGGTCCGAAATGTACATTATGTGTCCTGAAGCGGCTCTCTCCACAGGGACTCCATCCCTCCTCTGGCTAGGGATTCCTGAAGTTTCTTTAAGAGGTAACAATTATTTTCTTAGAATTTTGCCTATAAACAATGACACTATCTGTTTTAGTTTTTTTCATTAAATTGACCATTTATAAATAAGGATATCTTTTGATGCTAAAAATTCACCCCAAATTTTGTCTAACATATTAAAGAAAGTATATTTTGGGGACAAAATTATAGTTGGTGCAATACTGTCTTATGGCTTTGTTGAATAAATGTCTTTCCCCAGGTAAACATTAGAAGGCAATGTCACATAGCAGAATGGATAGACAGATCTGGATTTCTAGACAGCTGAGTTCATGTTTCAGATATGCCAACTTGATATTTATGACATCCAGTGTCAGGTGCCTAATTAAGAATATGTGATAATGGTAGTTTTCATAAGGTTGTTGTGAAAAGCAAAATGTTAGTCATGTAAAACAAAATGTTTAGTTACTGCTAGATATTATAATAATAAAATTGCCATTACATTTTCATTAATAAGACAAATCTAAAAATGCCATTAGACAAGATTATTTGGGGAAAAAGATGAAAAATAAATGAGAAATTAAAATTATACTTAGATGTGAACACACCTATAATTTCAGCATGTATGAGGCAGTGGTAAATTAGAGCTCAGCATGGTCTCCATGGTAAACTTAAAGATAAGTAGTCAGACTATAGAAAAAAAAAAGAATAACAATTTCTTAAATACACCTTGTTTCAGAAAATAAGTATAAAAGCCTAGACAAGGCAGATTAGTATGACGTGAAAAATAACTTGATGTTTTCTCTCATATTCGTAATACTTTATTTACTGGGTATTTTATTAATTTACATTTCAAATGTTATCCCCTTCCCAGTTTCCCCTCCACAGATCTTCTACCCCCTTCTCCTTCCTCCCTGCCTCTCTGGGGATTCTCTTATCCAGTCACTAAATATGGCCTTGCCACTGTCAAATACTGTGTGCATTTTATTGTGTACTTAGTCACAGATAAATCCTGTGACTATTATAAATGCACCCTTATATTTGCACATTTGTTGAAAACTTCCTTGGGAAGTTTTAAGGATTTGAAAAAATTATGAACTTGACAAGAGGAATCTAGCTATTTTTTCTAGATTTATTGGATTTGCTAATGATATAATGCAACACATATTTGACTTAGCTTGTTTTCCAGTGTGGTTCTTTTAGAGTATGCTGGTTCTGAAGTCAAATTTTAGTTTCATTGCTGGATTGAATTTACATGCAAGAGTCTCTGAGATACAACTTTTATGTACTTTGTTCTTGACTGCCAGTGGGAATGACAACTTCAATAGAACTTTAAATGTGTTATTATATAGTTTCCTTCTTCTAGGTCCATAACTATTTGGCTCTTAAGGTTGATATATTTCAATATAATATGTTCAAGATTTCCATGGTCAAGTTACATTCTAGACACATGACCTCATAAACTCTACTTTTGAAAGTAATTATATAAAGACTCTGGCTAGTGGAATGGAGGTCAAAATACTTTTTTATAATATGCTTTAGAAATAGGTTGATATCATAGGCAGAATTGCAGTATTTGCTAAGGCAAAGAAAGTTATGTGGCCTTCATTTATTTTTCATTTATTTACTGATGATAAGATTTTAATATGTTTATGTAACTTTAATTAATTTCTACTTATGTTCCTTTACTTCTCTAGTTTACTGCATTTATAGCCATGGCCCATATCTAATTTTGCCAAAATTGATTTTATGACATTGCCGTTGAAACCTGAAACCAAACTCTTAAGCTGTAAAAACCATATGCCCTATTGTTCACTCTAAGTAAAACATACTTTATGGGATGGTAAAGGCCTCATTTTCTTTTGTCTTACGTCCTCATCATATTCATGTTTACTATAAAGAAAACTCAGTAATAAACTCTGACAGATATAAGAATCTATTCTTCTCTAATTTCAAAATTGGGGATGTAGGGAAATTATCAGTGTAGTCATAAATATGGCATCACCCCACAATAAGATATGGTTTTATTTATACCCTATGGCATTTTGAAGGGTTTTAATAATTATTATTTTAAGTTGGTATAACAGTATTAAGGAACAATTTAATCTACATGTTAGAAACCACAAAACTACTTTTGGGTAAATAAATTTTGTTGTATTTTTTTCTTGAGGAAATTTATAAAAATATAAACCAAATGATGTCTGCTCAAATATTTTATTGTGATATTATTTACATAGCAAATCTCGGAAAACACTAAAATTCCAAATGATTGACAAATGGTTTTGTATGATGCATTTGTCTTCAATTGTATGTACTTTAAAAGACTAAACATACCGGTCAAATTATTCTAATGCCTATATTTAAAGCATGTATAATATATTTATAAAAGAAAACTTGTATCTTTTAATGTTTATAATCATTAAAATATTTATATAGAGAAAGCATATAACAACAAAGATACATTTAAATATTAAGGTAATAATAGGGTGATGGATAATACCTGCATATTTCTTTACCCCTCTACCTTTCCTTTTCTTCTTTTCTTATTTGTTATTCCCTAGAACATTATTGGCTATTTTTGGCAAAGTAATAAAAATTGGAATAAAATAGAATTCATTGTACTTCTTCATTTAAATTATATTATTAAAAATGCTGTTACATATGTTGTAAAACGATAAATTATTATTGTTATAACTTGAAACAGTATGAATCTTATAGTTAGTATACTGAATATTTAAATAGACTTTTAAATATTATTTTATGTTATATTTATTTTGTGTTTCAGTATGTTTGGATTAAAACAAGAAACAATTGGGGTGCAGAGATGCTCAGAAGTTAAGAGCATCCAGTGCTCATCCAGAGGACCTGCATTCAGTTCTAGCACCCATATGGCAGCTCTAAACTGTCTGTAACACTAGTCACAGGGTTTCCAACCTCCTCACACAAAGTGTGTCTAGTCATGACACCAATGCACAGAAAATAAAGTTTAAAATATAAAAAACAATCAGGCAACTCTCTACATGTTATGAACCAGCACTTGATGAGACAAACTTACTACACAAATTATTATAACATTAAATTAAACTGGATAATACAGTAAATCCCATTAACAAAAAGCAGCTCAGACGATAATCATATTTGCAACTGATACATATTTTCCAGGCCACTATAATGTTTTCACTTTAAGGACTATTGAAAAATATTTGAAGACTAAATTCCAAACATCTGTGACATGTTTTATGTCAAATTCTCCTAATTGCCTGTGGTTATTTTGAAATCTTGTTAGACATTTTCAGTTTAACAGCAGGATGGCACAAAATGTTTCCTTGGTTAAAGAGCCAACAGACTGGGTCTTAAAAAACATCTGATATTGTCTCTTTCATTGACTTTGGAAAACTTAATGCACTTCTCTATGACGTACATTTTTCTGCCATGGGATCAAGGAGAGAATATGACCTATAAGACTTTCTTTTTACTAGTAGTATTCATTCAACTCCAAAAATAAAGATCTTGATTTGTTCTAATCATTGACGGCGAGGAAGTAAATGATTGTCCACTAAGTTTGTAAAAAATATTTTTCTTTCAAAGGAGACTATTTTTGGTCTTAGACACAGAAAATACCTCAAGACATAAGTAAATCAAGATATGCTATTTCAAATAGGACTCAACTTAATCTTTTTAGCTCTATGATATCTGATAATGCTTGCAGTTTATGATCTTGGGGCTCACAATACAAACTCAACGGGATTATCAGCAAACTAGTCAAAGAGCTTGTGCTGTTTGGGAGATTGGGAAGAAACGTAAACCACAGAACTTTACTTTTTTGTTGTTTTGATTTCAAGATGCTGTAGTTTGCTAAGACTATTCAACCTAAAAACATTTTACAAAATTAACAATGACATGTGATAATTTCTCAGGAGCAGCTTTTGAAAAGATCATTTAAATCAGGTAGATCGCTAATTTTAAAATTATGAAAGTTATTTTATGGACTTTTAAAGCAAGAGAATTATATACTTTTTAATTTAATCTGGTAAATTATCTTCAGTACTAACTCCAAACCTCCTGAATATGTCTTTTATGAAGTTCTGTTGTGGTGACGTTGCTATAGCTTGATTTTTTTTTCAGGGTTGGTTTTGTTATAAAGCAAACAACATGTTTAAAAACTATTTTTACCTTACAAAACTGTGCCAGTAAGTGCCTGATTAGCTAGAAAGAACAATCATTGAAGTATGATAATTGAGCATAATTTTCAGTTGATAACTTTCTCAACTGAAAGGTTTAGCAAGAATTTTCTACCTAAAATAAGTATAAGTAAGTTCTAAGATGTAGTGATTATTATCTACACTTCGATCTCTATATTTAGCAGCTAAGCTACTAAATTATGCAGCAGAAATAAATTGTTGCAATTAATAACAAAGCCAGCTTAAATGATGGTATTTTATTTTTGAAAAATTAGGCAAAGTTTACAAAAAAAGCAAAGTCAAAGATATCTTAGAACAACAATTTCATATTGCAAATATAGTCATATAAAGAAGCCAAATAATAAAATGCAGTGACTTTGATGGGTAAACATTTTATTACATTTAGTTATTTGTGTTTGTTTATGTGTGCATGCACACAGCAGTGTGTGCTTTTGGAGGTCAGAGGACTATAGTGGGTGTCATTTCTCCTTGAGGGTCATGGGGATTGAAGTTAGGATATCAGGCTTGGTCAAAAGCACCCTTACTGGCCAGACCATCTCTGTGGCCCTGATATTTGATTTTATAAAATGTATGCAAGAATGTAATTTTAATAATAAAAAGCAACAATAAAATGATCTTTTTATTCAAACATAATCATGTTGTCTGGCTGTGAATATCTGCAGCTATAATGTGTTTTCTGTGTACTAGACTTGAATAAGTATAGTACAGTCCAAACTAAGTAATTAGAATAAAAACAATAGGAATTTATACTGTCAAGTCAAAATGATAATTTTTTTTTACTTCTATAACTTCCTACAAAGAGCACCAGCAGGTGATGCTCAAATCTGTTAGCATATGGGGAATATTTCTCATTAAATCCACGATGCTGTAAAGAAACCTCAGGCCAGAAGTAGTTGGCAAGCTGAAAGTGTTTTCCTTCTCTTAACCCTACAGCCATATTCATTTAATTTCTTTTGTTGTCCTGCTCTCCAATATCTTTATCTACTCATTTACCTTTTCACTGTTTATTATTAATGTCCTTAGTTCTTTATAGAACAAAAGCTGTATATAAATAAATGCAGCAAAACCATGTATATTTGAGAAACTAAGGGCTGTTTAATTTGACTTTGGGTAGACTTTCCATGCTCCAAGCACACATCTTTTAGGAAACTCATCATGTGTCTTCTCTGTTAGCTGCTTAGGTTTCTAGCAAAAGTCAGGAGCTATAATCGCATTCTCTGGGATCTTCTTTCTCACCTCAAGACTCCTAGCCACCCAATGAGAAGTGGGATCAGAGATGAGTAATTCTCAGTGTAAGAAGACACAGAGAGGTGGCAATTGTGCCCAGGTGGCCAAAGTTTGATAGTGAAGGTGTCAGATTTCCTTTTTCTTTGTTTCTTTGTTCCTTCCTTCCTTCCTTCCTTCCTTCCTTCCTTCCTTTCCCTTTTGGATATATTTTATTTACATTTCAAATGTTATCCTCTTTCCAGGTTTCCCCTTCATAAACTCCCATCCCCTCCCCCTGCTTCTGTGATCTCCAGGTGAGGCCTTCTCTGCTTGGCCTTTGCTTCAGTCTCTGCTTAAAAGCTTTGTCTCTATATTTCCTCCTGTGAATATTTTTGTCCTCCCTTCTAAGAAAGACTGAAGCATCTGCAGTTTGGTCTTCCTTCTTCTTGCGCTTCATGTGGTCTGTGAATTATATCTTGGATAATCTGAGCTTTTGGGCTAATATCCACTTATCAGTGAGTGCATACCATGTGTATTTTTTTTTCTTTTTTGTGATTAAGTTATCTCAGAGTGATATTTTCTAGTTCCATACATTTGCCCCTGGGCACAGCCAGAAGCCAGAAACAGAGGGCTCTGGGCGGGTCCTCAGAGCAGAAGTGGTGGTCTTACACGTGCTCTCAGGTGTGTCTGCACTTCTCAGGACCAACTCTCTCCCAGTGGGGTCTGGGTATCAATAGCTGTAGCACAGGGTCAGCTCCCAGCACTGGTGGAAACCGGAAGGATCAGCTTTCCTGTTTCTTAATTGAGTTTACTTTTCTCTTCCAGCCTCTTCTCCTGCCTGGTGTCCTTGTCATTCATTAACTCAGCAATCCAGTGATGTCTTAAGTACTCACATGTGCAGGAAATGGAGCTATTACAGTCTTCCATAATTGTTGCCTTTGTTTCTTTCTAATTTGAAACTTTTTGCTTAAGATTTTGAATGGGGTTTAGTCAATGTCAAACACTTCAGCACTTAAAAAAAATCCAAATTTGTGAGATTATACCTAAAATTAGAAATTCTTTTCTTTAGCCTTATTTATTTATTTTAAACTAAACTCCTTAGGAGTCAAGGCCTTGTTTGTTTGCTTGTTTAAACGAGGGGGACATCATACTGATAAAAGTTGTCTCTAAGAAAAGAGGCAAGTCAAAATGGTTTATTGATTCAACTCCTTCGTGAATGGATTGGAAGGTTTAGAAACTGCAGCCATATTGAACAATTTCACAGCAGCCCAAGGGGAAAGATAAAGCCTGGGCTGTCCTGTTAGTTCTTAGATTAGGGAATTATGATGAAGACAAAGAACTGCCCCCAAATAGGGAAAGCTTTGGCTCTATGCTTTTTTTCTTTTTTTTTTTTAATGCACAGCAAACTCATAGGCCACCAATGCCTGAGGTTGATTTGTTGACTAAATTATGATATAAAAGTTAGTCTTGAATCTTTCAAATATAAATCTGAGTAGAACATGTGTTGGAAAATAAACCACAGGAGCAATGTTCTAAGTGTTTAAGCGCTAATCACCAACCGTGCTGAGATCAAGAATGGGAGGCAGCAACTCCGGAGAAGGCACTGGTGCTGCAGATCAAACCCATTAGACACTTGGGTTCTTCCATCTGCTCTTTCTTTAAGCTCCAACTTCCTTCTTTTAAAAGTGCAGGGTTTGTCTAGAGAGAAGAACCCCTTTGGAATCATGGGAAATCCAGAAGGAACTGATGATCAGGGGCGAAGAAGCTCATGGTCTACTTAAAGGCAAAGCCCAAAGCATTTTTACGCGCAGCCTTGTGAAGAGCGTTGGCTTTCCAGTGCAGGTTCCTCGGGCTCCTTATTAGAATTTTTTCATCCAGTCATCTCTTGTGATTTCCACTGCACACATTTTATTAGGTGCCATAGCTGGATCCTGCTGTCTCTTTCTCTAGGTCTGGAGTCGGCTTATGAATGAGGGCAATTCAACCTCCACAGCATGGCTGGGAGAAAAATAAATCTAATGAATTCAGGCTGTGAGGGGAAAAGCTGTTCTGGGTCATTCACATGGGGAACAGAGAAGAAAGGAGACAGTCAGCTGCTACCTGGCAGCAGCCTGGAGCCAGGGTGTCGTCTGGGCTTGGGTTTCCTGCTGGAGTCAAGCAGGACCTCTGTTACATAAGTCCTTGGTGGCTGCTCCAAGGCAAAGCCACTGTCTGCGGGACACACCCAGGTCTGCTCTCAGGAACCCTGCTTCATTTCAGCAAACCACTCCTGTTAACAAGCCTTCTTTAAAAAAAAAATCTGACATGCCCTTGCCCGGGACACTCTTTGCCAAGAGAAAGTGAGACAGACCTGCTCCGAGATGGAGCCTCAGAAGGGATTGCCGTGTTCTAGCAGGTGGACTGCCCAGATAAATCAGGAGGAACCATTAATCAACACCAAGAGTTATGCTCACCAAAGGTCAAGGTCCCGAATTCCAGAAAAGCATCATCTAAATTCTTCTCAGAACAGCGTGAATCCTACTCAATATTTATTAAGCGAGGCCATAAATAAGAGATATGAACAGAAGCTTGGACTGCTGCAGTGAGAAGTAAAGTATTTAGTTATGGCATGCATGGTGAACCAACTCGAACGCTCGCAATGAGTAAGACCTTGCTCTGCCTAATGAGTCCTCATGGACAATCTGTCTTGTCATAGGGTTTAATGTACTCAGTCTTAAAAGGTTGTGCTGACATTTGCCAGACATTGACGTTGATCATATCACCTAAGTGGATCTTTATGCCACATCGTGAAATATAACAATTATTTGTATTTTGCAGAAGAAGGCATTATGTGGCAAAACAATTTGCTTTTAATGATGGCACAAGGTAAATTGTCGAGAGCCTGCAGCTGGTCACCTCTTGGCTACCTAGCATCAGCAGTGCCTACATTTTAGTATCTACATAGATGGATAAGACTACTAAAATTTTAAGCTGGGAGAAGCAGGCTATGGTTTAAGAAAACAAACAAACAACAACAACAAACTCTTTCTTTGTTCTTGTCCATGTGGTGGATTTTCCTAGTTAATCTCCAACACATACCGGAGGATGTACAAATAGGAGAAGTCCAAGTTTACTTGAACCTGAATGGTAGAAAGCAAGGAGTCTTTTGCAGTGCTTATATGCATGTTATATATATCGCACAATACAGGCTATGTGTTTCCCTTTCAGAGACTAATCTCTAACGCTCTTTCACAGTCACCCATCACTGATCTCTCCCGAACAGTGTCTGCACTGTATTTTTTTCCCCCTCCCTTTGCTGCGTCAAGCCCTTTCCCAGCCATGGCCAAAAGCAACAGGAGGACTTTGAAGCAGGGTTTACAACCTTGTTTTTCTTTTACTAATATAGTACACTGTTCTCATCATCAGCCCGATTTGGCTATTGACGCGGTGACACACTGGAATGTTTGCTCAGAGATCCAACAGTGAAAGACGGCAGCAAAACAAAGAGGACAAAGTGTTCGGGACAAGTAGGTTTGATTCCTCCAGAATTCTAAGAGAGGAGTCTTGTCATATGACCAGTGTGGGTATCATTTTAAGTTAGGAAAACGATGGAGGCATATATGGTTGATGCCTTCATTCTTCCCTTAACCTTTCAATGGTCCTTCCTTGCTTTCTTTCATGTAGGGGAAGAAAACAAAACTTTTTTTTTTTTTTTTTTTTTTTTTTTTGCCAAACACATGTGCATTTTGATTATTTAAAAAAGTCTTTCATGAGCTGAACACTCAGCATGTGACAGAGAGTTTTGGACAGCCTTGTCTCAATTAAATTGGCACATCCTAGTCAGTAACATTACTCTCCCATTGCTCTGACTTTCAGTACTGAGTCAGCACCCAAGTGCGTAGTTTGAATGCCTGGGATTGCAACCTGGCTTTCCTGCCACAAACATATCTGACTTTCAGCCGCTTACCTATCCTCACTGGTCTCTAGTGCTATCTAAAAGATAATTGTAGTTGGAATATTCATAATAATATAACTTTTTTGAGAAAAAGAGAACCATTTTCTTAAAATTTTAATTATTTTTGGTATAGTAGATATCACAAAAGGTCTCACATTGATACCAGAAATTCTTGTTTGTGTTAAAATTTTAATGTATCTTAAATATTCTCAATTGTAGACTTAAATACCTTAACGGGTACATGATTACCCATATTTATAGGATGATCATGTACACAACACATGGAGATGAAATTAGTCATAGGTGTTTCCCAATCCCTGGCACATTTAATCTTTTCCTTATGCTGAGAAGCTTCTAATGTCTGTCTCTAAGCTCTTTATACATCACTGCGAACAGTTTCTGCTCATTGGAGAATTTTCCTTGGTGCAAATATATTTTATTCTATTTTATATCATTTAAAGAGCTTTCTTCATTGTAGGTAAAGCAATAAAATTTACAAGTTAGGTAACACTATAATAAAATAATGCATTCTAGTTTTAAACAAGAGGGGAAAAGAAACAATTTTTAGGTTACAGACGCCCTCATCGAGGAACAAATTTGTTTTTAATTAAATTTTTCTCAGTGAGTAAAGGCTGTGAATGCATTCAGTGATGAGACATGTCAAATTCCTAGTATGGTAATGGTGAATAAAATGAAAAAGAAAGCTCAATTTTAACAGTCATGGCCTCAAAAGAAGAACACATGTTGGGCTATTTTAGCGGCAAAACCAACAGATGCTGCTTCAATACATCAAAGTTGAATTTATCCAAAAGATAAATTTAAAGGTTTATCCAAAAAAAAAAAAAAATTTAAAAAATGTTAGAGTTCAAACTCAAATAAAAATAGGTTTATATTCTTTTTTGTGACTTGTGTCCTTCAATTTTCAATTTATTACCTTAAAAATGAGTCCCTGAAAAAGATATATACAAGTAACATTATACAGATTGAGCAGGGTGCATTTATGTTTTTAGGAATATTTATGTGTGTATACACATATACACTTGTTTGCATGTAACACCGATTAATGAAAGGTGCATTGAATTTAAAAGAGAGTAAGGAGCATTTGAAGGAAGGATGGGGAAGAAGAAAGGGATATAATTATAATGTAAAATATTAAAGAAAATAATGTAAAAACCCCAAACAGGCTCTTTTTTGTCACACACACACACACAAGGGTGGGGGAGATGGGGGGGGGGAGAGCAAGAGAGAGTCTCATAAGGATTTGGTGTAAATTTATACTGAATAATTACTTATCACTTATCTGATATTTACGCTTAGTTGGATGCTCAATATATTATCTGGAATTTCTAATTTTAAAGGGATTTTTTTTTTTTAGGTTGCAAATCTTTCTTCTTTAAGTAAAGGAATTTCTTCCTTTAAAGGGATACTTTTCTTGTTAGTTCTGCCTACTTCTGAAGTTTATCCTGGGCCATTAATCACTCTTTCTAGGTATCTTCAATAATACAAGGAAAGACCATCTTATCAGGGACTATCTTAGTGCTAAGGACAATCAGCTCATCATGTGATGGGATTATAAGTAGGGAATGCATATTCATCAACAATTGTTTTCTGTGCTTTAGGCCATTTCTGGACCTAATACTGGTACCTAGTTACAGGAGGTATTTAGTACCTCGCCAAAATGACCATCTTATAGTTGACATCAAGCCTAATTTCACTAAGAAGTCTCTGCTTTGTAAAATAGAATAAGCTTTACTTCCAACACAAGGTAGCTATAAATATATAATGATAAGCATTATAACTATGGTTAAAAATAATTGTAATCACTGTTGTATTAATAGCATGTTTGCCGACTGTTCAGTTTAGAATAGCCCCTTTACAACTGTTGTGGAAGAGTTGTATCTTCCAATACAATGAACATCAGAGTAAAGAATTAAGAAACTTGCCTAAGTAGGAGGAAACAGATAAATGAGAAATCCAGTGGAACTGGATTAAGGTTGATGTCAGTCACTATTATTTGGCTCTATTTATAAACACTATCTTCCCACTAAGGCAGTGGCTCAAAGCATTTACTTTTCCTTATTGAATCACAATTCCTATCTGAGTCACATAAATTCAGGTACAAAATAGTACCTTTTACATTTACATAATGGTACTTTGGGTAAATTGTTATTGTTTCTGTTTCTTTACCTCTTAAAAAGAATGCCAATGCCCATTTAATAAGGTTATCATGTACAACAGATTACATTTTATGCAAAGAGCTTACATTGAGAAGCTAGAACATTAGAGTTCCAATAAATAATATTTTATATTATTATTATAAATGTTTGCACCCCTGCAAACTGGTTTGTATTATTCTGTGCTGCTTTTCCTTCCTGCTTCCATGTAAATGATCTCTCCTTTCATTTCTTTTTCTTCATAGAACCTGTCTAGAATTCCTTTCCTTGTTCTCTGCATAGACCATTTTAACTCCTCAATCAAATACTCACCAGAGGTTACACTATGTCTTACCATTTCAATTCGTCCTTTTTGTAGCATATACTTTCAAAGAATTATGTCATCATGAAAAACAATCCAGGTATTCTCCTTTCTATACTGAAGAAAATAGGTAGAGAGGCCCATACACATCAAAATGCTTATGGATATTCAACTTTGCCACATCAAGTGTCAAAGGCTGGGCATAGAGAAGTCTCCCATATAATCTCAGGCATAAACACCTTGCTAAAATCTCATAGCAGACCTGAAGTTAGAATGACCACATTGGATGTATTGTCTTTGATTCTTGATATATAAAATTATGAGATGATACATTACTGTTTCAACTGCATTATAGAGTGATTTGTTGCATAGCCATACTAACTTGAACGGGGTAGCTGGCAAATAATGTTAGTCTAGTTTGGTTCAAATGGTCAAGCACATGAACCATGCATTAGAATATTCTGTTCTTTCATTGAAATGACCACTCTGATGGCAGGGAAATGACACTGTCTGATTTGTGAGCTTTCCGTTAGTTTGTGGAGTCATGGCAATAAAGAGGCTTATGAGTTTCTCCCAAAAACCTGTGGTTTTGGAAGAATAAAATATACTTTCCTCTTAATAGCTTTTCCAGTAATTAATGGTTATTTCTACATTCTTTTCAGTAAGTGCGAAAAATGTACCAAAGTAACCCTTTTTCTAAAGCCATCAAAAAAAAAAAAAAAAAAAAAAAAAAAAAAAAAAAAAAAAAAGAAAAGAAAAGAAAGAAAAAAAGGAAAAAAGAAACAAAGAAAGTAGAGCACATATGTGTGTCCATATAAGTCTAATCACTGTCTCTCTTTGTCCAAGATAAACATCTAATATGTGGTACGAACAGTAGAGTGAAGGAGGGCTAGACTGCATCAGAATATACTCATTGCAACTCTGCCTACCCATTTTTCTTATTATTAACCTTTTAGTAACATAAAATAAATAAAGAGATTCTAAGAATATTAAATTGGAATTAGGTAAGAGTTAAAGTGGAAAATAGGCAACTCAGTCTTGTTAATTTCAAAAAGTTCAGCACTTAGTGGTCACTGATGTGTATAGTAAAATGTTAGGTCAACACAGGAGTTAAAACGGGAAGTTGATAATTTTGTTTCTGCCTAGGAGTGTTGGGAACAAAAATCAAATTATAAATCTGTTGGTAGAGCTGTCTGCAAGTTGTAAAGGAACTCCGGTTAATAGTGTTTATGAGTTGCCATTTATGCTAGGTGAGAACCCTGGGGGACACCTCTACATTAGAATCACTCCAGAAAAATTCACATGCCACAGTTGGTACATAATTACGGACTGAGAGGACAAAAGGTGACTCATAAAATTATGTGTTCTTGTGTTGAGTCATAAGACATGAAATAGAAGTTGGTCTATCTGAGGCTACAGCATTTATAGTAACAACTGAGTCTCTACCTTTCCATCATGTGATATGGAATGCTGTATTTTCTTCATTGTAGTGACAGTCGCAGGCTTTCTGCCCTTTGTCATGAGATATGCCCCAAGACCAAGTCATCTCAGAGTGGGACATCCTAGGAGGGAATTTCAGGATGACAGTCTTCTTTTATGTGGTATGAGGTGGCATGATTCCTATGATTTTGGCTAGATTTCATCCTTTTCTATAAATACAAGATATTTGTCTTGCTTTCTAATACTTCTGTTGGAGAACTGTCCTGTCTTGAAAGTCAAGTGTTTTGGCAATTAAAAACACTCTTGTATCTGGTGGCTGAGTAGTATTCCATTGTGTAAATGTACCACAATTTTTTTATCCATTCATCTTCTGAAGGACATCTGGGTTCTCAATGACTTAACCAAATTCTTAAGAAAATGGCTGCATCTAGAGAATATCATCCTGAGTGAGATAACCCAGTCACAAAAGAACAGACATAATATGCAGTCACTGATATTGGGATGCTAACCCCAGAGGCTTGCACTCCCCCAGAAACAAGTCACAGCCTTTATGAAGTCCAAGAAATAAAGAAAAAAAAACAAAAAAATATTTACAAAACAAGAAGACTTTGACTATTTCCATGTTGCGTTTTGTTTTGCATGTACTTTACGCTCATTGTAACTATTAGGTTTTCAATGCATACTGTCAAGCCCTTGAAAAAATCAAGTACTGACTAAAAAATATATTCACATAGTTTTATGTAAAAATTATTTTAATATCTGAAAAAACAGTACTGACAAAAATGTATAATTTTAAGCAAAAAATGTTTAAAATCTGTACATTTATCTTTGTTTTGTAAAATAAAGTCATTTTAAAAAAAGAAAAAAAACACTCTTGTATTTGCTATGTCTGAAAAAAATAGTTTTTCTGTTTTCTTTTCTATAAGATAGTCATAAATCATAAACTTTGTATGTGCTAAACTTTTTATTTTCTAGACATTACTTTATGCAATACTAACTAGTAAGATGGCCAGAGGAAATATTTTTTTTTCAAAATTATATATATATATATTTTCCCTGACAGAAGTCAAGATTATTTATTATTTAATTTTTAGTAGAGACACTATTATTTTCATTTTGTGAAAATGTTTCACAACTTAATTTGGATACTCTTTAAATGAGTAATTAAAACAACAGTTGCATCATTTTTACACACAATGAGGACTTTCTTTAGTGCATCTTCCTAGAATTCCTTTACATGTACTGTAGCCAAATGGATTGTCTTCTGTCTACCATGGAAGATATCTGCTAGGCTAGCTGAAATTGTTTATTTCCTTAACTCTCTCTTTGAACACATTCACTTAGCTTTTTTCAAGTTCTTCTCATAGATGAATGTAATGACTTCCTGGACTTCCAATGTTTGTTTAAACTGGCACAAAATTCTAATATATATATATATATATATATATATATATATATATATATATATATTAAGGCCTCCTGTGACTACCAACCAGAAACAAAGTTCAGATTCACTGCTGGCCCATTGCCTGAAGCCTTGACTGCTAATTGGAGTAGCGGGATTGATAGAAACTCAGGAATGAGTGTATGGCTTTGTGAAGTAATTGGACTTTTCTGGTCTTTGCCTTAACACTGATAGTGCAGCTTAGCTAAAGTATCAAACAGGCTGATTTTGTTAGATAAGTTTTGAGTCAAGGTAGACTTGAACTGGCTTTTACTGTGCCATCAAGTGCTGCATGACTTAACTGACTAGGACAAATCTACAGACCTTGGTGTGTTCATCAGACGAATGTCTTGCAGTTATTGTGTGGATTCCATGAATTACTATATAGAAAAAACAGAAGAATTTTGAATATGTTGCTTTTGACCTTTTGACTGGTGCCAAAGGTGTTCTGTACAGCATCTGTAAATAAATACCACTTTTCATCTTGAAGCATAATTCTGTACATATGGTGAAGAGTATATATTGAAGCATATTCATATATTTCCATAGACATAATTCATTTGTGCAATCTTTCCTCAGTCTGTTGCCCATACTACTAAATGCTTTTTGCAAAAGAGAAACCAAACCACACAGATTTTGATTTACTTCGGGACATCTCATTATTTTTAGGTAAGCCATATGAAAATAGCATCTTAGCATGTGTTCTGAGCTTGCCAAAGCTCCCAGCAGAGTTGTTCATTTTGTGTGCTGGCATTTGTCCTTACTTGCATAGCATGTGTTATGTTTCTCCTTGATAATATTTAAGCGAATAGATTTTCCAGTGAGAACACCTGCTGTGTGATCTGTGTGATCTGGATCTTATTTTATATTTAGAATACTAAAAGTGATTTTAGTATCACAATAAAAATGAAGCTATAATGGTAAGGTCATGAGCATTGTTGAATGCTATTGTCAGATGTTTATTATGTTATGATACACATATACACATTTCTAAGACATTTCAATATTTACCTTGATAGACATTAATACCAGGTGCGCTTTATAGACAATGCAACCAAGGTTAAGAAGAATTAAGTGTTATGTCCAAGAATATCAAGTAGTAAGCATCAGAGCTTGGGTTCATGGCCTGTGTATCTACGTACTGTTCTCTGTTTTCTGTTCAGTTTATCACACCTCTGTACTAGAGAATCATCTTTTCTCAAGTCCAATACTGTAGCTGAAAGATACAAAGATGAACAAATGTTTCCAGCACCATTCCAGTAGATAAGTCTTGAGAAAAAGATGCACAAATGAAAATACAGAAAATATACAGATGATAATGCTTCCAAAGGCAATAGATGTGCGAACTCAGGTCTGGTAATGATGTGAAACCTTTATGTAGACAACTTCTCAAGTATGTATAGCTTATAGTCTGTATGTATATTATAGTTGTTATAATTAAAATGGACATGGACATCTATAGCTGGAATTGAATCTTGAATTGCAGCTTATAATATAAGCTTATAGTGAATGTAAAGCACCCATAGCACTGTATATGATGACTGTTTTCTGGTTAATGCCTGATGTTTTCAAAAAATAAATCATGTTTGTGATGCTGTCAGAAGTTATGTGAATAAAATGTATGCTCTAACAACAAAATTTCAGGAAAATTTAACATGGCCAGATTCCAATCTATGAACACATACATTATACCATAAATCAATATCATTCATAAATTAGACACATAAAACACCTGTTTGTCTTGTTTCTAAATCTTACACATAAACTGGGAGGGTACTGGATTTTATAGAAAAGGCTTATATTCATTAAGTAAAAAACTCAAATCTTTATACATAGCTATGTGTGAAAGCTTTCAGGAAGTGGGCAGAGCCTGCAAGAGCAATATATAACTAGGGCTGGGCTTGGAACAGGTCTTACCTAATAAGATGCTACTCAAACCTCTGTTTCTCCTCCAATCATCTCTGACTACATTGGCAATAATAAAAGGTTGACACAGACAAGTTCTCTGACACGTGGCCTGAAATACAGAGCAAGGGAAGCTGACGTAGATCACGAAAACACTTCTACCATGAGTGCATGGTGACCTGCTCAGTGTCACTAAGCTTTAATTTTGTTGGCTACCAGATTTTACAGCTCTCAGCACCTGCAGCTCCCTGGTAGACAGGAGACAGGCCTTGGAAGAATGCTTTTTCATTTGCCTCAGTTCCTGAATAAAACTTTATTTCACTGAAGATGTGGGAAATCTGTTCTGCTCAGTAGGTCCTTGACTTAAGCTGACTAATTTATTCTGTGGCCTTGTTTTTTCCCTGCTCCACACATCTCCTCATTCTCTGCATTCCAGGCCTTACCTCAATGCTACATAATCTCCAAAATAAAGCAGAATTTCCCCCGTATTTTTAAGTTGATCTTTTAACAATTTCATACACATATACATTATATTTTAATTACTCTTTCCTTACATTTTTTCTTTTATTAAAGTTGATTGATGAGCCAATTTTTGAGATTTTTATACACAACTGCACTATATTTATGTAGTTTCTACCTCTCCCTTCTCTAGGCTCTTTATGTGTCTCACGAACTCTCACATCCCCCTTTCAAATTCATGACCTACTCCTTAATTATTATAGTTTTACACATGTAAACACACACACCTACACACACACACACACACACACACACACACACACACTCACTCACTCACTCACTCACACAAACTCCATTTACTGGTTTCCATATACATATATGTTTATTTCTAACCCTAACCCTAACCATTTAGGCTTGGGGCCCATTCTTGAAGAAAACTCTTTCTTTATCTCCACAGCCACAAACTGCCTGTGGCTCTTCCACTAAGGCCATGTGCAACCTTCTTCTATTTTTATTAGCATACATACTTTTGTGATCTTGGACAGTCTGACGTACTATTGAGAGTCATATCCCTGCCATGTCAGAAGCAAGTCTCTTAATCCTCTGAATCTTAAAATAGTTCCACATTTTCCATGGCGTTCCTTTAGTCTTGTATGTAGGGCTTATGTTGAAATGCCCATGTGCAGACATTCCAAGATCAATATTCTAGGTACTTTGAACATTTGTGGTTCTCTGTAATAGATTCTATCTGCTGCAAAAAAGATACTTGTTTGATTAAGGATAAAGGCTGTAGCTACCTATAGCTATCATAATGCATTTAAAAGGAAGGTGGCTATTATTATTAATCTATTCATTATCAATTTAATAAGTTATTAATATTCATTTAGTAAAATAGGATAGTAAGTTCCTTTCTAATATCTGTGACCTCTCCAGTCATATTGGATAGATTTAAGCATAAGTTTCCATTTATCAAATAGGCTTTCAGTACAATATGACAGCCGTTGTTCATTCCCAAGATGTTCTTGCCTGTACTGCACAGTATTTGGGATGTTCTGCTGGGATGATAACATTATAGTTGCTTACGACTGTAATAACTTTTTGCCCCAACTACTTGCATAGCACATTGTGACACCCTAGGGACTAGTCCTCAGGAAGGTGGGTCAAATTCTCTGAGTCTTTGAGCTGAACTTAATGGTATCCTAATCTCAAGTTCTAACAGACAACCAACAGTAGTAGTAGTTTATGTAATTTGGGAGGAACCTCAGAACCCCAATGTCCAATAGCACACGTGAAGACATTCGTCGTCTGACACTTGATTTTTGTGAGATAGTTTATGACTCCGGAGGGAAGCATCCTATGCTGTTTCTTGTCTCCTCAGCACTTCTTCCTCCCCATAACTCCCTCTTCTAGAGTCATGTCTTTTTGTTTTGTTTTATGATCCACTGAGTTTAAACCATCTTACCCCATATTTTAATTGCAATGAATTCACAGAATCTTTAACATGTGAGCGCAACACACTGTCTTTCTAAAGATCTGAGAACTTTGTTCTACAACTTTGTTTCTAAATTTCCCACCACCCTAAATAAACCTTTTACTTAGTACCAGAAAAGTAATCCTTGGATAGTTCATAGTTTTAGATAAAGGCTTAAGGAGACCCCTTTTATTAAGAAGATAATATAATTGTCATCCAAGACCATATTATGTCTTCATACTTGTCATTTATTGAGAACTTACTGTTTTATATATGTATTGCTTTTAATCCTTTAATATTACATAGAGACAGACCCATTTTTCCTGCTGAATAATGTCTCTCTTCAAAGTTGAATCACATAAGTGGTATCACTTCACTGATAAATGGTGGAGTGGAGGGACACATACAAGTGAACCTATGCTTTCTTTTGTCATGTCCTAATGTCACTTATAAGTGCCACATTGTGTCCTCAGACAGTTAAGGTGTTCACTGGAGCTCCATCTACAACACTGCACTGCAACTCTGTGCTTTTATCTAGAGCACTGACTGCTGTGGTTTTAGAGTACTGCGGATATACAATATTCTGTGCTAAGCACATCGCACCGTTTCTCATATCAGCCGTTCTCTTTTGCTCTCATGACACCCCAACTAAGAACGTAGTCTAATATGCTGTTATTTAAAATATGAAAATAAGTTAACTCTTTTGTCTTTCCTTTGTTTGTACTTTAATTTTCATTCTGAGACAAGATGCGAAGAGATACTGTACTTGAATAATATAGTCATATAGTGATGTGTTTAATAATCATCTGCAATATCCATAAAGTGACAAAGAAGCAGCTTTTGACAGGTTTTTCAAAATGCTAGTCATGTATGATGATGGTTTGAATGTGTATCATCTTTGTTCACCTTTATTTTGTACAAGTGCCTTTAAGAAATTCTACTTCCCCATGATTTATGAGAGTGAGGTAGCCCACGTCCTCTTCTGTGCTAGTGGAGCATGGAGACAAGGATGTTCTGAGAACAGTTTGTTTAAAGGAAATTAAACAATTTGTATAACTATGAAACAGATCTGTGATATGAGTATCTTCTAAAATGAATTAAGTCTAATGCTACCAAAGTACAGTTATATACAGGTATATATATAAGTCATATATTATATATAAATTATACATGTATAAATACATATGTATTTAATCTATGTATTTATAATTTATACCACATATAAATATAATTATATATTAATATTATTATATATAATTATAAAAATAGTATATAAATTATAAACATGTAGGTATATATATCTTTATATACATACATATATATATAGCATAATACATACTCATTGTATGTTTTTGTATGTTCTCAAATCCTAGGTTTATCTACAATTAAAATTTGTTTGAAGCAAGTTCTAAGTCTTTTTCTCTGAGTTCTGGACACTGAGCTTCTTCTCTCATGTCACTGACACTCTGGCTGTTCTCTTTTCTGTGATGCTAATGCCTCAGTGCATAGACTGGAGCTGGTAGGCATTAGTTTGCCTAAATTGCATATATACTTCCTTCACTTGGATCTTCCCAGTCCCAGGCAGTAACCATTTTTATTAAGTCAGGGACCTGTGCTGTTTCGCAGAAGTCCCTCCTGTGGAGGGCAAGGAAAGCACTTTTCCTGCAGCCATTGTTCTCCTGGTTCCCAGCATCTGGAATGAAGTAGAGTCACTGCTGAATCACATTAAAATGTTTTCATATGTCAGATGGGGGAAAAGACATTTGAGCATGACAATTAGTACCAGTAACTGTTTTTGAAGAAACAGAACCCATTCTATTGAAATCCTTTATATGAAAACATAGTTCACAATTTTACCAATTTATTCCAGGCCCTCGAGTCAGTGAGTGTTTATGGTTTGGAGGAAAGTAAAATATAATCAGGAAAATGTCAGTGTTTCCATTACATCCCTCCTTTTTCACTCTAAAGTAGCACAAGTTTATTAGTATGTCCATAAGAATTAATATTCCACTGAAGCCAAGCTGAGAACCATAAAGTAAATGTTTACATTTCACTCAGCTATTAATTCAGTTGTTTCTAGTAAGTGGGAGACCTGCTAGGCATGAGCATTTGCAAGGCATAGCCCTTTACAGCTCATTTGTTTGGTTTTTATTTCAAGGACTAAACTCAACTAAGAAATAGCACCTGAAATGGACAGGAAACGAGAAAAGCCAGAGAGAGGAGTTTATTAATTACCCAGCAGCTTCTAGCATGAGGTCATCCTAGGAAGTGTAAACTGTTAAATGAAGGTAGGCTAGCCAAAGCTAGGTTGTTTGTACTAATGTGTGCATCCCTTCACTGGTTTATGTCAACTTCACATCAGCTGGAAATAGGTAGCCCAAGGGCAAACACAACTGATGTCCGCTTCAAGGGCAGCACTGAAGACAAAGAAACAAGTAGTGACTCAATGCCAATTTATTTTGGCCAATGTAATCTTGAGGAAGCCAAATCATCAATAGGGTTTCAGAGTTTAGGTCAATGCTGGGAAAGCTATAGTTTTCCAGTAGAGAAAGACAAAATTTATCCTTGTTGGGATTCTGTAAACCCCACCCCCACAGTTGCCTGGCACTATAAAAGGGGCTGCTTGCCCCCTCCTCACTCTCTTGTGTTCCTGCTCTTTGCTCTCCCACTCTTGCTCTCCCCTGCTTGCTCCTTCTCTCTTTATTCCATCTCCCCCTCCTCTCTCCATATACTCATGGCTGGATTCTGCTTCTCTACTCCTCTTCTCTTCTCTTCTCTTCTCTTCTCTTCTCTTCTCTTCTCTTCTTTTCTCTTCTTTCTCTTCTCTTCTCTTCTCTTCTCTTCTCTTCTTTCTCTTCTCCTCTTCTCTTCTCTTCTCTTCTCTTCTCTTCTTTTCTCTTCTTTCTCTTCTCTTCTCTTCTCTTCTCTTCTCTTCTCTTCTTTCTCTTCTCCTCTTCTCTTCTCTTCTCTTCTCTTCTCTTCTCTTCTCTTCTCTTCTTTCTCTTCTCCTCTTCTCTTCTCTTCTCTTCTCGTCTCTTCTCTTCTACTCTCCTCTCCTCTCCTCTCCTCTCCTCTCCTCTCCTCTCCTCTCCTCTTCTCTTCTCTTCTCTTCTCTTCTCTTCTCTTCTCTCTTCTCACTCCTCTCTCCTCTCCACTCTCCACCCTGCCTCTACTACCCTCTTAACTCCACTCCCCATGCTCTAAATAAACTCTGTTCTGTACTATACAGTCACGTGGCTATTCCCTCAGTGGGAAGGGATTCCCAACTTGGGTTCCTCCCCCTTACCCCCATGCCCCACCGCACCTCCATGGAGAATATCCTTCCCCCCATCTTTTTCCTAACAGTTCTGCCTACATGATGGGTAGAAATAGAGGGAGCAGAGATTGAGGGAAAGGCCAACCAATGACTGACCCAACTTGAGATCAATCCCATGTGAGAAAGCCAACCCCCAACACTATTAATGATATTTTGCTATGCTTGTAAACAGGAGCCTGGCATAACTGTCTTCATCCACAAGGGAATATAAACAGATGCACAGACCTACAATGAAACATCAAGTGGAATTAGTGGAGTCTCTTGGAAAGAGTGGGGGATAGAATTGAGGGTCAAGTACAACACAAAAAGACACACAGTGTCTCCGAATCTGGGTTGATGGGGGCTCACAGAGACTGAACCACCAACTAAAGAGCATGCAGGGGCTGGACCTAGGCCCCCTAAATATTTGTAGCAGATGTGCACTTTGGTCTTAATGTGGGTCTCCTAACAATTTGTCTGTGACTCTTTTGTCTGCCTCTGATCCCCTTCCCCTAACTGAACTGCCTGAATGGGCCTCAGAGCAAGGGATCCATTTAGACCTACTTTGACTTGAATGTCCTAGGGTGTGGTAGTACTTAAGAGGATATTGTCCTTTTCTGAGAAGAAAGGAGAATAATGGGGGTGGATTTGTAAGGGTCATCCTGGGAAGAGAGGAGTAAGAGGTCCTATGATCAGGATGTAAAGTGAATGAATAAATAAATTAGCAGAAAAAAATTACAGTGGAGTCAATGAAGACAGATGTGAGAAAACTGGTGAATTCTGGATTAGAGACAGAAAAGAACAAGGGTCTAGACTCCCCTCTGCTGATCTCCACGCTTGTTCTCCTTATAATGAATCCTTGTCCGAAGCTGTGACTCACTGATTCATTCTGGAAATCTCTCTTGTAGTGGAAAGAATATTGAAATTAGCAGACTTATTTGACTCAAGATCTGCTTCTCCTTCTCACTGTGTTATTGAGCAAGAGACTTAATTTTCTGAATATTTATTTCTTTATCCACAAAGTAAACATCTACTAAAATGTTCTAAATGAGTTCCTAATAGTTCTAAGTACCATTTTTTTTTTTTTATGAAGTCAGGGTCAAGTTGACATGAGCTGACACATGAAACTATGTGGTTACTAATAACAATAGTAACAGGCACTTATTATGTCCAAGACATGGTAAGATTTATTATTAATGTCTTATATAACCTGGACAACACATGTCTAACTCATTACTGATGTTGATCTCGTAGATAATAAGTAAGGAAGATAAAATTTTAACATTGGGGCCAGAGAGATGGCTCAGTAATAAAGAGAATACTTTTTCAGAAGACATGAATTCAATTTACAACATCCATGTGGCAGCTTACCACCATTATCTGTAACTCCAATCTAAAATCTGTTATAGGCCTCCAATACCTGAGATAATCTGGTACTGACGTTCAGAAGGATACATAGATCAGTGGAACATTGAAAATAAACAATAGATTTATTCTTGTTTGATAACCTTCTTTTAGACAAAGAAAACAAAATCTTCTTCAAAAGGAAGAAGAAAATGTATATATTCTTTCAAATAATATATAAAATTTACTGTTATAAAAGCAAAAAATATAATATAGACTTCATCAAAACCAACATTTTAACTCTATAAACTACAGTGTTAAAATAGCAAAAGTGGATCCAGCCTCCATCTCAGCCCAGAGCCACAGGGAACTTTCATAGCACAGGGATCAAGGTGCAGTCTGGGATCAGACTCATAAAAACTCTCTGGGAACTCTCAGGTTACAAATAATACCCTACAGCTTGGGTCTGTGCACTTCAGGCCTCCATCTTCACCCAAAGCTAGAGCCAGCCCATTGCTCATAGAGAACTGAACACACTGGACCAATCTTTCTCTGGAGTCCACAGTGCAAGGCCCACAGGTGGGCAGGAATAAGAAGCTTCATTCAGAGACAACAAGATCAACTAACATTGAAGATAAGAAGATGGCATAAGTCAAATGTAAGAATCTAAGCAACAGAAATCATGACAACTTCAGAACACAGATCTCCTACCACAGCAAGCAGTGCATATCCCAACACACCAGAAAAA
Source organism: Micromys minutus (assembly GCF_963924665.1). Classification (NCBI taxonomy): domain Eukaryota; kingdom Metazoa; phylum Chordata; class Mammalia; order Rodentia; family Muridae; genus Micromys; species Micromys minutus. Next base: position 18,875,082 of record NC_137952.1, read on the forward strand.
AAAAAAAAAAAAAAAAAAAAAAAAAAAAAAAAAAAAGATTGGGTCTGAAATTTGTGCCTCATGCTGATGATAGAGGGCCTTGAGAAGCACATAAATATTTCCCTTAACAAAATGCAGGATGCACTGGCTGGCTCTGTGTCAACTTGACACAAGCTGGAGTTACCACAGAGAAAGGAGCCTCAGTTGAGGAAGTGCCTCCATGAAATCCAGCTGTAAAGCATTTTCTCAACTAGTGATGGGCATTGGAGGGCCAATCAATTGTGGATGGTGCCATCCCTGGGCTGGTGGACCCGGGTTCTATAATAAAGCAAGCTGAACAAGCCAGGGTAAACAACCCAGTAAGCAACATCCCTTCATGGTCTCTGCTTCAGTTCATGCTTTCTGACCTGCTTGAGTTCCAGTCCTGACTTCCTCTGGTGATGGACAGTGATATGCAAGTGTAAGCTGAATAAACCCTTCCCTCCCCATCTTGCTTTTTGGTAATGATGTTTGTGCAGGAATAAAAACCATGACCAGGACACAGGAGAATACAGAAAAACAAGTACAAGCCCTTAAAGAAACACAGGAAAACAAAAGCAAACAGATGAAGGAATTAAAGAAAACCATCCAGGTTATAAGAATGGAAATGGAAAAAATAAAGAAAACACAAAGAGAGACAACCCTGGAGATAGAAAATCTAGGAGAGAGGTCAGGAGTCACAGATGCAAGCATCACCAACAGAATACAAGAGGTGGAAGAAAGAATCTCAGGGGCAGAAGATAACATAGAAAACATTGACACAATAGTCAGATAAAATGTAAAAATTCAAAAGCTCCTAACCCAAAACATCCAGGACATCCAGGATACAATGAAAAGAGCAAACTTAATAGTAATAGGAGTAGAAGAGAGCAAAGACTCCCAACTGAAAGACCAAGCAAATATCTTCAACAAAATTATGGAAGAAAACTTCTGTAACCTAAAGAAAGATATAATCATGAACATAAAAGAAGCCTATAGAACTCCAAATAGATTGGGCCAGAAAAGAAATTTATTCCAACACTAATAGTCAAAACACCAAATGTTCAAAACAAGGAAACTATTCTAAAAGCAGTAAGGCAAAAAAAGCACAAGTAACATATAAAGGCAGACAGATCATAATTACCCCAGAATTCTCAACAGACACTATGAAAGCTAGAAGATCCTGGACAGACTTCATACAGACCCTAAAAGAACACAAAAGCCAGCCAATGCTGGTATATCCAGCAAAATTCTCAGGTACTATAGATGGAAAAATCAAGATATTCAGGGACAGGACCAAATGTACACAATGTCTGTCCACAAATCCAGGCCTAAAAGGGATAACTGATGGAAAACTTAACACAAAGAAGGAAACTATGCCCTATGTAAACCAAGAAAATAATTCCCTTGCAACAAAACCAAAAGAAAAAAGGTGCACAAATATAATTCTGCCTCTAATAACAAAAGTAACAGGTAACAACAATCATTATTTCTTAATATCTCTTATATTACTGGACTAAATACCCAATAAAATGACATAGACTATAAGACTGAATACTTAAAAAGGACCCAGCGTTTTCCTGCATATCGGAAACCCATCTCAGCAACAAAGACAGGCACTGTCTCAGAATAAAAGGTTAGGAAAAAACTTCCAAAAACTGGTCTCAAGAAACAAGCTGGAGTAGTCATCCTAGTATCGAATTAAATAGATTTTCAGTCAAAAGTCATCTAAAAAAGATAAGGAAAGACACTTCTTACTCATCAAAGGTAAAATATATCGAATGAACTCTCAATCCTGAACATCTATGCTCCAAATACAAGGGCACTCACATTCACAAAAGAAACTCTACTAAAGCTCAAAGCATATCTTACACCACACATAGTAATAGTTCACTATGTAAACTTCAAATAGAGTGACTTCAACAACCCACTCTCATTAATGAACAGATCATGGAAGCAGAAACTGAACAGAGGCACAGTGAAAATAACAGAACTTATGAACCAAATGGATTTAATTGACATATATAGAACATTTCATCCTATAACAAAAGAATATTACTTCTTCTCAGTACCTCATGGTACCTTTTCAAAAATTTTAGTCGGTCACAAAAGAGGCCTCAACAGATACAAGAAGATTGAAATAATCCCATGCATCCTATCAGATCACTATGGACTAAGGCTGGTTTTCAATAACAACAAAACGTCCACATATACATGGAAGTTGAACAATGCTCTACTCAAGCATAACATGGTCCAGGAAGAAGTAAAAATAAATAAATCTTTTTAGATTAATGAAAATGAAAGCACAATATATTCAAACATGGGACACAATGAAAACAGTGCTAAGAGGAAAACTTATAGCTCTGAGTGCCTCCAAAAAAGAAACTGGACAGAGCATACACTAACAGCTTGATAGCACACCTATAAGCTCTAGAACAAAAAGAAGTACATACACCCAAGAAGAGTAGACAGCAAAAGATAATAAAACTTAGAGCTGAAATCAACTAAATAAAAATAAAAAGAATTATACAAAGAATCAACAAAACTAGGAAATGGTTCTTTGAAAAAAATCAAGATCTAAAAACCCTTAACTAGACATAGAGAGAGTATCCAAATTAACAAAATCAGAAATGAAAGGGAGACATAACAACAGAAACTGAAGAAATTGAAGAAGTCATCATATCCTAGTAGAAAAGCATATACTCAACAAAACTGAAAAATCTGGAGGAAAAAGATAAATTTGTAGACAGATATCAGATCCCAAAGTTAAAAGAGGATCAGATAAACCATCTAAACAGACCCATTATACCTAAAGAAATAGAAGGAGTCATCAAAAGCCTTCCAACCAAAAATAGTCCAGGACCAGATGAGTTTAGTACAGAATTCTATCAGACCTTCATAGAATACCTAATACCAATATCCTCAAACCTATTCCACAAAATAGAGACAGAGGGAACACTATCCAACTAATTCTTTGAAGACAAAATTGTGCTCATTCCTAATGCACACAAAGACCCCTATAAAGAAAGAGAACTTCAGACCAATTTTCCTCATGAATGTTGATGAATAAATACTCAATAAAATTTTTTCAAACTGAGTCCGAGAACACATCAAAATGATCATCCATAGGCTTCATTCCAGGGATGCAAGGATGTTTCAATATACAGAAACTATCAACGTAATCCACTATATAAACAAACTCAAAGAAAATAAAAAAAAAAAAAAAAAAAACCCTGATCATCTCTTTAGATACTGAGAAAGCATTTGACAAAATTAAATACCCCTTCATGTTAAAAGACTTTGAAAGATCAGGATTTAGTGGCCTACACTTAAATATAGTAAAAGCAATATACAGCAAACCAGTAGCCAACATCAAACAAAATGGAGAGAAATTTGAAGCACTCCCACTAAAATTAGAGTCTAGATAAGGCTGCCCAGTCTCTCTATACCTATAAAATATAGTACTGGAAGTACTAGTCAGAGCAATCAGACGGCAAAAAAAGTCAAAGGGATACAAATTGGAAAGGAAAATGTCAAAATTTCACTCTTTGTAGATGATATGATAAAATACTTAAGTGACCACAAAATTCTACCAGAGAATATCTATAGCTGAAAAAAACTTCAGCAAAGTGGCTGGATATAATATTAACTCAAACAAATCAATACCCTTCCTCTACTCAAACAATAAACAAGCTATAGTAGAGATCAATTGTGATAAAAACTGTATGGTATTAATATAGAGACAGGCAGGTAGATCAATGAAATAGAACCAAGACCCAGAAAAGAACCCACACAACTATGGTCACTTTATCTTTGACAAAGTAGCTAAAAACATTCAATAGAAACATTAAATGGAACAATGACAGCCTCTTCAACAAATGGTGCTGGTTCAACTGGCAGGCAGCATGCAGAAGAATGAAAATCAATTCTTTCTTATCTCCTTGTACAAAGCTCAGGTCCAAATGGATCAAAGACCTCCACATAAAACCAGGTACACTGAAACTAATAGATGAGAAAGTGGGGAAGAGCTTAGAACACATAGGCACAGAGGAAATTTACCCGAATAGAACACCAATGGCTTATGTGCTAAGATTAAGAATCAACAAATAGGACCTCATGAAATTTTAAAACTTCTGTAAGGCAAAGGACACTGTCAAAAGTACAAAACAGCAATCAACAGATTGGGAAAAAAATCTTTACAAATTCTACATCTGATAGAGGGCTAGTGTCCAATATATACAAAGAACTCAAGAAGTTAAACTCTAGAGAATCAAATAATCCTATTAAAACTGGGGTACAGAGCTAAACAAAAATTTCTCAACTGAGAAATTTCTAATTTCTGAGAAACACCTAAAGAAATGCTCAATGTCCCTAGCCATCAGGGAAATGGAAATCAAAACAACCCTGAGATTTCACTTCACACAAGTCAGAATTGTTAAGATCAAAAACTCAGGTGACAGCAGATGCTGGTGAAGATGTGGAGAAAGGGGAACACTCCTCCAGTGCTCGTGGGGTTGTAAGCTGATATAACCACGCTGGAAATCAGTCTGGCAGTTCCTCAAAAACTTGGACATAGTACTGCGCAGCTATACCACTCCTGGCCATATACCCCAACGATGCATCAACATATAACAAGGACACATGCTCCACCATGTTTATAGCATCCTTATTTATAATAGTCATAAGCTGGAAAGAACCCAGATATCCTTCAGCAGAGAAATGAATATAGAAATTGTGGCACATTTACACACTGGAGAACTATTCAATTATTAAAAACAACAACTTCATGAAATTCTCCGGCAAATGAATGGAACTTGAACTCAGTCACAAAAGAACACTCTTGGTATGTACTCACTGAAAAGTGGATACTAGCCTCCCCCCCAAAAAAGCTAAGAACAATCAAGAAACAGTTTACAGAACCTATAAAGCTCAAAGAGAAGAAAAGCCAGAAGGTGGATGCCTCAGTTCTTCTTAGAAGGGAGAACAAAACACTCATAGGAAGATATAATGGAACAAATAGTGGAACAGGGATTGGATAAAAGATCATCCAAACATGGCCTCACCTGGGGATCCATTCCAATATGCAGCCACTAAACCCAAGCACTATTGTTCATGCCAGGTAGTGCTTCCTGGCAGGAATCTGGTTTGGATGCCTTCTCAGAGGCTCTGCCAGAGCCATTTTGATAGATGAGAATACTTGTAGCTAACTTTCAGACTGAACATAGCGACCCCAATGAAGGAACTAGAGAAAGGACTGAAAGAGAGGAAAGGGTCTGCAACCCTATGGGAAGAACAAAATTATCAACTAACTAAACTCATCACAGCTTGCAGAGACTAAAACACCAACCAATGAGTTGTTAGGGAGAGCCCAGCTCCAGGTGCATATGCAGCATAGGGTATCATCCTCTGGCATCAATGAGAGGAGAGGACTTTAGTCCAGAAAAGGGTCATTTTTCCAGTGTAGGCGAATGCCAAGGTGCCGAGGTAGGAGAGGGAGTTTGGGAGAGGGAGCACTTTCATTGAGGCAGTTGTTGGTGGAGAAGGGATGGGATTGGTAGAAAGGAGATAACTCCTGAATTGTAAATTCAGAGAATATCTAATAAAAGAATCATTAAAAAATACATAAGTGTCAGGTTTGGGTAAGAAATATTTGAAATACAAATATTCAACAAAGGACTTGTACTAAACTTCAGATAATAATGTTTGAAATTATACAATGAACGTCTTATGTAGCTACATAAATAAGCATCTATAGTACTCCAAATTAATCTATGGCATTGAAACCAGGTCAGTTTTTCCTTTGGATTGAAGATAGGGGGCAATTACCTGAAAAGATGGAAGAGAAAGCTTTTACGAAGATAACTTATTATTCCATAAATGCATGCTGGTAATGTGACTGTGTCCGTTCATTATAATTCATTCATGTGTCTGTTAAAACATGGGCTTACGCCTCCGAGAGACCCATTCCACTCCGGTGCCTCTCCTCCCTTTGAGGAGGGCAAGTTCAGGGTCCCCTTTGATATATAAACTAAGAGAGCTGGGAAGAGAACAGAGGCTCCAGCTCTGGGTCATAAATACTACCTGTCGATTCTTGCCTTGCCCTTAAGTATCTCAATGGCAGAGGGACATGAGCTTCCACAGTTATGGCTGCAGACAGACAGACAGCGCTGCTGCTGCTGATGTTGCTGCGGCCGCAGCTGCTGCTGGCGGGATGGTGGTTAAGAGCAAGTTCTGAGTTAGATTGGCACAAGTCTTAAAGCTGTGACAGTCACCAGGCCTGGCTTCTCTACCGTGAAAGGGAGCTCATAAGACTTCCCAGCATTCTTAGCGCCATGGGGAAAGCTTCTCTCGGGGACCGGACAAAGGTTCACTGCACAGTGAACCCAGAAGACACAGGTTGGATGGTGCCTCTTCAGCATGGATGGTTAAGCCCCTGAGCATGACCCCATCTACTCCCCTTTCCCAGAATCTCCGATCAGATAGCCAGTGGTTATGCCTTTCTTATGTGTTACCTTGCTAGATACATTTATCTCATAGATACTGCCCCCCTCACCCCCAAAAGGAGTATCAAATGAATCATGAGCCTGGGAGCAGCTGGAAATGGTTCACACAGGCAAGAGAATGTGAGGAGGCAAAGCCCTGCCCAGGCAGCCTCACTGTGGTCCAGCTTAAAACTTAATGCCAGCAAACCTCCCAACTCAGAGCAGAGCCAAGAGCCAAACATAGACTTCCTGTGTCTCTTATACAATGAACCATAGCCCCTCTTCAAACCTGGGAGTCAAGCTTTCTTTAGGGCTGAAATTCTAAGGACAATTTGTGATGGGTCTTTATGAATCCCGATGGATGTTATTCATAAGTAGTTTTATCTATTTCTTTCAATTATATTTGTGTACACACGTGCTAGTGTGCCATTGCACGAGTGTGTGGATGTTAGAAGACAACATGTGGGGGGGGGGGCAGTTCTGTTCTCTCACCAGCTGGATCCCAGAGATCAAAGTCAAGTTGTTAGGCTGGGTGGCAAGTGCCCTTACCCACTGAGCCATCCCTCTGGGCCTGACTTTTGAGTGGTTTTAACAATTAAAGGTTACGAAGAAGAAAAAAAACATGGGCTTATATATAAATTACATTTTAATAAAGGCATGTTAAAAGCTAATCAAATGCTAAATTTATAGGGATAATATGTTGAAATTGATTTTGTACTTTACGTTTGTTGGGATAAGAGTTACTTCTGGGTAGAGGAAAAACTTCTATTTTATGTTGTAGGTCAATGTAAAAATGAGAACATTAAGACTAACTCTCATATTACCAGCTTTCTACTACTGGTACAACCAAAGAAAAAGAACTGGGTAACAGAGAACAGTGTGATGCTCAGGTTCTCATTGGGTATTTTTGGTCTTTCAGTTTCTATGGCTGTGGAAAAGCACAGTGGACCCTTTGCCTTATAGTCTCCTACACTACAATGGAGGGAACCTGGCAGTGCTGGGGTTGGCATATAATTACATAAGTAAATATTATTATTAAAAAAATCTCAAAGAAAGATATCTACTAAAATTCATTGTTGCCCAAGATAATATTCTTTTTCAAAGATTATAGAAAAATTAATATACAGGACAAAGAGCCGTTATAACCACTGTGTTACTGACCATACTGTTTGCTTCAGTAGAACATACACACTTTAATTTTTACACTAATTTTATTCTTTCTTGAGGTATTTGTCAACTTCTTTTTTTCTATCATTTTTATTGGATTTTTTAAAATTTTAATTGGATATTCTCTGTATAAGCATTTCGAATGTTATTCCCTTCCCTCCAAGTCCTATTCCCCTCTCCCTCCCTTTGCTTCCATGAAGGTGCTCCCTTCCTAACCCCCTTCTCCCAATTCAGCACCTTGGCATTTCCCTTAACCTGCTACACTGGTAAAATGAGCCTTTAATGGACCAAAGGCCTCACCTCCCTTTGGTGCCAGACAATCCTGTCCTCTGCTACATATGCAACTGGAGCCATGGGCCTCTCCATGTGCACTCATTGGTTGATGTTTTAGTCCCTGTGAGTTCTGTAGGGTTTGGTTGGTTGATAATGTTGTTTTCCCCATGGGGTTGCAAACCCTTTCAGCTCATTCAGTCCTTTCTCTAGCTCCTTCACCGAAGTCCCTGTGTTCAGTTCGATGGTCAGGTTGCCACAGCACCCTCATCTGTATCAGTGTGGCTCTGGCAGAGCCTCAGAACAAACATCCATATCAGGCTCCTGCCAGTAATTGCTTCCTAGCATCAGCTATAGTGCTTGGGTTTGGTGACTGATTATGGGATGGATCCCAAGGTAGGCTAAACTTCTTATAATTTAGGTACTTTCATAAAAATTTCAGTCAAGATGAGGTAATTATCGACTGAGTATTACATATCTTGTTCTTGATTCTAGTAGAATTTGTTTGGTTAAGGTTGCTGCATTTTTTTGTAATTTCATTAAGTTTGAAGACTTGGACAACAGTAGATGTTAGATGTGTGTGTGTGTGTGTGTGTGTGTGTGTGTGTGTGTGTGTGTGTCCAAAGGGACCTTCAACTGAACTCTATTTTTTTCCCAATCTACTTTAACAAAGGGATAAATTGGCATCTTAACTTATTCAAGCCCACAGTGGAAAGAATATCAGCTTGAGACTAGGAACTCAGGTTCTAATAGCATTTCTTCCATTAGCTTTCTGTGTAAGCTTGGCTTGGGATGTAGGACTTTAGGTAGCACAGAATAAAAATAAATTATAAAGGCATGAAGCCAAACACATGGAATAAGCTTGACCAATTTAAAATTACATATCTGGCATTGACTTTCTGGTTGGGATCTTTCTGTAATAAGTATTCTTCCATGCAAGAAATAGACCACTTTACATATCTCTCTTTAAAAACAAAAGCAACAAACAAACAAAAATAAATTGGTGGTCTTATGGAAAGTGGGAATTCTGACAAAGAGGTACACATTCAGAGGATGCCATGTGAAGGTCAACTAGAGTTATGATATTATAAGCCAAGCAATTACCAGAGGCTGGGTGGGACCCTTAAGAGACTCGGGTACATTGAGAAGCACTGCTGTTTTTGGATACACTGATCTAAGACATCCAAACTCTAGACCTGTGATATAATAAATTTAGATTACTGTAGCTGCTTAATTTCTGTTGTCTTTCACTATCAGTCCAACTCATATGACACCCCAATTGGCTGTAGAAAAATTTGCCTTGCTCTGCTTTTTCTCTAGAGTAATGTCAAAATTAGGTAGGCTTACAAAATTTTGATTTGGTGGCATATTCTGTGTTCTTTTTAAATGGTAAACATTGGCTAAATGTGACTAGAGAATACATAAAACGTGGCTAGTTCACTGAAAGAAACAACTTTTAAGTTTGATTTTATTATATGTTAATGCATGCAAACCACTGCAACTTACTTGCCTCAATAAAGTGTGTCTAGTTCTAATTCATAATTCTATAAATATACATTTAGTCTTCAAATATATGCTATATGTACCTTGATAGGCTAAATCATGGATCTCATGTCAGAGTTCCATAAATCTTGTTGACTAGAATTTATACCCTGGCTAGAAATTTAACTGAAATGAGTGAGATCATCAGGAAACAACGGTTGCTGGATTCTAACCCAGTCCTCACTTCTCACTAATCACTGACTATGTTGAGCCTGTTTTCAAGCTTTCACATCAGGGAAGTGGTTTAACATGAATCATGACTATGAATTAAAAACTAGGCCAAGAAACTAGCCACAGAGATTACTTATTACGTCAATGACCTTAACATGAAATTGAGCAAGTGCCCAGAATACACTTGAATCAACTAGGTTGAGGGAGGCATTTCACTCTTTCAATCACATTTGTCTGATTCTCATCTCTTGTGGTTATAGTTGTTTTTGTCTTTCTACAGACTGTTTGGAGCAGAGCTATCCCTAGCATTTTAACTTATTGAGATAATTATTTTTATCTTTTGATAAGGGTTCTTAATTAAGTTTTATACTTTGTATTCTAGTGGTAACACACGTCTGTGATGTTGACTTTTGTGGACTGCTTTACAGTTTCAAACAAAATCAAGATTTTGATCAATGAGACTTATAGAATCTACCAAAATCTTTCAAAATAAAAGTTGTATCCTATTTTCTTTGCTATTATTTTTTCAACTTTTGACCTAGTTTTCCTGAGTTTTATTTTATGTGTTATAATTTGGTGTATAACTAGAAAACTGTTTGTAAACTAACTATTGACTTCTGAGCAGTGCTAGTTAGGATTACTATTACTGTGGCAAAATATCCTGACCCCAAAAAACACTTGGGAGAGAAAGGGTTTATTTGCCTCATGGTTCCACATCTTTGTTCATCCCTGAAGGAATTCAGGACAGGAACTCAAACAGACAGGAACCTAGGACTGAAGCCATGGTCAGAGAAGGATACTCCTTGCTCCTTACTGTTTTCTAGGCCAATCTTTCGGAAAAATTCTTAGCTGAAGTTAAATTTTTTAGATGAATCTAGCCTGTGAAAAACTGATATAAATCTAATGAGCACAGGAGCAGTGGGAAATGGATGCATATTCCAAAATGTAAAAACAGGATGCCTTTTGGGTATAGAGGGGAAGGTGGATGGGTCGTGTAGATGCGGACAGTGAAATAACCCTCTGCTGTTTTTCATGCACTATTCCTTAGATATTCTCCAACTTTGCAGATATTGGAAAAGTTTAATTACTTAAACCATGAATTAAAATAAGATATTAGTATCCAGAAGAATGCTAAGTTGCCCAGAAAATAAGCCTAGAGGGACAGAACAATTAACAGAACAATTAAAAGGTGCTATAAATTCTGTGTATTCCTCCAAAGGGGTTACTTTGTGCATGATAACCAAAGGGGTTACTTTCTTTAAGTCAAGAGATGATATTTAAGATGAAAGTATAAAGATAAACAATTATCTAAATATATATTTAGATTTCCCCAAATACTAATATAAGATTTTGATCCAAGCATTTTGCTTAATAGTTCTGGATATAATTCATTGTCAGATATCCAAACAAGGCGTTCTAGCAATGGCTGAAGGGAAGCAAGTAGAACACTGAGGATGAAACTCATCTAAAGTAGTCTTACTGGTTTAGATTTACCGGATAAAGTGCTATCTTTAGTTAAAACCAAAAGAAGAAATAATTTATCCAGGAAAAGGTGTCAGGAGAATTTTTGTGCAAAATATCATATTATTTTGTAGCAACTCTTACAGAGATCAAAATGCAGAGAGCACATAGCTGGGTGGCAGCCAGCTCCAACAACTCCTTCACTGGATGGATTTGAAAGCAAACATTTTTAAGGAAAATGCAAATATAAAATTATATTACAAATTTTAAAACAGATATCAATCGTTATTTTTGAGATCACCAATTCAGAGTAGATTGTGAATTGGGGGAAGAAAGCCAGAACCAGAGGATTACGAGGCCTGCTAAGTGACAATGTCCTAGAACCTTTGCCCATGAAATCTTAACAATATGTTTGCTTAAACAAGATTGGCATAATAACAACACCAGTTGATATGTCAATTTGGAAGGGGAAAATTTCACAGGGCCTCACACATAGAGGAAGAGTGTCAAGCAGTTAATGGTTACAGACATGGAATTAGTCTTTTCCAGGGAATATCTCTTTAATAGGCTATCTAGTTATAGAAGGTCAAGCCTTAACACATGTACATATTAGAAATACTAAATAGAATCAGTATATTGTGTATATACATACATATGTATATACACATTACACACATAAATGTATATACACATTACACACATAAATGTGTTTAATAATTTAAAAAGTGGTTTTGAATTTGAGAGGAAAACAGGGACCACAGGAGGATTAAAAGACAAGAGGAAGGTGGAGCTGATGTAAATAACGTAGTCTTGTATTAAATCCCCTGATTTATTTTATAGAAAAACTGAACCAAGTACTGTGTGGCTTTAAAAAGTCCTCACTGGGACTAACATTTTTATAAACATGAGCAGTGCTTGGTGTCTTCACACTATTCCTGGCACTTCTGGCCTCTGACTTTTAAGGCAGGCAGCTAAAACTAATCAGTATTTAGTTTTTTCATGTGATGATAATATCCCAGGGATTCTCTCGGAACATGGGGCATTGATGTAAGACCAAGGGAATGAGTTATGGGGAAGAAGCACTGGATAGATGAGATGACCTGATCCTACCTAATTATCTGTCAACTTGGTGACCTCAGACTACATATATGAGAATGCTTTTGGAATTTGTGAGATAATTTTATATTTACATTTTTGCTTGAAAATTCCCTTCCAAAATGCATTCAGTGTAGAAAGAAACTACTGGAAAAAAACATTTCTGTAGAATGTGTAACTACTGAATTAGTTACTTACCTTGTTGCTGTGGCCAAAGCAACTTGAGGAAGGAAAGACTTATTTTGATTTATAATCCATTAAGGCAGAGCAGTGTGGTGCCAAGAACAGAAAGCATCTGGTCACGCTGCACCAGTCGAGAGGCAGAGAATAACGAACACACATGTTCAGATTGCTTTCTTCTATTTATTCAGTCATGCAACCTAGGAGGATAGTACCCATGCTAAAACTCAATTTATCTAGTTTCACTGATCCCTTAGAGATTTGCTTCTGAATCCCATGACATTACCAATAAAAATTAACCATGGCACCTGCCATCAAGTCAAATATAAAAAAGTAAATTAAAAAAAAAAAAAAAAACTCTGTAACCATGAACAGAGCGTCTCCTTTCTGGCCCAGAGAGAGGGCTGGGTGACCACCATTAGGACTCAGGACCTGCCAGCAGACAGCGGAGCTCCTAAAACAGCCTCACAAGAGCTCTCCCACCTGAGCCCACAGGAAGCCTGCCACATACCCCACCAGACTATCCAAGAACGGAAAGCCTGGAGCTCTCTGAGCACAGATAGGATGGCACATTCTGGGATCGGGTTCTTTCCATCCCAGAGATTGGGCCAGGTGACCACGATCAGGACTCAGGACATGCTTGCAGAGAGCTGTGCTCCCAGAACAACCCCACAAGCATTCTCTCACCTGAACCCATTGAAACAGAACCTAGACACTGCCATCAGAACACAGTATCTGCCCTCAAAAAGCCAAACACCCAGACGTAATCTTCTTCCTGAGCCCATGGGCCTTCAGACCCTCAGGAAAGACAGGCTCCAGTCAGAGACAACAAGATCACCTATAATCACAGATAATAAGATGGCAAGAGGAAAGCAAAATAACCTAAGCAATGGAAACCAAGATAACCTGGCAACATCAGAAACAAGCTCTCCCATGACAGCAAGTAGAGGATTTCCCAACACACCATAAAAGCAAGACTTACACTTAAAATCATACTTCATGATGATGACGAAGATCTTTGAGAAGCAAATAAATAAGATCTTTAAATAACTACAGGAGAACTAGGGGAACACACGCAAACAAATAGAAGTCCTTAAAAACCACTTAAACAACTACAGGAAAACACAACCTAACAGGTGAAGGAAGTGAGAACAGGAATAGAAGCAATATAGAAATCACAAAAAAAAGACAACATTGGAGATTAAAAAAACTAAGGAAGAAATCAGGAGTCATAGATGCAAGCATCAACCACAGACTACAACAGATGGAAGAGAGGATCTCAAAGGCAGAAGACAACATAGAAAACATTGACACAAAGTCAAAAAAAAAAAAAAAAAAAAATAGAAAAACCAAAAACCTCCTAATCAGAAACATCCAGGAGATTTGGGACACAATGAGAAGAACAAACCTAAGGATAATAGGGGTGAAAGAGGAAGAAGACTCCCAAATAAAAGGCACAGTAATTATCTTGAACAAAATTATAGAAGAGAACTTCACTACCCTTAAGAATGAGAGGATGATGAACATACAAGAACCATACAGAACTCCAAATAGATTGGACCAAAAAAGAAACTCCTCCTGACACATAATAGTTAAAACACTGAATATTCAAAACAAGGAAAGAATCCTAAAAAATGTAAGGGAAAAGGGACAATTAACATATAAAAGCAGACAAATCAGAATTACACCAAACTTCTCAACAGAGACTACGAAAGCTAGAAGATTCTGGACAAACATTATACATAACCTAAGAGAACACAAATGCCAGCCCAGGTTACTATATCCAGCAAAACTCAATTACCATAGATAGAGAAACCAAGATATTCCAGGACAAAAAAAATTTACACAATACCTGTTCACAAATTCAGCCCTACAAAAGATAATATGTGGAAAAATCCAGTACAAGGAAGGAAACTACACCAAAACTACACCAAAAAATTATGCAGGAAAACCAAAAGAAGAGAAACCCACAAACATAAGTCTACCTTGAGTGGCAAAAATAGCAGGAAAAAACAATCACTACTCCTTAACAACTCTTAATATAAGTGAACTCAATTCTTCAATGAAAAGACATAGACTATCAGACTGGATATGTAACAGAACCCAGCATCTTGCTGCATACAAGAAACTCATCTCAGAGAAAAAGACAGACATTACTTCAGAGTAAAAGGCTGGGGGAAAAAAAGTCCAAGCAAATGGTCCCAGGAAACAAGCTGGAGTAGCTATTCTAATATTGAATAAAATAGATTTTCAATTAAATGTTAACAAAAAAGATAAGGAAGGACACTTTTTACTCATCACAGGAAAAATCTATCAAGATGAACTCTCAATCCTGAACACCTATGCTCCAAATACAAGGCCACCCACATTCATAAAATAAATCCTTCTAAAGCTGAAAGCATATATTGTACCACACACAATAATAGTGGAAGACTTCAATTCCCCACTCTCATCAATGGACAGATCATGGAAGCAGAAACTGAACAGAGATGCAGTGAAACTAGCAGAGGTTATGAACCAATTAGAATTAACAGACATTTTTAGAACATTTCATTCTAAAACAAAAGAATATACCTTCTTCTCAGCACCTCACAGCACCTTTTCCAAAATTGACCATATAGTCAGTCATTAAATAGGCCTCATCAGATATAAGAAGATTGAAATACTCCCATGCATCTTATCAGATCAATGTGGACTAAGGCTGGTCTTTAATAACAACAAAAACAATAAAAGGTCGAAATACATATGGAAGCTGAACATTGTTCTACTCAATGATACATGGTTAAGGGAGAAATAAAGAAATTAAGTCTTTTTTAGAATTTAACAAAATGAAAGCACAACATACCCAAACATATGGAATGCAATGAAAGCAGTACCAAAAAAAAGAAAAAAAAAAAAAAAAAAAAGAAAAGAAACTCAGCTCTGAGTGACTCCAAAAAAGTGTGTGTGTGTGGGGGGGGGTGTTGAGCATACACTAGGAGCTTGACAGCACAGCTGAAAGCTCTAGAACAAAAAGCAGATACACTCAAGAAAACTAGACAGCAGGAAATAATAAAACGCAGAGCTGAAACCAACCAAATAGAAACAAACAAAAAACTATAAAAAAATAAACAAAACCAGAAGATGATTCTTTGTGAAAAGCAACAAGATCGATAAACTCTTAGCCAAACTAACTAGAGGGCACAGGGAAATTATCCAAATTAACAAAATCAGAAATGAAAGGGGAGTCAACAAAAACTGAGGAAATTCAAGAAATCATTACATCCTACCCCAAAAGCCTATACTCAACAAAACTGGAAAATCTGAAGGTAATATACAAATTTCTAAACAAATACCATATACCAAATGTAAATCAGGATCAGATATACCATCTAAACAGTCTCATATCACCTGAAGAAATAGAAGGAGCTATCAGAAGCCTCCCAAAGAAAAAACGTCCAGGAACAGATGGGTTCAGTGCAGAATTCTATCAGACTTTCATTAACCCCAATACTTTCCAAAGCACTCCACAAAATAGAAACAGGAGGAACACTGCCCAATTCGTTCTTAGAAGCCACAATTATGCTCTTACCAAAATCACACAAAGACCCTATAAAGAAAGAGACTGCCACCAAATTTCCCTCATGAAGGTCAATGCAAAATTACTCTTCGCCCTCTTATTTTTATTATCCTTAGGTTTGGCCTTCCCATTGTGTCCTGAATCTCCTGGACATTTTGGGTTAGGAGCTGCTTGGTTTGTGCATCTTCTCTGACTGGTTTGTCTATGTTTTCTATGTTGTCTTTGGCCCCTGAGATTCTTTCTTCCATCTCTTTTAGTCTGTTGGTGATGCTTGTGTTTATGACTCCTGATTTCTATTTTTGCTTTTCCATTTCCAGGATTGTCTCTTTTTTTGTTTTCTTTATTGTTTCTACTTCCATTTTTCATTGCTGTTTCTGCTTGGTTGTGTTTTCCTGTAGTTCTTTAAGTGATTTTTTTTTCCTGTAATTGTTTAAGGGAGTTATTTATGTGCTTCTCTAAGATCTCCATCATCATCATGAAGTAATATTTCAAATCTGAGTCTTATTTTTCTGGTGTGTTTGGCAATCAACTACTTGCTGTGGTGGGAGAGCTGGGTTCTGATGTTGCCAGGTTGTCTTGAATTCCATTGCTTAAATTCTTTCTCTTTCCTCTTGCCATCTGTTATCTGTGATTATAGGTGATCTTGTCACTGACTGGCACCTGTCTCTCCTGTGGATTGAGGGCTCCTGGGCTCAGGAAGAAAATTGCTCTTTGTAAGCAAGCCATGAGTTCTGGTATCAGTGAGTAAGTTCTGTCTTTGTGAGCTAAGGTGTGGGAGCTCTTATGAGGCTGTTCTAGGAGCTCATCCTTTTGCCCACAGGTCCTGAGTCCTACTGGAGGAAACCTGGATCTTTCTCTAGGCCAAAATGGACCCTTTTTCAGAGAGCACAGCACTCTCTGCTCTCTATTCTCTGTGTCGGGCTCATCTCTGGTCCAAGTGTAAAAGAGCCCATGGAGCCGATGTTTGAGCACCACCTTTTCCGGGCAGATCATGATGGGAGATACCTGGCTCTCACTGTGGGCCAGAAAGGACCCTTTTCCAGAGAGCACAGCATTTTCTGTGCTTTGAGAACTCCTGGCGCAACCTCACCAGGCCTGTGCCCCAGGTTCTCTGCTGGTCCAGGTGAAAAAGAGCCTGTGCAACTTGTCTGCAAGAACAGCCTTTCCCAGGAGCTTTATTTATGCTAGCCAGAAGCTGGAAAGAACCCGGATGTCTTTCAAAAGAGGAGTGGATACAGAAAGTGTGGTACATTTTCACAATGGAGTACTACTCATCTGTTAGAAACAATGACTTCATGAAATTCCTAGGCAAATAGATGGAACTAGAGCCCATCATTCTGAGTGTGGTAACACAGTCACAAAAGGACACACATGTTCTGCAGTCACTGATAAGTGCATACTAGCCCCAGAAATCTCTCAATACCAAAGTAACAATTCACAGACCTTATGAATCTCAAAAGGAAGGAAGGTCAAAATGGGGATGCCTCAGTCCTTCTTAGAAGGGAGAACAAAACACTCAAGGGAGGAAATACAAGGTCAAATAGAGGAACAGAGAGTGAAGAGAAGATCATTCAGCGGCTGCCTCACCCAGGGATCCACCACACAAGCAGCCACCAAATTCAAACACTATTGCTGATGCCAAGAAGTACTTACTGGCAAGAACCAGATAGAGATACCACTTTAAAAAAAAAAAAAAAAAAAAAAAAAAAAACGACTTTATTTTACAAAACAAAGATAAATGTACAGATTTTAAACATTTTTTGCTTAAAATTATACATTTTTTGTTAGTACTGTTTTTTCAGATATTAAAATAATTTTTACATAAAACTATGTGAATATATTTTTTAGTCAGTACTTGATTTTTTCAAGGGCTTGACAGTATGCATTGAAAACCTAATAGTTACAATGAGCGTAAAGTACATGCAAAACAAAACGCAACTTCGAAATAGTCAAAGTCTTCTTGTTTTGTAAATATTTTTTTTTTGTTTTGTTTTCTTTATTTCTTGGACTTCATACAGTCTGTGAGTTGTTTCTGGGAAAGTGAAAGCCTCTGGGGTTAGCATCCCAATATCAATGACTGCATATTATGTCTGTTCTTTTGTGACTGGGTTATCTCACTCAGGATGATATTCTCTAGATGCAGCCATTTTCTTAAGAATTTGGTTAAGTCATTGTTTCTGGTGGCTGAGTAGTATTCCATTGTGTAAATGTACCACAATTTTTGTATCCATTCATCTTCTGAAGGACATCTGGGTTCTTTCCAGCTTCTGGCTATTATAAATAGAGCTGCTATGAACATTGTGGTGCATGTATCTTTGTTGTGTATTAAAGTGTCTCTGGGGTATATGCCCAGAAGTGGAATAGCTGGGTCTTCAGGTAGTACTATATCCAATTTTCTGAGGTATCACCAGACTGATTGAGATACCTCTTAAGGGACTCTGTTAGAGTCATACATCTGAGCATGCTTGTAGCTAACCATTGTACTGAACTTGGGGCCTTCAATGAAAGTGGAAAAGAAAGGACTGATGGAGATGAAAGGTGTTGCAACCTCAGGGGAAGAATAACATTATCAACCAACCAAACCTTCCAAAATTCCCATGGAGTAAAACGCCAACCTCTTTGCACATGTTGAGAGACCTATTGATGCAGTTGCATATGTAACTGAAGATATCAGTGTCTGGCATCCATGTGAGAAGAGGCATTTGGTCCAGGAAGGGCACATTTTCCCAATGTAAGAGAATACCAAGGCAATGGGGTGGAGAGGTTCATTAGGAGGAAGTGTACCTTCACGAAGACAAGTGTAAGGGGAAGGGGTATGGGAAATGGGAGAAGAAAAGGGATGACTTTTCAAATGTAAATACAGAGTATCTAATAAAATAAAATAAATTTAAATATAAAGAATAGACTATGATGGAGACAAGCAGGAAGAGAATGTTAGTTTAGAGCAATTAAAATGATAGTTTAATATAAACTAACAGGAAAAATAAATTATCTAGACAATTTTCAATATTTATATACATTTCAATTCCCACAAATGAATTATAAAAATATCACCTGGATTTGTCCCTAGAGCGGTTGATTTAGGAGGCTTGGCAAAAGTCCAAAATTTGATATTTCTGAGATGTTCCTAGGTGATTCCTCTGTTAGAGATCCCACTCTGAGAACATTGTAACAGGAATCCCCGTCTTCAGTTTCTAGGTTGCTGATTTTAGAGTAGTGAATAGAACTCTGTCTTCAGTTCACAGGATTTTTTATCCCAAATAAACTAAAGGAGGATGGAAATTGCTATTATATGAACAAAGAACATTTTAAAATGTCAATCTAAATAACAAGATCCTGTGTTGACAGGGATGTTTCATTCAGTAATTTTAAAGCAAATGAAATAACATGACCATCAATAGCTTTCAAGAATTTAAAATCACCAAGTACAAGAATAGATTTTCACTGAGACAGAAAACCAAACCAATAAAATTCATTTTCTTGAAAAATCTAAACTTTAGTAGAGCAGTGGTACTTGAATGGATAAGCCATATCTTTTCAGCTGAATTTCTATGTCATATGACCATTTCCAGTTTCAAAAGGTAGGACTTCAATAGCTCAGATTTCTTCACTAAGTTATTATTTTGTTTTTCGTTATCTGTCCTTTCATTCTGGAAGAATGACTTTCAGAGTTTCTTTTCTGATTTCACCATTATTTTGACATACATAAGAAAATTCCCAGAGCTCTGAAGTGACTATATTAACAAGACATTTAAGCTATGTTTATACAGCAAAGTCTAAAAATAATGTAAATAAATTTAGAGCACAGTTGAGTTTGCTTTCACAATATCTTTGTCTCCATCTCCTTTAGTATCTTTAAGTTGACAAGAATTATTCTAACATTAGATGTTAGAATCTAATGTTAGAAATGACACAGCCACCAAAAGGAGTGTCTGGGAATGTAGGGCTGCTTGACATAGTAGTATGCAGGAGAAAATCAGTATTTACTCAGTAAGCCTCCACTCAGAAAACCTTGAAGGATTGTTTTTTTTTTTTTTTTTATAAGCTAGTGTTAGCAGGGCTACAAATCCAGGCTAACAATCTTGCTGCTTTCTAATCTCTTTGAGTGTCTCATTAGGTGTTTTGTATTGTTTTGTTTGTTGTTACTGGTGGTGGTGGTATTTGTTTTTGTTTTTGTTGTTGTGTTGTTTTGTTTTTTAAGACAGGTGTTTTTGGTGTTGCGCTGGCTATCTAGGAACTCATTTTCTAGACTAAACTGACCTTGATTTCAGAGAACCACCTGTCTTTGCCTTCTGAGTGCTGGGTTTAAAGCTATTCACCATGACTTCCAGGCACCATTAGTTCTTTCAAAATCCCTCACTATTCTTACAAATTATGTTAACTGATTTATGTTAACTATCCTTTATGATAGAACTTACACTAACACACAGACAGACAGACAGACAGACAGACAGACAGACACACACACACACACACACACACACACACACACACACATGGGTTTGGTCTAATGTGACATGTATTTTATTGTTAATTTGGGTCCCTAAAACTGTTTACACGAGTGTCTTTATGTAGCTTCTGGAAACTTATCCCCAGTTGGTTTTGATTGGTAAATGAAAAATGTTAACATTCAAATAGCTGAGACAGACAGACAGGCTTGGGTTTTTGAAATCGTTGGAACCTTGGGACCAAGAGAGACAAAGGGGCTGGAGGCACCATGTCAGGAGATTGTGGAGAAGAAGAGAAATGTCATGTCTGAGAAGAACATCAGTCATAGAGGGAAAGCCACCATGTGAAGAAGCTCAAAGTACTTTATGGAGAATAATCATCTCAATTCCTTGGGTTTGGGTGTCTGGTTATGGTTATTTTACAAACTATAGAGAGATTATCATTTTAAGGGTTATTTTGTAAATGGTCATAATTTGGACAGGGAAAAACTAAATAGAGAGCTTAGACTCTGAGATTCCTAGTTTTTCCTTTCCTCTTTTCTCTCTTTTCTTTATTGGGTAGAGAAGAGGATTGAAAAGAAAAGAAGGGAGATAGAGTAATAAGTCTTCAGAAACACCAGAGATTCACAGAATATGACATTTTAGTTCATTAATAGGTTATATTGACTAGGAGACATGTCTCCTCCTGAAGTACCCTCATCTCACTTCAAAGAAGATATTGAACATGATTATTTCCAACTGAATTTGCTTCAGTTGTGGAGAGCTAGTCACTGAGTAAGAAATACTCTAATTTCATTCTACAAACATTTAATGTTCAATAAAAAAGGACCCACGGATATGGGACAGTTGATTGCTAAGCTCTGCCAAGACAAGGTAAATTTATAATTCCTGCTTCACTTAAGGTCTGTCAAATGGTTTTGGACCAGAAGGCTGAAGACAGATGCTCCAACATTATACATATATTGGGGACTTTCAAAGCAGTCCTCTCTATCTGCAAATTATATAAGTTTTGGAAGCTATATATTTATGCCTCCTGCATATTCAGGTAGTATTTAATTCCTTCTCAGAGTTCTGATGGGATTAAAGAGTAGTTATAGACTGATAATTAAACTTAAGCCTTTTTAACATTAAAGAAGATGTTCTAGACTTCAAAGAAAGAGTTTAGGATGGTATTGCAAATTAAGATCAAACATATTTCATATAAAAATTGTAAGTTCTTTAAATTTACAAATACGATGGACTGGAAATTATAAGTATATATCTTACCACATAATTTACATCATTGTAATTATGCTTGATGTATATCTGAGAGAAAAGAGCCTTTTTAATTTAACAAAAGGGAGAAATGTAGTGGGTTTGGCCTAATGATACTTGTATTTTAATGTTAATTTGGGTCCCCAAAACTGCTTAAGTGAGGGTCTTCACATAGCTTCTAGGAACCTGTCCCTAGTTGTTCTGATTGGGAAATAAAAATGTGAGCATCCAATAGCTCAGTTTTAAGGGTTTAGAGCTTAACCAAAGACCAGCAGTTCACTTTGAATAAACTTCACTGAGTTCCAGGGCTGATGGTGGAGGTGCTTGAGTGCATGTGTAGGTCAGAGGTCAATGTTGGGCACCTTTTCTCAGATCTTTTCTACCTCTTTCTTTGAGGCAGGCTCTACCCTGATCAGAAGCTCATGATTTGTCTAGATTATGTCTAACCAATGACATAATCAAGGAATCTGCCTGTCTTTGCTTCAAACACCAGGCTTACATTCTTGCCTGTCACTCAGGACTATTTACATGATTGCTAGGAATCAGTCTACACTCAGACTTTTATCCTTCTGTGGCAGACACTTTCCTGAGCCATCTCTGAAAGATATCGGCTCAGGAACCTCAAGACCAAGTTTTCAGACTGAGTCTCAGAAAGAAAGTGATTTATTTGCCTCAGAGGGACAAAGGGCAGGGATAAGGGACAACAACAGGAGACAGAGGAAGAGAAAAGGAAACAAAGGAGAGAGAAGAAAGGGCACAAGGAAGAGGGATAAAACGTCTCTGTCCAAGACATAGACAGAAGACTAACTCCAGATAGAGGATGCAGACATGGCAGATAAGAAAATGGTGGTTTATAATGGTAATATGGGAAACCCTGTGTTAAGATGACGTGTTTAGAATAAGTGTATAGCACCCTCTCAGAGTGGGGTACACCTAGACCTTAAATTATAAATAAATAAAAAGCTAAGAAGATGGCCATGTAGACAATTTTGGTATTTAAAAATCATTATGTTTAATCTTTACACACCAAAAAGTTGACTATTTCCTTGTTATGTTTTGTTTTACATGTAATTTATGCTCATTGTAACTAATAATATTTCAATGCATACTATCAAACCTGTTTTTTAAACTTTATTTTGAAAAACAAAGATAAAAAAATTTTTAAACATTTTTGTATAAATGTATACAAATACAATTGTGTCAGTGCTTGGCTTTTTTTTTTTTTTCTCTTTTTCGAGGTTTGATACTCTGCATTAAGGTCCCACTAGTTACAATAAGCAAAAAGTACATGTAAAACATGATGTAACCCGAAATTAGTCAACGTTTTCTTGGTGTGTAAGGATTGAGCATGACTCTTTTTGTTTTGTTTTTTTCTTGAACTTCACACAGTCTGTGAGTTGTTTCTGGGGCAGTCCGAGCCTCTGAGGTTAGCATCCCATTATCAGTGACTGCATATTATGTCTGTTCTTTTGTGACTGGGTTATCTCACTCAGGATGATATTCTCTAGATGCAATCATTTTCTTAAGAATTTGGTTAAGTCATGGTTTCTGATGGCTGAGTAGTACTCCATTGTGTAAATGTACCAAAATTTTTGTATCCATTCATCTACTGAAGGACATCTGGGTTCTTTCAAGCTTCTGGCTATTATAAATAGAGCTGCAATGAACATTGTGGTGCATGTATCTTTGTTGTATATTGGAGTATCTCGGGGGTATATGCCCAGAAGTAGAATAGCTGGATCTTCAGGTAGTACTTTGTCCAATTTTCTGAGGAATCGCCAGACTGATTTCCAGAGTGGCTGTATCAGTTTACAACCCCACCAACAGTGGAGAAGTGTACCTTTTTCTCCACATCCTTGCCAGCATCTGCTGTCATCTGAGTTTTGGATCTTGGCCAATCTGACTGGTGTTAGGTGGAATCTCAGGGTTGTTTTGATTTGCATTTCCCTGATGGCTAAGGATGTCAAGCACTTCCTTAGATGTTTCTCAGCCATTCGATATTCCTCAATTGAGAATGTTTTGTTTAGCTCTGTACCCCATTTTTAATAGGGTTCTTTGATTCTCTGGTGTCTAGCTTTTGGAGTTCTTTATATACCTTGGATATTAGGCCTCTATCTGATGTAGAGTTGGTAAAGATCTTTTCCCATTCTTTTGGCTGCCATTTTGTTTTCTTGACAGTGTCCTTAGCCTTACAGAAACTTTGCAATCTCATTAAGTGCCATTTGTTAATCTTTGACCTTAGAGCTTAAGCCATTCGTGTTTTGTTCACAAAATTTTCTCCTGTGCTTATGTGTTCTAAGGTTTTCCCTACTTTCTCATCTAATAGTTTCAGTGTGTCTGGTTTAATGTAGAGATCTTTGATCCACTTACAGTTGAGCTTTGTACAAGGAGAAAAGAAAGGGTCTATTTTCATTCTTCTGCATGCTGAATGCGAGTTGGACCAGCACCATTTGTTGAATAGGCTGTCCTTTTTCCATTGAATGTTAAAGCTCCTTTGTCAAAAATCAGGTGACCATATATGTGAGGGCTCATTTCTGAATCTTCTATTCTATTCCATTGATCCACATGCCTATTTCTGTATCAGTACCATGCTGTTTTCAGCAGAATTGCCTTGTAATATAGCTTGAGGTCAGGGATAGTGATTCCCGCAGATGTTTTCTTGTTGTTAATGATAGATTTCGCTATTTGAAGTCTTTTGTTATTCTAGATGAAATTGCACATTGATCTTTCCAACTCAATGAAGAACTGGGTTGGAATTTTGATGGGGATTGCATTTAATCTGTAGATTGCTTATGGTAGGATGGCCATTTTTAAAATGTTGATCCTTCCAATCCATGAGCATGGGAAATCTTTCCATTTTCTGAGATCTTCCTCGATTTCCTTCTTTAGAGTTTTGAAATTCTTGTCATACAGGTCCTTCACTTGATTAGTTAGAGTCACACCAAGGTATTTCATAGTTTTTGTGACTATTGTGAAGGGTATCTTTTTCCTAATTTCTTTCTCCACATGTTTGTCCTTTGAATATAGAAAGGCTAGCAGATTTTGATAGTTGCACCTTGGTAGTCATCCTCTGGGAAAAGAATTCAACAAATAAGGGAATATACCCTGAAGGTTAGCTTTATGAAAGCAATGTCATGGCTTTTGGAAAGGCAGAGGGAATGAGGGTGAAAGACAAGGCCTACTAGAGCTATGCTCATCACATTAGATCTGGCTTGAGTTCCTTTAACTCCTTCAAACCTCCGTAATTCTCAATAGATTAGAACATTTATGAGATCAGGGCTTACATTTGCTTTTGCTTTTATCTGTGCAGTATAGTGTGAGGCTGTAGACTGAGAAAGATATCCTGATTCCTAGGCAAGATAGGTTGAAGCTCTGGGGACCCTAAAGGACAGAAGGAGCTTCCTAATCTTCCAGAAGATCAGGCCCCTTTCACATAATTACAGTCCCCTCCTACCCCAGCTCTCTGTAGAGTGGTTTGAGAAAGATCAGTCATGTAGGAAAAGGTCCCAAGATCCTCTTTCAGAGGTGAGGATGTGGTCACAGGTCTTGTAAGAAGCAGGACCATGCCCCAGATATGTAGATGAGGAATTCCCAAACTCTCAGGACAAACCAATAGGAAGTACCTGTTGTCAAACCCTGACCCATCCCAAAACTGTATATTAGAAATACTCCCATGCATCCTTTCAGATCACCATGGTATAAGGCTGATCTTTAATAACAACAAAGACAACAAAAAGCCCATATACACATGGAAATTAAACAGTGCTCTATTAAACAATAGCAGGGTCAAAGAAGAAATAAATTAAGGATTTTCTAGAATTCAATGAAAACAAAAACACAACATACCCAAACCTATGGGATACAATGAAAGCAGTACTGAGAGGAAAACTTACAGCACTGAGTGCTTCCAAAAAGAAACTGGAGAGAGCACACATCAGCAACTTGACAGCACAGCTAAAAGCTCTAGAACAAAAGGAAGCAGATACACCCAAGGAGGGTAGAAGGCAAGAAATAATCAAACTTAGGGCAGAAATAGACCAAATATAAAAAAAAGAACCATTCAAAGAATCGACAAAACCAAGAGCTGGTTCTGTGAGAAAATTAACAAGATTGATAAACCCTTAGCCAGACTAAATAGAGGGCAAAAGGAGAGTATCCAAGTTAGCAAAATCAGAAAGGGAAGTAGAGACACAACAACTGAAACTGAGGAAATTCAAGAAATCATTAGATCCTACTACAAAAGCCTATACTCAACAAAGCTGGAAAATCTGGAGGAAATGGATGATTTCCTAGACAGTTACAAGATACTAAAGTTAAACCAGGACCAGGCAAACCATTTAAATAATCCTATAACACCTAAATAAATAGAAGCAGTCATCAAAAGCCTCCCAACCAAAAAAAGCTCAGGACCATATGGGTTCAGTGCAGAATTTTATCAGATATTTATTGACCACCTAATACCAATCCTTTTAAAACTATTCCACAAAACAGAATCAGATGGAACACTACCTAAATCATTTTTTGAGACTACAATATCCCTCCTTCCTAAAGCACACAAAGACCCTACAAGGGAAGAACTTCATACCATTCTCACTTATGAACATTGATACAAAAATACTCAACAAAATCCTTGCAAACCGAATCCAAGAACACATCAAAATGATCATTCACCATGATCAAGTAGGCTTCATCCCTGGGATGCAGGGATGGTTTAATATATGGAAATCTATCAATGTAATCCAACATATAAACAAACTCAAAGAAAAAATACCACATGGTCATCTCACTAGATGCTGAGAAAGCATTTGACAAAATTCAACACCCCTTCATGTTAAAAGTCTTGGGAAGAACAGGAATCCAAGGCCCATACCCAAACATAATAAAAGCAATATACAGGAAACCAATAGCCAACATCAAACTTAACGGTGGGAATCTTGAAGTAATCCCACTAAAATCAGGGACGCGACAAAGCTACCCAGTCTCCCTCTACCTATTCAACATAGTACTAGAAGTCCTGGCCGGAGAAATTAGACAGCAAAAGGAAATCAAAGGGATACAAATTGGAAAGGAAGAAGTAAAAACATAACTATTTGCAGATGACATGATAGTATACTTAATCGACCCCACAAATTCCACTAGAGAACTCCTACAGCTGATGAACAACTTCAGCAAAGTGGCTGGATAAAAAATTAATTCACACCAATCAGTAGCCTTCCTCTACTCAAAGGACAAACATGTGGAAAAAGAAATTACAGAAAAGATATCGTTCACAATAGTCACAAAAAATATGAAATACCTTGGTGTGACTCTAACTAAGCAATTGAAGGACCTGTATGACAAGAACTTCAAATCTCTAAAGAACGAAATTTAGGAAGATCTCAGAAAATGGAAAGATCTCCTATGCTCATGGATTGGAAAGATCAAAGTTGTAAAATTAGTCATCTTACCAAAAGCAATCTACAGATTCAATGCAATCCCCATCAAAATTCCAACCCAGTTCTTCATTGAGTTGGAAAGAGCAATGTGCAATTTCATCTGGAATAACAAAAGAACTAGAATAGGGAATTTATCCTCAACAACAAGAAAACATCTGAGGGAGTCACTATCCCCAACCTCAAGCTATATTACTAGGCAATTGTGCTAATTGCTGCATGGTACTAGTACAGAAATAGGCATGTGGATCAATGGAATAGAATAGAAGATTCAGAAATGAGCCCTCACATATATGGTCACCTGACTTTTACACAGGAGCTGTAAACATTCAATGGAAAAAAGACAGCCTCTTCAACAAATGGTGTTGGTCCACCTGGCACTCAGCATGCAGAAGAATGAAAATAGACCCTTTCTTATCTCCTTCTACAAAGCTTAAGTGCAAGTGGATCAAAGATCTCCACATTAAACCTGGTACACTGAAATTATTAGATGAGAAAGTAGGGAAAACCTTAGAACACATAGGCACAGGAGAAATTTTTCTGAACAAAACACGAATGGGTCATGCTCTAAGGTCAAAGATTAACAAATGGGACTTAATGAGATTGCAAAGTTTCTGTAAGGCTCAGGACATTGTCAAGAAAATAAAACGGCAGCCAAAAGAATGGGAAAAGATCTTTACCAACTCCACATCAGATAGAGGCCTAATATCCAAGGTATACAAAGAACTCAAAAAGCTAGACACCAGAGAATCAAAGAACCCTATTAAAAATGGGGTACAGAGCTAAACAAAAGTTCTCAATTGAGGACTATCTAATGGCTAAGAAGCATCTAAGGAAGTGCTTTACATCCTTAGCCATCAGGGAAATGCAAATCAAAACAACCTTGAGATTCCACCTCACACTAGTCAGATTGGCCAAGATCCAAAACTCAGATGACAGCAGATGCTGGCGAGGCTGCAGAGAAAGAGGAACACTTCTCCACTATTGGTGGGGTTGTAAACTGGTACAACCACTGTGGAAATCAGTCTGGCGATTTCTCAGAAACTTGCACATAGTACTATCTGAAGGCCCAGTTATTCCACTTCTGGGCATATACCCCCGAGATACTCCAATATACAACAAAGTCACATGTACCACAATGTTCATAGCATCTCTATTTATAATCACCAGAAGCTGGAAAGAACTGAGATGTTCTACAGTAGATGAATGGATACAAAAATTTTGGTACATTTACACAATGGAGTACTACTCAGCTATCAGAGACAATGACCTTATGAAATTCTTACGAAATTGGATGCATCTAGAGAATATCATCCTGAGTGAGATAACCCAGTCACAAAAGCACAGACATAATATGCAGTCACTGATAATTGGATACTAACTCCAGAAATCTCTGAACACCTTAGAAACAACTCACAGACTGTGTGATGTTCAAGAAAAAAAAAGAATAGAAAAAAATTATTATGTTTACTCCTTACACACCAAGAAAACCTTGACTAATTCCAGGTTACCTCCTTTTTTACATGTACTTTATGTTCATTGTAACTAGTAAGATCTTAATGCACACTATCAAACCTTTAAAAAAAAAAGCCAAGCACTGACAAAAATGTATTTGTATACTTTTATGCAAAAATGCTTAAAATTTGTACATTTATCTTTGTTTTCTTTTAAAATAAAGTTCTTCAATTAAAAGAAATAGAATCCTATCCAGAAGGATTAAAGTTATGCAGGAATTACTCCATCATCTGAGAGTTTCTGTCATAAGATTTTTAACACTTCTGCTTGTGGAAGAGATCTCTTCTGCTGAAATCAAAGCCAGAAGCTCCTCTGTACTTGTCAATCTCCTGCTGTGTTGCCCTGCCCAAAGAGCAAATGAAGTAGCAGCAGTGAAAATGGAGGCAAGGCAGCACCAGCAGCAGAGGTAGAAGAAGCTCCTTCTCTACCCATTTCTCTCCCCATTGCTTGAACCTGCGCACCTAGCCGGACCAGAGATCTCCGTGTGAGGGCCTTCAGCACACAGGCCCACTGTGTATTGGTGCCCTTCTTGATATTATTTATATTTAAAGAAATAAATGAACAATCCTACAGTGTTTAACATGTCCTAAACTGGAGGTTAGGAGCTTTGGTAGTTATTCTGAAGACAGCAAGCAATATGGCCAAATCTATTCTTACTATTTGAGAGGCATGGTTTATTTATCACGCAAAGTACAATAATCTTAGTTCTCTTAGTTTCCTTTTATTTCCACATATCTCAAACTTATGATATATGGGATAGATTTGTAAATGTAAGGAAGTCAGGTTATTTGGATCATGGTGACTGACATTTAGGCAAAGTTTGTTTCTATTTGAAAGTTATTAAGCAAGTCTAGGACTTGACTTCATCTTTTGCAAAATAACTTTTATAAGACAAATCCCATAAACATTAATCAACTGGACATTTATTTGTTTGTGTATGCCTACATGGAGACCCTGAGTTTGAAATGCGCCTCTGTCCAATACGATAAATCTCATCCTTAGAGTGAACATATCATCTCTCTTGTCTTCCACAGATAAAATCATAAGGCATTAAGTTTAATGGGATCATAAAATCTAGAAAATAAGCTAAAATATATTTATTATCTATGGTTCCATCAAGGAAAATATATTTATTATGTATATTTATTATAAATATATTAGATATAATATGTCTAAAATATATTATTATATATCTAAAATATATTTATTATCTATGGTTCCAGCAAGAAAAACAAACTTTCATGATTTCTTGTTGCTGTTGCTTATTAGAGTCTACATAGAAAACAACACTATAAAGTGGATACTTTTGGCTTTCTAAATAAATATTCAAACAAGTCAATACTTGTTTGATAAAACATTTCCTGATCACAAGTGTTTATTCTCATGACATTTCCATTACCACATACAATAGTATCTGCCTTTCCAAAGTCTTACTCTCCTTCTGTTACAAGTCACAAATGTTGGGCTGATAGTTTTATAAAGTAAGCCTTTCTTCTTGCTTTAAAATTGGTTCCACATTTACAAGACCTTTTTGGAGCCTCATATGAACTCAAATATTTATGACTGCTGCTAACCTCAGAAATAAACAAGACCTTATCCTTAATGCACGAGGGCTGCATCCTTTTCATTAGCTTCTGGAAACTTACTGGCTCTGATATCCAAGAAGCCTGGGATTATTTATCCTAAAATTATCTGGTAGTTGAGAAAACTAGATACTGGGAAGCTAGCCCTCCCACAGAAAGAACGGAACATTAGCAATGAATGACAGACTTCTTATTTTGTATCCAAGCCACTTAACTTAGCAACACAAGTTCAAGTTAAATGCACACCATCTTCCCACTCACTTTTGTACCTTGAACAATGGCAGTGAATCCAGTGTCAGCACTGAAATTCCTGGAATGGTAAAACCTTATGGGTTGTATCATTTTGTTGCCTAGTCCTTTTTTTTTTTTTTTTTTTTTCTGAAAAGCTTCTTAGCTAGCAAGATGTAAGATACAGAATATTCATGTCTGGTTATTTTTTTGTTTGTTTGTTTTTTTTTTTTTGTTGTTTTTTGTTTTGTGACTGGGTTACCTCACTCAGGATGATATTCTCTAGTTCCATTCATTTATCTAGGAATTTTGTAAAGTCATTGTTTCTAATAGCTGAGTAGTCCTCCATTGCGTAAATGTACCACAGTTTCTGTATTCATTGATAATTGGACACTAGTCCCAGAAAGCTCTGAACACCCAAGAAACAACTCACAGATCAAATGAAGCGCAAAAAGAAGTAAGGCCAAAATGTGGAAGTCTCAGTCCTTCTTAGAAAAAAAATAAGTGTATAGCACCCTCTCAGAATGGAGTACACCTAGACCTTAAATCACTAATAATTCAAGAGCTAAGAGGGCAGCCTTGTGGAAATCCTTGGCATTTAAAAATCTTTATGTTTAATCTTTACACACCAAGAGAACTTTGACTATTTCCATGTTAAATTTGTTTTATATGTACTTTATGCCCATTGTAACTAGTAAGTTTTCAGTTAATACTATCAAACCTTTAAAAATTTAAGTACTAACAAAAATATATTCACAGTTTTATGCAAAAATGCTCTTAAAATCTGTACATTTATCTCTGTTATTTAAAGTAAAGCTGTTAAAAAGAATATTTATTATAGAGCCGAGTGAACCATGTTCAAATCTTTTTACCCAGCATTTTGATAGTAATATATGTAAATGTATATGAATATGTGTATGTGTATGTATGTGTATGTATATATAGAGCTAAGTGGCTTTTATATACATGAAAGAGACAACACTATATACCTCAGTAGTAAAATATAAAACAAGGTAATGGCTTAAAAATCATGGCTTGGTGTCACTAAAGTGTTACTACTCTTTAGTCAAGAATGAATATTTCTACATTCAAAATTTGGTGATATGCTATAGTAGGAAAAAGCACTTTAAAAATTAACTATAGAGATTATTTCTTCTTGTTATTATATGAAACACATGGCATAGCCTATGTGATTGTTTTATTTCAGTTACTCACTCAAGTCGGTAACATGCCCATAATCATATAATTAGAAAGTAACAAGAATAGGAGCTAAGTAGGACTTTATGAATTATGGTTTTATGAACTTATGACTCTATCATAAAATTTCTTTTACCTTTGGATTATAACTATACTACTCTACAGATTACCTCATCGTGTCTCCTTATATCACAAATTCAATTCATAGAATACTTATTAAAGCCTGGAACATGACTGAAATATAAAATAGTGCCCTTTTCAACTGTGTCTGGCAAAAAGACCACAGGGGAAAAAAAAAGATATGGACCACTTTCCAAATAGTGAGGGCCACAGGAGCTCATGTACACCCATGAATTTTTAACTACATATCCAGCCAACACTATGAACTTCCTATCTGGTACACTGAGTATTTCATGTTATTCCACTAAGTATGAAATATAAGGACTAGGGCTGACTATAAGACTCTGTGACATATTATTTGAGGAATAAAATAGTTAAAATGAGTATATTTAGGGAGGTTGATAATGATCTTATTGTAGGAAATCAATGAGGTATGTACCTAATGACATCTATGGTGTGTTTTGGAGTATGAAATTAATGCTTTGCTAGAGAACAAAGTGATGGATCTGAAATGGAGTACCAGTGAAGGCAGAAACACTGGAGAGAAACACATGCAGTTACACATTTTAAGTGATGTATATGCAGGAGAAAACATAGATTACATTAGCCAATAGAAATTAAGAAGAAACTTAGACAACACAAAGAAACAGATAATAAATGCTACATTAATTTTTTTTCATAGCAAATGTCTTTTTATTCAACATTAATTTGATATACAAAGAGACAACATAATTTAGTTAGCAGTTAGGAAAAAAAGCCAAGCAGTTGGCCAAGAATGCTGATTGCTGCTCACCAGCTAGGTCAAGTGCTTCAGTGTTCTCATTCCTAATGGGCCTAGTACTACCTACCTGAGACATGGCTGGAAGGTTACATTAAGGTCCTTATTTTTATTAATTATTTTAAAGTACCTGACGTAAAGTCTTTTTTAAAAAAATTTTCTTTCTAATAAATGTTCTGCTCCTTTATATAAAACTTTATATACATTAGAAAGAGTGAAAATAATTTATTATTATTTTTTTTATCTTTTATTCTCCAAATTTATTCCCTCCCAGTCCACCCTCCAACTGTTCCACATCTCATACATCCTCCTTGCCACCTCCCATCTTTACGAGGATGTCCCCACCTCACCCACTCCACCTACTCCACCAACCCCACCATACTTTTAAACTCCATGGGGCCTCCAGTCTCTTGAGGGTTAGATGCATCTACCGTGACTGAACCCACCTGGCAGTCCTCTGCTCTATGTGTTGGGGTCCTCATATCAACTGTTGTGTGCTTCCTGATTGGTGATCCAGTGTCTGTGAGACCTCAGGGGTTCAGATTAATTAACTGCTGGTAGTCCTACAAGGTTGCCCTCCTCCTCAACTTCTTCCATCTTTTCCCTAATTTAACCACAGGGGTCAGCAGCTTCTGTTCATTGGTTGAGTGCAAATATCTGCATCTGACTCTTTTCGTTGCTTGTTGGGTCTTTTGGGAGGCAGTCATGATAGGTCCTTTTTGGTGAGCGCTCCATAGCCTCAGTAATATTGTCCTAGTGCCTCCCCTTAAGCTGAATCCCACTTTGGGTCTATCATTGGATCTCCTTTCTTCAGGATCTTCATTTCCATCCCTGCAGTTCATTCAGACAGGAAAAATTATGGGTCAGAGTTTTGACTCTGGGATGGCAATTCCATCCCTTACTTGATGCCCTCTTTATCTTTCTGCTCGAGGTGGGTTCTACAAGTTCCCTCTCCCCACTGTAGGGCATTTCATCTAGGGTTTCTCCCTTTGACTCCTGAGAGTCTCTCACCTCCCAGGTCTATGGTACATTCTGTAAAGTTCGTCCAACCTCCTACTTCCCGAGGTTGCCTTTTTCCATTCTTTCTCCTGGCTCTCGGGATTTCAGTCCTTTCCCCCCACCCTGTACTTGATCATGTTCTCCTCTGTCCATTTTCCCCATTCCTTTTTCCTCCCAGGTTCCTACCTCCTCCCTTGTGGTTGCTTTCTTCTATCTCCCAAGTGTAACTGAGTTGTCCTCACTTGGGCCCTTCAGCTTGTTGACCTTTTTGAATTTTGTGGACTATATCTTCTGTATTCTGTAGTTTTCTATTTTTGGCTAATATCTACTTATTAGTGAGCATATAACATGCATATCATTTGGGGTCCGAGTTACCTTGCCCATAATGATAGTTTCTAGTTTCATCCATTTGCCTGCAAAACTCAGGATATCCTCATTCTTAATAACTGAGTAGTATTTCATTGTGTAAATGAACATTATTTTCTGTATCCATTCTTTTGTTGTGGACCATCTGGGGTGTTTCCAGCTTCTAGTTATCACAAATAAGGCCAGTATGAACATAGTAAAACATATGCCCCTGTTGCATGGTAAGGCATATTTTGAGTATATATCCAAGAGTGTTATTGCTAGGTCTGCAGGTTGTTTCGTATCCATTTTCTTTTTCTTTTCTTTTCTTTTCTTTTTTTTTTTTTGAGGAACCTCCCGTTTGCTTTCCAGAGTGGTTGTACCAGTTTGGAATTCCACCAGAAATGGAGGAATGTTCCTCTTTCTCCACATCCTCACCAAAATATTTTGTCACCTGAGGTTTTGATTTTAGCCATTCTTATTTGTGTAAGGTGGAATCTCAGGGTTATTTTAATTTGAATTTGTGTGATCACTAAGGGCTTTGAGCATTTCTTTGGATGTTTCTCTGCCATACAAGATTCCTCTGTTCTGAATTCTTGGTTTAGTTCTATACCCCATCTTTTTTATTGGGTTGTTTTGTTTTTTTGGTGGTTAGCTTCCTGAGTTCTTTATATATTTTGGACACAAACTATCTGATGTGGGGTTAGTGAATATATTTTATCAATATGTAGGTTGCTGATTTGTCTTATTGATATGTCCTTTGCCTTACAGAAGCTTTTCAGTTTCATGAGGTCCCATTTATCAATTCTTCATCTTTTAGCATGAGCCATTGGAGTTCTGTTTAAGAAATTTCCCTCTGTGCCATATAGTTCAAGGCTCTTTCCCAATCTCTGATCTATTTAATTGAGCAAATCTGGTTTTATGTTGTGATCATTGATCCACTTGGACTTGAGCTTTGTGCAAGATCACAAATAAGAATCTATTTTCATTTTTCTACACACAGACAGCCAGTTAGACCAGCACCATTTATTGAAGATCTTTTCTTTTTTCCATTGGTTATATTTTGGCTTCTTTGTCAAAGATCAAGAGTATGATTTTATTTCTGGGTCTTTAATTATATTCCATTGATTAACCTTTCTGTTTCTGTAGCAACATGACGAAGGTTTTTTTTTTTTTTTTTTTTTTTTTTTTTTTTTTTTTTTCAGTATTGCTCTGTAGTAGAGCTTGAAGTCAGGTATGATGACTTTCTCCAGCCATTCTTTCATTGTTAAGATTTTTTGATATTCTCTTTTCTTGTCATTCCAGATGAATATGAAAATTGCTTTTTCCATATTTTTGAAGAATTGTGTTGATATTTTGATGGGCATTGCATTGAATCTTTAGATTGCCTTTGGGAGGATGGCCATTTTCACTATATTAATCCTGCCAATCCATGAGCATGGGAGATCTCTACATTTTGTGAGATCTTTGATTTATTTCTTGAGATACTTGAAGTTACTGTCATACAGATCTTTGACTTTTTTTTTGGTTAAAGTTACCCAAGACAGTTTATATTATCATGGCTATTGTGAAGGCAGTTGTTTCGCTACTTTCTTTCTCAGTCTGTTTATCATTTGTATAATGAAAGGCTACTGATTTATCTGATTTAATTTTGTATCTGGCCACTTTGCTAAAGTTATTTATCAGCCAGAGAAATTCTCTGAGAGTATTTTTGGGGTCACTTATGTATACTATCATATCATTTGCAAATAGTGATTCCTTTATTTCTTCTTTGCCAATTTGTATTCCCCTGATATTTGCTGTCTTTTCTAGCTAGCACTTTGTATAATATATTTAATAAATATGGGGAAAGCAGGCATCCTTGTCTTGTCCCCAATTTTGGTAGGATTGTTTCAAACTTCTCTCCATTTAATTTGATATTGGTTGTTGGTTTGCAGTATATTTATTTTATTATGTTTAGGTATGAGCATTGAATTTCTAAGTTCTCCAAACCTTTTAATATGGAGTGTTATATTTGTTAAATGTTTTTTCTTATCAATGGAGGTGATCATGCAATTTTATTTCTTTGAGTTTGTAATTATAGTGGATTACATTAATGGATTTTCATATATTGAACCAACTTTACATCCCTGAGATAAAGCCTAATTGATCGTGATGAATTATGGTTTTGATATGGTTTTTTGAATTCAATTTTCAAGAATTTTATTGACTATTTTTGTCAATATTCATAAGCGATGTTGGTCTTACGTTTCCTTTGTCCTTTCTTTTCTTTCTCTTGTTTTTTATTTTTTGGTTTGGGTCCTTGTGTGATTTAGCTACCAGAGTAATTGTGGCTTTAGAGAATAAATTAGGTAATCTTCCTTTGTTTATATTTTATAGAATAATTTGAGGAATATTGGTATTAGTTCTTTGAAGGTCTGGTATAATTCTGCACTAATTTCATCTGGCCCTAGGCTTTTTTTTTTTTTTTTGGTCTGGAGGGTTTTAATAACTTCTATTTCCTTATGGAATACACACCTGTTTAGACAGTTTACCTGCTCTTAACTTTAGTATGTGGTATTTTTCTGGAAAACCATCCATTTCATCTAGATTTTCCAGTTTTGTTGAGTATAGGCTTTTGTAGTAAGATCTGATGATTTTTAAAAATTTCCTCCATTTCTGTTGTTACATCTCCCTTTTCATTTCTGATTTTGTAAATTTGGATACTGCCTCTGGAACCTTTAGTTGGTTTGGCTAGGAGTTTATCTGTCTTGTTGATTCTCTCCAAGAACCAGCTTTTCTGTTTTGTTGATGCTTCCTATTGTTCTCTTTGTTTTTATTTGGTTGATTTCTTTCCTGAGTTTGAATATTTCCTTCCTTCTACTACTCTTGGGTGACTTTGCTTCTTTTTGTTCTAGAACACTCAGGTATGTTGTTAATTTGCTAGTGTAAGTTCTTTCCAGTTTCTTTATCAGAGCATTTAGTGCTATAAATTTTCCTCTTAGTGCTGCTTTCATTGTGTTTCTTAAGTATGATATGTCAATATTTTCATTAAATTCCAGAAAATCTTTAATTTCTTTCCTTCTTTTTTTCTTTCTTTCTTCCCTGAAGAAGTTATCATAAATAGAGAGTTTCTTAATTTACACATCTATGTGTTGTTTTTGTTGTTATTGAAGGCCAGGCTTAGGGCATAGTAGTCTGAAAGAATGCATGGGATTATTTTAATCTTTTGGGTTGTTTGAGGTTTCCTTTAAGACCGATTATATTGTTGATTCTTGAAAAGGTACCATGAGGTTCTGGGAAGAAGGTATAATCTTTTGTTTTAGAGTGAAATTGTCTGTATATGTCTGTTAAAACCATTTGGTTCATAACCCCTACTCGTTTCACTGTGTGTCTGTTTAGTTTCTGGTTCAATGACCTATCCATTGGTGAAAGTGGGGTGTTGAAGTCTCCCACTATTAATGTGTGAGGTTAAATCTTGTTTTAGCTTTAGTAAAGTCTCTCTTATGAATGTAGGTGCCCTTGCATTTGTGGCATAGATGTTCAGAATTGAGACTTTGTCTTGGCAGATTTTTCCTCTGATGAATATGAAGTGTCCTTCCTTATCATGCTTGATAACTTTTGGTTGAAAATTTATTTTGTTGAATATTAAGATGGCAACTCGAGCTTGTTTCTTAGAATTATTTTCCTGGAAGATCATTTTCCATCCTTTTACACTGAGATAGTATCTGACTTTGTTATTAAGATGTGTTTCTTTTATGTTGCACAATGCTGGATCTTGTTTGCATATCTCATTTCTTTTACTAGGTGACTTGAGTCTATTAATATTGAAAGATATTAAAGAGAGATGACTACTGGTTCCCATTATATTCATTTTTTCTTGTGGTTCTCTTCTTCTGGCTTTGTTGTGAGTAGCTTAATATGTTGTCTTTTTTTTTTTTTTTTTTTTTTTTTGGTACAGTCCTTGTGTTGGAGTTTTTCTTCTAGGATCCTCTGTAGGGCTGGATAGATATGTAGATACTGTTTGAATTTGGTTTTTTCATGGAATATTTTGATTTCTTCATCTATGTTTAGTGAGAATTTTGCTGGATATAACAGCCTAGACTTGCATTTGCATTCTCTCAGAGTCTGAATGACATCTGACTAGGCTCTTCTGGCTTTGTATTCTCTATTGTATAGTCTGGTGTAAATCTGATAGGTTTCTCTTTATATATTACTTGGCCCATTTCCCTTTCACCTTTTAATATTCTTTTTTTTTTTTTTTTTGTTTTGTGTGTTTAGTACAAGAAGAGACCCATCATGAACTCAGAGACACAGGAATCATGGGGCTTCCTGGGACCAAACCCTTCTGTTCCCAGAGTTAGTGCCAAACCACAGACATCGAACATAAAACCTGCCTTCAGAGCACTCTCACTCCTAAGCCCACAAGCTCACAAACTCACAGGAGAAACAAGCTCCAGTCAGAGACAACAAGACCAAATAACATCACAAATAACAAGCTGGCAAGAGGCAAGTACAAGAACAGCTTGTTATTCTGAGCAACAGAAACCAAGACAACCTGAATACATCAGAACCCAGTTCTACCACCACAGAAAGTAGTGAATATCTCAACACACCAGATAAACAAGATTTGGACTTAAAATTATACTTCATGATGATGATAGAGAGCTTCAAGAAGAATATGAATAAGTCCCTTAAAGAAATGCAGGAGAACACATGTGAACAAGTAGAAGCCCTTAAAGTGGAAACACAAAAATCACTTAAAGAGCTACAGGAAAAGACAAGTAAACAGGTGAAGAAATTGAACAAAACCATCAAGAATCTAAAAATGGAAATAGAAACAATAAAAAAAATCATATAAAGACACAACCATGAGAATAGAATACCTAGGAAAGAGATGAAAAGTTGTAGATACAACAATCACCAACAGAATTCAAGAGATAGAAGATAGTATCTCAGGTAAAGAAGATATGATAGAAAACATTGACACAATAGTCAAATAAAGTGCAAAAAGCAAAAAGCTCCTAACCCAAAACATCCAGGAAATTCAGAACAAAATGACAAGACCAAACATAAGGATAATAGTTGTAGAAGAAAACAAGAATTCCCATATGAATAGAAGCAAGGATGGGGGGGGGGTAGAGGGTAGAAAGGTAGAAAGAAGATAACATTTGAAATGTAAATACAGAGAATATCCAATAAAAAATAAACTGATAATTTATACAATAAGATAAAAAAACAGTGGTTGGTTATTACCTATTGTGGTCTGGCTTGCTCCTGAGGAGTATACATGCAACCTTAATTCTTAACCTTGCAAAATATATTCTCCTTTTGTTCTCAAGTTTGATAAAAGTACCACTTGCACCAAAAGCAGAAAGAATGTTCTTTGAACATGTTAAGACAGTATTTGTACTTTAAAGAGAAACACAACAGGAAATTAAGATGTCCTCAGGACCTTCTTTTGAAGTGTATTATATTTCAAAACAAGTCAAATGATGCCAGGATAGGCAGGTTATTAAAAAGAGGATGGAATGTCTAAAGAAAGAAGGTAAGTTTTTGATAAATGGATCTCAGACAACTAGCTTAACTTCTGGGAGGAAAATAATGTCAAACTCATATACCTTCACTTATAATGAAATCTAACTCTAAAATAATGAAAAGTGTACTTTTGTTTAAAATATAGTGCGTTGAAACATACTATTCAGTATTAAATACTACATTCAATAATAATATGTTGATTTAACAAAATACATTATTGCATATAGTTATATATTATAATATAATAGTGTATTCAAATACAGGTGATTAGAACTTTTTCTAAACTTAAATAAATGCAGATACTATAATTGTAATTAATATGATAAATTAAACATTTGCAATATAGCAAATCATTAAAAACATACTTTTGAATATTATGCTGATTTTCTAACACTCAGAAAGATCTGAAGTAGCTATAATAATGAAATCATTTACAAAAGTTTTTTAATGAAATGTGAAAAACTCTTATGAGGATAATGAATAAATAATAATGCCATACATTTTTCAAAATCATGAATGTTACTTATTAAAATATTTAGCTAAAGTTGTCTATTTATATTGATCTTACATATGTCAAGTTAATTTATAGTCCAGTTATTAATTTAGAATGATCAGATTGAGTATCTACTTTCAAAAAATTAAAAGAAAAAGCTATTGTCAACATCCATGATGTGATTTGAATATTCAATACTTTGTAAATGGAGATGAAAAAGTAGGCAAAATTTTGGAAGATCGTGATCAAGTAACAAAAAATTTTAAAATATGCATTTAGCTTGTTGCAGAAACCATTACTTCTAGAAATGAATACTAAAGAAAAAAATAAGACTCATATAGAAACATAACTGTCCAAAAATTAGCCCACATGAGTGTCTGCGTGTAACAGTGCTGGCAGCAATAGGACTGTAGTGTGAGTTCTAATGTCCTGGCTGAGGGGTAGTTATAAGCTTTCACAAATGAAAGTATGAGAGCAAAGCTCAAGTCTTGTCTTTCAAGCCTAACTTATTTCAATTAGCCTAATGATTACTAGAGTCTGAGAAGGGTCAAGCAGGGAAGGACAAGATGGGTTAGAGTAACAGGTACCAAAATATTGCTGGACAGAGTAATAGAGTATAGTTCTCTGCAGCAGGCATTCCATTCATCACGACAGGGATATTCTTAAGGTTCTGAACACTAAGACATGTGAAGGTGGTATTATATTAATTTTATTAGAAAGTAAGAATATATGTATTGAAATGTTCCATGATGATGTATGATTATTATACATTAATAAAAAACTTTTAAAAATGTTAACTATTATAATATGATTATTAGACATTGTAAATGTATATCAGAGTATCACACTGTGCCCCATAAATCAACATGATTATAGCACTGATCAATAAAAAGAGAACATGTATTTGTTGACATGGAGGTGATAATGATGTACTATGACAGGTATTGTTTTTAAAATATTGTTTGCTAAGATGTGATGTAGGCAGATACAGGTAAGTGTTAAAAAGAAATGACAAGTTCCTATCAATATTTTATATATACATTATATATTATACATACACATATATGCTTTATGTGTTTTTTCACTCTCTATTGATATATGCATGTATTTGTATGCATCTGTTTCATGTAGAATGAATTTTTGTTCATCTGTAATTCCAACATGTTAGTATGGAAAAGAAAGAGTAAAGCATCAACACAGAGAGTGTTTATAAACAACTGTGCTGCTGTCATTTCCAATGACATTAGCTGGGCACTTGGAAACGGTGACTTTCTCTTTGTGATTAGAAACACAGCTGCTGTTCCTTACACACAAATAATGCTAACTTGCAGATTATGTTTTCTTATTTTTCCTTCTCTTCAAAACTTTCCAGAGCCTAGAGAAAACAACGCACTATGAATTATTGGCAAATGGGAGAATTAATAGGGGGAAGGGTATTTTGAAACTCCACTTTTTAAAAATAAATAATTTGTTTCTTTCTCCCATCAAAATGTTCAAAATACTTATGATTTACTGAGGAAAGTTCCAGATTTATTTCCCATGGAATGACAGATACATTTTCCAGATGTGGTGTTTGTGTGGCTGGGTTATTTATCACAGGTGTCGGGCCTTTTCC
Organism: Micromys minutus; assembly: GCF_963924665.1. Lineage (NCBI taxonomy): Eukaryota > Metazoa > Chordata > Mammalia > Rodentia > Muridae > Micromys > Micromys minutus. The sequence goes on from NC_137952.1 coordinate 18,916,530, forward strand.
TCTCTGTTTAGCTCATTATAAAAACAGAAGTGACAGGGGAAGTTCATTCTCTATGGAAATGTCCTGGATGCTTTCAGTGGTTGACATGGAACACTAATGTGGATCATATGGGATGGATTTGGTTAAAATAGCTTTTTGAAAATTGAAGATGACTTTTTAAATTCAGGTAGAGTGTGACAACAGTCTAAATAAATTACAATAGAAATCTCTACTCAGATATTAATTCTATAATTATTTAAAGTATTGATACAATCTTAATAGATCTCTTATTTCCAACATGTCTCCTTTTCTCTTTCTTTGTTGAAAAACAAGATTCTATGCCTTACTTTATATGTTGTTTTGGATGTGTTGTTACTATTTCTAACAGTGTGCTGACATTAACCACAATAAAATTTTCCATATTTATGAAATATTTGTTGTATGGGGACTGTAGCAATTCCTTAGGACCATTTCCTAGATAACAAACAGATTGTTTTAACTAGTGGTCAATCGATGTTAATGAAATCGAACCCAAGATTATTTGATTATAATTTGATCATTACATTACACTGTTGTTTTTTAACAATACATTCTGGGATGGAGAATATATAGTCTTAAGTAAACATACAATGTAAGTTCAAAACACTGATTTTTTAATTCTTCTTTGTTTGTCTAGGCCCAGCAGTCCCTCTTGTTCATTGTGGTTGATAATTCATGAAGATATGCATAGGTCAAAGAAAAGAAGCAGCATAAAGGTGGTTTTGTTTGACAAAGTAAAACATCATCCTAGAAATAAGTAAAAATTAGTTTCCTCTTATAAGACTTCTACCTGTGGGCTTAAGCTTAGGACTTTTAAATGTGTGTGTGTGTGTGTGTGTGTGTGTGTGTGTGTGTGTTGTGTCAGAGAGAGAAGAGAGACACACAGAAAGAAACAGAAAAACAGAGAGAGAGAAACAAAGAGAGACAAAGAGATAGATAGAGAGATAGAGAGACAGAGAGACAGAGAGAGACAGGGAGACTGAGAGACAGAGAGACAGAGAGTACAGAGACAAGTTACTGCTTCCAGTTTTTTTTTTGATTTGGAGGAATCTAAACTTTATGCTTGTGTGATAAAGGCTTTACACATAGGATAGTTTCCTTGGCCTCATAACATGTTTGGTTTTGCTTCTACTTTGCTTTATGTTAGGGGAAGCCCACCAGAACTAAACAAATCAAACAAAATTATTGAATGAACAGCATCTTTATTTACCTAATATTTTCCAGATATATGTATAAATAAATATATTGCTATAACAGTTAAATATGTCGATAACAAAAATACTCACAGAAAATGTACTTATTGATTTACTCAATGCTTTTAGAACACATTAAATAATTCAGTGTTTCAAACAGCAGTTTTTGTTTTATTATTTAAGTGTTCAAAACATCCAACAATTTATTGAGTAATACAGACCATGAGTTAGTTAAGTTCTACCTCACTTCTTTATTTGTGTTTCCTGAGGGACTTCACTGACCCTGAAAATAGCTAGATTATTTACACAGAATTTTAGAGTATAAGTCAACTTATGTGGTAGTATTTTTTTTCCTTGTAAAAGTTACTGTAAATGCTCTCTACATCTTGCCTGCTGGACCCACTGCTATTTTCGCTTGTCCTCTGTCAATAAGTAAACTCATTTCTATAAGAAATGGCAAAAGTATGTCTATATTGTATTTACTATTATTGTAAAAATGTGTTGTATTGCCTTATTTTCTCTTTATTTTTCTTTCCTTATTCCTCACTTGACAGATGAGAGTAAACTTATATCTCTAGAACAAAACTCTAAAAAATGAGGCCGATATTCATGCATCAAGATTATAATATTAAAAAGCAAAGTTTTAGACCATAGAGATCTCTATCATAAAATTTTTATTCGTTTTTTTTTTACAATATTTGCATTTCATAGATTTGAAGAGGAAAATATTAGGGTAATCTCTTGTTCCATACCCTGCTTGTGTGAGAGTGCCTCTTACTTCTGATGATAAGAGATTGCAAAATATCTTAGGATAACAATCCTGTGGTTCCTACTGTGTATATGTGTATATACCCTAAATATGTGTACACATACACAAAAAGTGGATGCCTTGTTACTTGCAAGAGACACTTTTGTTTTGCTTTTTTCCAGTTTTTCATAAAGAACTTAAATTCCAGGTTCTCAACTGCCTGTTGAAGAAGTTTGGTGATGAGACACAGTAAGTACTGGGCTTAAGTGACTCCTCTCTAGCCATAGTCAACAACTGGGAGGAAGCCGATGTCCCACAGCTGCAAAGACACACATTGTGCCAACCGCTTGGGGAGCTTGGAAGTGGCTCTAAGCAGGATTGGGACTTCTGAGTCACTGAAACACAAGATAATGAGTGCTTTAAATAATTCAGTTTGTGGTAATTTGCTTTACAGCATTAGAAAACCAATTGAAGCCTTGACCATAAATTAGCTTCTACTAATTTGTGTTTGTAATTGGTGGTTGCAAATTCCAGTGGAGACCTTGTTGATAATAGAGGGTTTCCTTAACCAGAGTAATTTTCTCAGTCATGGGAATTGAATTTACAAGGAGTTTTTCGAGTCAAGGAAAGCTTCATTGAGTGTTTTATATAAAGAAAGCAATATCTTTTATTATATAATTTGATTTGTGAATACAGTGGTGTGCATACATTTAAATTCATAGTACATCCAGAAAACAGTTAAGTCTTTCACAAAATAATCTTCAAATTCCTATTATGTAGAAAAGTCTGGTTTTGATTCAGAAAACCATGAATACTTTCCAGTTTTGGAACACCAGTATTGTGAAGACGGGTGTGAGATAGCTCAGCAGGCAGAACTGCTTGCCACCAAGCAAGGAGATATGTGTTTATTTCCTGGAACCCAAACAGTAGAAGAAAACAATTACTTGCATGCATACATGCACGTGGGCACACACACACACACACACACGTATACACACAAGCACATAAGCACACACATTCATGCACACAAAGACACACAAATTAATACCATCATTTTAATTAAGTAATTTCTATGCAGAATTATAAAGTGTAACTTTTTGAACTTATTCATAGAGGTAGAGGATGTGTAACTTTTAAACTGACAATTTTCTCACTTTGAGGCCCACTGTTTAGACAGCTTTCATTATATAATAATTCTAAGTTTCCCTTCATGACATTGTAGATGGCACAGAAATAGTAAAATCTGCTTGTAGGCAAAAAAGAGGGGCAAGACAGGAAAACTCTTGAGCTAAGTGAAAGCAAAGGAATTAATTTTCAGGCATTTTAATTTAGGATTTTCATTAAATACCCCTGCTATTATATCCCTAGTGTCAAAGGGTTTGTGCTAAGAGTATTCTGTTTGTCTGTTTTTCGAAATTTCTTTTCCAGCTTTAATCCACCCTTTTCCCTTCTCTCCCCTGGCCTCTCAAGGTCTGCTTTCCTGCCTATCTCCAATCTCTGCCCCTCTAATGCTCACTCCATGGTCTCTTGAAGGTGCCGATGCAGCTCTGATCCCATTCTCCTTTCATTGGCCTCTTTTCTTTACCTTTAACTGAATTTTCTATTATTTCCTGTCCTCTCCACTCTGTAATAATAAACTTGGAAAGGAAGTGGTGTCTCAGACATAAATCTAATTATATTATTTTCAAGTTCACCGTCCCCCTTCCGTTTCTTGATAAGACATTCTTATGTGGGTTTTTCTCTGTGCTCCACCTGCATCTCTGCAGCCCAGTTTATGCTTTTCTGCTCACTCTTGTAGTTTCTATTCTAAATAGCATTGTAATTTCTCTGTATGATTTCAATTTGCCTGTCAAGTTGCATAGTCAATAAAATCACCCAATGAACCTTGTTGTAAGTTCCTATTTAAAAAAAATGGATGACTCAGTTTGGAAACTAGCATTGACAAAACAAAACAAAACAAAACAAAAAACCACCACCACCACCAACAACCAAAATGGCTCATATAGACTAATCTAGCAAGTAGTGCTTGATTGTGAGTGCTGCCCCACAAATGCTGTGTTTATTTTTGAAGTAGTCACTCCAGGACTTTCAGACAAGCTGTACACAGAGCTGTTCTATAAACGAGTATGATTAAAGCTCTATTTTAGGGTTCTATCACTGTGCCTAAACACAAACATGACAATCTATTCTTGGAGGTATCTATTCTTTTTCTCCACACATACACCGACAATGAGTTTCTTTTCTTATCTTAGGTCACTGCAGATATCAGCAAAGTCATACTCTTTCTTAATCAAGCATTTTTCTTAGGGTCTTAGTAAATTATCTTTTAATTAGAAAGGACTTGAATAAAGGATATTTACGCTGAGAGAAATTCTGTCATTGAAAGCAAATAAATAATGCCAGAGGCTTACCAGGCATAGCCCAATGCCAAAAACACAAGAAACTCAGTGCATATGTGGATTCCACAATCAGTCCAAATAATGCTGACATGGCAGCTGTTTTTCATTACACACTGCAATCTCTGAAATGTATTTCTCATCTTTACCAAGACCGTTCTCCAGGGTAAAAAAAAAATCTCTGCTGGTCTTGAACATACAGAATTTCATCATCTGTAAGGGTTATATTTTGGCCACAATTAATATAACCAGATTTACATATTCCAGAGACAGTTGTTCTTCCAAAGTTTCTAGGAGATATTATACTTGGCAATAGAGTATTGTGGTTTGACTCACATCATGGAGATATGATAAACACACTCCTTATGACACTTGAAATACTCTTAACAAGGTAGTTGACTGTAAATATGCTAATGTTCTTTTAAAAGAGGATTCCTATTCTTTGCTGCCTGCTTGTCATTATGAGAACAATATACAATGAGAACATAGTATGTGTTTGTGAGTGTGTGGTGGGATGGTGTTTAAGAGCATATGTTTTGGAGTAAGACAATCAAGTTGAAAGTCAGGCTTTCCTCTAGTTGTGTTTAATCAAGAACAAAGAAAATATATTACATTTAATCTCTTTGAATTTTCCTTTCTTCCTTGTAAGAGAATGAAAATTTACCTACCACATGTTATTCTGAGGCTTAAAATAATACATTCATATAAACAATATTTTTCTTGGCAACTGATCAATATAGGTTAGCTGTTAATTAATTAGCTGGTCATGAATATTAAAGATTTATTTTTTGTCTTTATTTGTGTGTATGTGTCTTTGTGGTGTATGCACATGTGAAGGCCAGATGAGGGCTTTGGATCTCTGGAGGCTGGAGTTTCAAGTTGCTGTAAGACATCTGATGTAGGTGCTGGAAACTAAGTCTCATCCTTTGAAAGAACAGCAAAGCTCTCTTAACTGCTGATCTATATCTTCAGCCTCCATTATTAATATTTAAAACTAAAAACACAAGCATATGAAGTTTAAATAACTTATTTGAGATGAACATTTAATTTTACAGAACATGTTGGCAATGGAACTTAAATTTGTACTTCAGTAGTGTTTTATCTTATATTTGTTTCAATGCTGTCTTAATAGAAACTTCATAACTTCCTATGGCTATTCAAACCACACAACTTCAAAAAAGGTTACTAGTGGAAATTTACTTTCAGCTTCACTATACTTTGTTTGCTTCCCTTGAGAAGATGAGTGGCAAGAGTTACATGGGGGTAACATGAAACATCACCATTTCCTTGGGCTTTCATGAAGACAGAACACAGACTGGTTAGTGAAAGAGTCAGAGAGGGCTGTGGCATTCCCTGGGTAGATCTAGGGGATATAATGTTTAGTGATTAGTTTTCCAAAGACACTAAATAATCATAATGGATGCATTGCCCAGTACCAGATTGAAGATGACGTGGTACCTTGTCAGGCAAACTTGTGTCTTCAGTTTGATTGTGGGGCAATCTGTTGGTTGGCCTGGGACAGACATAATTTTACATTGTACTGGAAGTGATCATCTCTGGATAGATATCAATCTATCATTAATATCAGTTTGGCTCCTGATCCTAATTATTCTTGTGGTTTTCTCACATGGTGAGTTTTAAGATGAAGAATATTAAGATGCATTATGTGCAAAGACATCTTCAAGTACAGAATTAAGTCTGAGTTTTAAACCAATATCCTTACATTTATATTGTCATGTCTCCACTGAGGGGTAGTAAGAACCAGCATCTCTATGTACACTTAAAAAACTGAGACCTATGTAGCTGGTGGTGACATCATCTCACACCAATTTGCCTCTAATAAAAATTCTTAAAATATTTCACCTTCACATCATGTAAGCCTCTTACTGGGCTTTGAGTTCTAGTCAAACACATGACTTTGACTTAGAAGCTTCATAAAGGTCAAATGGGGGTGCCTCAGTCCTTATTAAAAAGAAGAACAAAACACTCACGGGAGAAATACAAGGTCAAATAGAGGAACGGTGATTTAAGAAAAGATTACTCAGAGGCTGCCTCACCCAGGAATCCACCCCATATGCAGCCACCAATCCCAAGCACTATTGCTGATGCCAAGAAGTGCTTACTGGCAGGAACAAAATAGAGATGTCTCCTCAGGAGCTCTACCAGAGTCATACAGATACAGCTGAGCATGTTTGCAGCTAACTATTGGACTGAACACGGGAACCCCAATGAAAGTACTAAAGAAAAGACTAAAGGAGCTGAAAGGGGTTTCAACGTCATGGGAAGAACAACATCATCAACCAACCAAACCCTCCAAAACTCCTGTGGACCAATATACCAACCATTAAGCACACACTGAGAGACTTCTGGCTTCATTTGCATATGTAGCAGAAGATATCAGTTTCTGGCATCAATGTGAAAAGAGGCATTTGGTCCAGGGAAGGCATGCTTTCCCAAGGTATGGGAATGCCAAGACAATGGGGTTGAGTGGGTGATTAGGAGAGAGTGCACCTTTGTGAAGACAAGAGGAGGGGGAGGGTGGATGAGAGGGGGGATGAGGAAAGGGAATAACATTTCAAATGTAAATATAGAGTATCTAATAAAAATGAAAAGAAAAGAAAGACTTAGAACCTTCATAAGCTCTCTTCACAGTTTTGTAATTTCCCTGGACCTTACAACATTTGGTCCAGATCTATTTTCTAACACAAAAGAGGTTTTTAGTTAATTCAACGTCTCAGGTGTTTTTAAGCCACTTTATCAAACTATCTTAAAGAGTATTTTAAATTCTACATTATAGTGATAATATTCAATAGCTATGGAATGCAGAACTGTATTCTTGCATCAAGATTTACGGTCCATATTTATAAAATATATTGACTTTACCATATACATTGACATGCTTGTTGGAACAGTATACTCAGTGCACCCACTCTCTACATATGAAAAGAATAGAATTATAAAGGTGGTGACAGGCTCTTCCATTAGAAATGACATTGAAATGGTCCAAAGTTCAAGATTCCAGAGGATTGTGTAGAGTTTTATAAACAAGCCAATTGGAATGTTTCTCTTTGATGTATTTCATTGAATCATGCTATTTCGTCATGGCCAACATTTGGCTTTACTTCTCTTCTCACTTGGTTTCAAGTCAAGTTCATGTTTCTGTAGCAGATCATGTACTATAGTGACTGAAAAAACATTTACATTTATCATATGTTCATTGCTCCATATTGCTGAGATGTTGTCCTTAAATTGGCACCATCATGGACTTTGGGTAAGTCAGTGTAAAACTCTTGGCAAAGTAGCTAATATATTTTAATTATCGATGCACTTTACTAGTTAATACTAAATTCAGGAACTGACTAGATTATGAAAAAAATAGGTGATTGCTCTCAAGTGTCCCCTCAAATAATGTCAGAGTGTTTTGCACCCACTTTGGGGAAATTTTTTAAAAGATTTCTCCTTCTAGAAGTCATGCTACAATATTCTCATGGCCAGTGTGTGCATTTCAAGTTCTGAGGAAATATAGCTCAAACATGTCCAAGGATTTAAGCAGTTTCTGTATGAAAGTCACTGTTGACAAGACCTGGTAAAGCCTATTTTTTCCTGATTGGTGTATTGAGAAGAGGATTTTAATTGTAATGTACTAATTTTCTTTTTTTCTTTTTTTTTCTTTTTCTGTTTTCTACAGTTGAACTCTCTGGTCTGTAAAACAATTGCCTCATATCTAGTTTTTATTGCTGTGACTTCTCTTGGGTGATATGCATATGTTGTATTGGATTCTGTTTCAAGTGCCCTTTATACCAGATTCCACAATTATTTATTTATTCCTCTATTTATAATCAAATCTAAGTTTTTGGATTTGCTTTTTACCAAGAAATGAAGTCCATATATTTTTCTAAAAATCCATGAAAGGACTTGATTAGGACAGTGTTTTCAGAAGCAGAGAGTTAGGGAAACCTATGGATGTCCCTCCTGCATTGTGGGCTTGTATACTGGAGGTTTCACACGGAGATCTCTGGTCTGGCTAGGTGCGCAGGTACAGGCAGAGAGGAAGAATTGCCTCTGCTGCCTTCATTGCTGGTGCTGCTCCACCTCCGTTGATGTTTCAGTTGCTCCAGAACATCAGGCTGGGCTGAGCCATCTGGAGACTGACTAGCTGGCGAAAGGTGCAGGGGAGCTTCTGGTGGCAATTTCGGGAAAGCAGATCTCTTCCAAAGCAGCAGTGTTACAGCTCTCATGACAGAAACTCTCAGATGATGGGGTAATTCCTATACATCTTTATTCCTTCTAGATAGGCTTCTTATATACAGTTTTGGAGTGGGTCAGGATCTGATAGCAGGTGCTTCCTATTGATTTGGCCTGAGAGCTTGGGAATACCACATCTACATGTGGGAGGGCGTGGTCCTGTTTCCACATGACTCATAGCCACAAACATCTCTGCAGGGGGCTGTGGGGAGGCTGTAGCTATGTGAGAGGGGCCTGGCCTCCTGGAAGTTTAGGGAAGAGCCTACTGTCCCTTAGATTCACCAGAGCTTCGACCCTATCACGACTGGGAACCAGGATACTTTTACAGCCCGCCACCCCACACTTCATAATATCTATGATTGAGGACAATGTCGTGGATGAATATTTATGACAAAATATTATGAAGTTTGAAGTAAAACTTAACAGCAATGTAAGTGAATTTAAAGAACAAGGTGCCAATTTTTAAGAAGGTTGAAATGTGATTCCATGAGTTAAAATATGAATACACATGAAGTATTATTTCAGGGATCCCTGGGCATCTGCACTCTTTTTAAAGTCAGGTGTTAGAATGAAATTTTTGACAGAGTGGAGGCTAAAATATGATATTGTTTCAACATACAGGTTAAAAATAGGACCTTGTTGGAATAATTGAACAGCAGAGCAATGAAGTGAGGATGAGAAATTACTCTATTTTTTGTACCATCTGTCCAAGAAATAATATTGCATGAGAAACTTGTAAGGAAATTATGTCAATGTTTATGTAGTTGTAAAATTATTCTTTCTGTCTTTGCTATCATCTTCTCCAGGTCTCCGTCTCTTACAAACTTTAGGAAACTTTTATGCCATAAAATAATATAAAATGGGAAACATTTTTGCATATGGGAATGTTCATATCGTTCACACAGTGTGAATATATGTGAGAGAAACCACTAAATACCGCATGTAATTCTTTGGAAAACTCCTGATTCACACACTATATTTCATATCTTCACACCTGTTATATTTTTAATTATGAGTATTTGTTCATGGGCTCTAAATTTCAGGAAAATAGTTAGGGAAGAAAATTTAAGTGTTTTCACTGGAGAATGACGTTAGTGAAATAAAGTGTATGTAAATTAGTTTTTTCAGTAACTGTACAGTGCAGACAAATGTCAAGGCAATACATTTTATAACATATATATGTAAACTTTTCTTGTTTTGTTAATTTCATTATTATTGTTATTATAATTAGCATTATTTTACTATCATTATATGCGTGTGAGCAGGTATGTGCATACAAAGCAGCATGTAGAGAAGTTAACCAGCAATTTTCACCAGTCAATTCTCAACTTCCATTTTAAGTTCTGAGGATTGTCCTTAGGTTGGCAGATGTATGAAGCATAGCTTTTACCCACTGGGCTATTCTGAGAGCAGGAAATTTGTACAATGTTTATTTCTGGCAGAAAACAAAAACAATTTATGCTAAATACAATGGACTGAGACAGAAATAAGCAAAAACCCATGTCTTTATAATAGGTTGGGCCCTCTAACATCAATCATAAATCAAGAAAATGCTTGACAAATTTTTATACTAGTTATCTGATGTTTGATTCTTCTGGCACAATGAAACAAACAAATAAGCAGTTTAATTTATCTTATTCTTCCTTGACTTTCTCCATAAAAATAATAGGAAAAATGCAACTTAGCTTATGTCATGGAACTAAAAAAACTTTATAACAATAATCCACAAGCTAAACAGTATACTAAGTATGCATCTTTATACCAATGGACAGAAGCTGATCTAACTCTTAAATAGAGACACTCTCCTTTCAGTGAATATGAAGACCCATACGTATAGAAGATGGAGATGAAAGAGTACTGATGAGGACTTGGCCCTTTTGGAGATATTTATACCATTTCCTTAATGCACAGGGAATGTTGTGGAAGAGAAGAAGACAGTATGTGTAATGAGGGTGGGGAGAGGGGTTGTGAAACATCATCTTCTAAACAGAGTGTGAATATGGGGGAGGATAAAGACAGCAGTTGTACAAAGAGTGCACAGAGCTCTTCAGGTAGTACTATGTTTAATTTTCTGAGGAACTGCCAGACTGACTTCCAGAGTGGTTGTACCAGTTTACAACCCCACCAACAGTGGACAAGTGTTCCTTTTTCTCCACATCCACGCCAGCATCTGCTGTCATCTGAATTTTTGATCTTAGCCATTCTGACTGATGTGAGGTGGAATCTAAGGGTTGTTTTGATTTGCAATTTCCTGATGACTAAGGATGTCAAGCACTTTCTTAGGTGCTTCTCAGCCATTCGATATTCCTCAATTTGTATCGCTTTGATTTCCTTTTGCTGTCTAATTGCTCTGACCAAAACTTCTAGTACTATGCTGAATAGGTAGGGGGAGAGTGGGCAGCCTTGTCTAGTACCTGATTTTAGTGGGATTGCTTCAAGTTTCCCACTGTTAAGTTTGATGTTGGCTGTTGGTTTGATGTATATTAAACCATCACTAAATCCCAGGGATGAAGCCTTCTTGATCATAGTGAATGATCATTTTGATGTGTTCTTGCATTCGATTTGCAAGGATTTTGTTGAGTATCTTTGCATCAATGTTCATAAGTGAGAATGGTATGAAGTTCTTCCCTTGTAGGGTCTTTGTGTGCTTTAGGAAAGAGGGTTATTGTGGCCTCGAAAAATGAGTTAGTTAGTATTCCATCTGAATGTATTTTGTGAAATAGTTTGGAGAATTGGTATTAGGTACTCAATAAATGTCTGATAGAATTCTACACTGAACCCATTTGGACCTGGGCTTTTTTAGGTTGGGAGGCTTTAGATGACTTCTTCTATTTCTTTAGGTGTTATGGGATTATTTAGATGGTTTACCTGGTCCTGGTTTAACTTTAGTATCTGGTATCTGTCTAGAAATTCATCCATTTCCTCCAGATTTTCCAGCTTTGTTGAGTATAGGCTTTTGTAGTAAGATCTGATGAATTCTTGAATTTCCTCAGTTTCAGTTGTTATGTCTCCACTTTCTGATTTTGTTAATTTGGATACTCTCTCTTTGCCCTCTAGTTAGTCTGGCTAAGGGTTTATCAATCTTGTTAATTTTCTCAAAGAACCAGCTCTTGGTTTTGTTGATTCTTTGAATGGTTCTTTTTGTTTCTATTTGGACAATTTCAGCTGAGTTTGAATATTTCTTGCCATCTACTCCTCTTGGGTGAATCTGCATCTAGAGCTCCAGGTTCTTTTTGGAATCACTCAGAGATATGTGTTTTCCTCTCAGTTTTGCTTTCATTGCACCCCATAGGTTTGGGTATGTATTTTCATTAAATTCTAGAAAATCCTTAATTTCTTTCTTTATTTCTTCTTTGACCATGTTAACGTTTAATAGAGCGTTCTTTAGTTTCCATGTGTATATGGGCTTTTTGTTGTCTTTGTTGTTATTTAAGACCAGCCTTAGACCATGGTGATCTGATAGGATGCTTGGAAGTATTTCAAACCTCTCATATCTATTGAGGCTTTTTTTTGTGACCAATTATATGGTCAATTTTGGAGAAGGTGCTGTGAGGTGCTGAGAAGAGGGTGTATTCTTTTGATTTAGGATGAAATATTCTATAGATGTCTATTAATTCCAATTGATTCATAACCTCTGCTAGTTTCACTGTGTTCTTGTTCAGTTTCTGTTTCCATGATCTTTCCATTAATGAGAGTGGGGTGTTGAGGTCTCCAACTATTATTGTGTGGGGTACAATGTATTTTTGAGCTTTAGTAGGGTTTCTTTTATGAATATGGGTGCTCTTGTATTTGGAGCATATATGGTAAGGATTGAGAGTTCCTTCTGACAAATTTTCACTGTAATGAGTAAAAAGTGTCATTCCTTATCTTTCTTGATAGCTTTTGGTTAAAAAATTACTTTATTCGATATTAGAATGGCTACTCCAGCTTGTTTCTTGGGGCCATTTGCTTGGAAGTTTTTTTCCAACATTTTCCTCTGAGATATTGTCTGTCTTTGTCGCTGAGATGAGTTTCCTGTATCCAGCAAAATGCTGGGTTTTGTTTATGTATCCAGTCTGATAGCCTGTCTTTTTATTGGGGGAATTGAGTCCATTTATGTTAACAGATAATAAGGAATAGTGGTTGCTGTTTCCTGCTATTTTTGTTTTAGAGGTAGAACTGTGCCTGTGTGTCTTTCTACTTTTGGTTTTTCTCCTTAGGTATTTTCTTGTTTTTACTAGGATGTAGTTCCCCTTATTGTATTGGGTTTTCCATCTATAATTCATTGTAGTGCTGGGTTTGTGATCAGATATTGTGTAAATTTAGTTTTGTCGTGGAATATCTTCATCTCTCCATCTATGGTGATTGATAGTTTTGCTGGGTATAGCATCTTGGGCTGATACTTGCGCTCTCTTAGTGTTTGCATGATGTCTGCCCAGGATCTTCTAGCTTTCATAGTCTCTGTTGAGTAATCGGGTGTGATTCTGATTGGTCTGCCTTTATATGTTACCTGACCTTTTCCCCTTACTGCTTTTAGTATTCTTTCTTTGCTTTTGGCACTTGGTGTTTTGACTATTATGTGTTGGGAGAAATTTCTTTTCTGGTCCAACCTATTTGGAGTTCTGTAGGCTTCTTTTATGCTCATGGTCATCTCATTTTTAAGGGTAGGGAAGTTTTCTTCTACGATTTTGTTGAAGATATTTACTATGCCTCTTAGTTGATATTCTTCGCCCTCTTCTATTTTTATTATCCTTAGGTCTGGTCTTATTGTGTCCTGGATCTCCTGGACATTTTGGGTTAGGAGCTTTTTGGCTTTTGCATCTTCTCTAACTATTTTGTCTATATTTTCAATGTTGACTTCGGCTCCTGAGATTCTCTCTTCCATCCTTTGTAGTCTGTTGGAATTGTTTGCATCCGTGACTCTTGATTTCTTTTTTAGGTTTTCTACCTCCAGGGTTGTCTCTTTTAGGGTTTTCTATATTGTTTCCATTTCCACTTTAATTTCCTTCTTCAATTTCTTCATCTCTTTGTTTCTGTTTTCCTCTAGTTCTTTGATTTCTTTGAGTGTTTCCTCTTTAAAAGCTTTTATTTCTTTTTGCTTTTCCTCCCGTTCTTGTTTAAGTATCTTCATCATCATCTTGAGGTAAGATTTTGTGTCTGAATCTTCTTTTGCTGGAGTGTTTGACATTCTGCTGTTTGCTGTGATGGGAGAGCTGGGTTCTGATGTTGTCAGGTTGTCTTTGTTTCCATTGGGTAAGTTCTTTTGTTTCCTCTTACCATCTTGTTGTCTGTGATTATACATGCTCTTGTTGTCAGTGATTGGTTCCTGGCTCTTCCATGTATGTTGCCTGTGTCCCTGGATCTCTGCTGTTTTAGGTGGCAAAAGGCTTGAGTATTTGGTCCTCAGGCAAGGGCCTTCTGGGTGGAAACCAAGTCCTCACAGCAGAGTTCCAGCTTCCCTGAACCCATCATGCGGGCCTCGCTTTCTGTGCTCCAGGCCTTGCCCTCTCTGTGCCCTGGCTACTTGCAATTCAATCTTACCAGACTTGAGTCCTTGGATCTCTGCTGTTCCAGGTGGCAAATAGCCTAAGTGTTTGGTCCACCTGCAAGGGCCTTCCGGGTAGTAACTGAGTCCCTACAGCAGAGTTCCTGCTCCACTGAACCAATCGGGGGCCCGCACTTTCCGTGTGCTCGGCCCAGACCTCTCTGTGCCCTGGCTACTCGCAGCACAGTTTCACCAGGCCTAAGTCCCTGGATCTCTGCTGTTCCCAGTCCAGTTCAAATTCTTAGATCGTCTTAGAATGCTGTGACTTAAGCAGACATCCTCTTGGTATCCCTATCTCATGCTTACTGCTCAGATGCACTAATTACTTAGAAATTGTTATATTTAGGACTATAGGGCAATAAAATTTTGATGTCCTAAACTGGAAAATAAAAGCAGCCAGATGAAGAAACACTGCCAGTCATTGGACTGAGAACAGGGTCATCCATCAATGGAGGAGTTAGAGATTGAACTGAAGGAGCTGAAGGAGTTTTCAACCCCATAGGAAGAACAATATGGTCAACAAACCAAACCTACCACAGCTCCCAGGGATTAAAACACGAGCCAATGAGTTCATACGAAGAGACCTATGGCCCCAGGTACATATGCAGCAGAGGATAGAAATTTCTGGTATCAGTGGGAGGAGAGGTCTTTGGTCCAGCAAAGGCTCATTTTCCCAGTGTAGGGGAATGCCAAGGTACTGAGTCAAATGGAAGAGGGTGGTTGGGAGTGGGAGCACCTTCATAGAGATAATAGGAGGGGGAGGGAGGATGGTGTTGGGGGAAGGAGATAACATCCGAAATTTATATGCAGAGATAAATTTTTTTTTATCCAATAAAAAAGAAAAGTAAATAAAAGACATATCCAATAAAAGAAAAGGAATAAAAAGGAAAAGAAAATACGGGGAAATTACATCAACACTGAGGGAGCTATCATGGAATTAATTTTGGATATGTGGTTTGATTTTGAATATATAGCTACTTAATAAGACATCTAACAAAAATAGACAAAAGATAATAATTTTTAAAGGGGCAGAATTAGATCTGAAGATTTAAATCATTGACATAGATAAAGTTAATAATTGGAAGTGTGGTAATAATAATGTTTTTATGAGAATAAGGTCATGTAAGGAAGCCAGAGATCAGTTGTCACATTGCCTAGGCAGATGGTCAAGTCTTGTGGTTCACTGTCCACAGCATCTGTCTGTAAGTCCAGGCTCTTTTGAGGGTAAGGCGGTAAATCAGAAATGTGATTTGTGTATCAAATTGTAGGCTGCACAATTTCCCTAATCCTCCAGTTGTTTGTGTCACTCTGACCCTGTTGATTACTTGACCTTGAGGTCTACTTCCACAAGTAAGCCTGCTCTATGATACCGACTCATTCTCTGTGCTGCTCTGACTTCATTCACTTACCGTGTTGCAGAGGCACACTCCAGAAGGAAGATGATCTATTACTTTCTGACTTTAGGAAAAATAAGGAAATCCCATTATTGGATGAAATAATGCAGAATGTTTCCCTTTCCTCTACACAGCTGGTGCTTAGCGTTCCGCTGTGGAGTCCGACATGAGCCTCTCGGGGAGTGGGGAATGAGAGCACATTTTTCCTGGGAACTGCCACTGTCATTACTTGCTCCTAGCAGTTTTTCAAAAATGCCATCTCAGCAACAGGCACATACTTCAGAGACCACAGTGCACTATGTAATATTCACAACCACAGTAAAATTGGCCTAAATAATTTATTTTGAAAAATTCCAGATGGGGGCCTAGGTATAGAAAAATAGCTATGTAATTTATAGGTCCCATTTAAGTCTTTTTCCTGTGAAAGCCAATCTCAACTCTTTTCCTACAACTACTTAAAACAACAGTTTCCTGGCACAGAGACTGTCTGTTAACTCCTCATGAACCTCCTAACCAGATGAACACAGAACCCTTGGTCAGGATGAATCAAGTCAACCTTTACTCCAGTTTCCAGATGGATGAGTCCAAGGGCTGAGCATGACTGACCTAAGAGAAACCAGTTGTGGTTCATGGGGAGAATAAACATGGCTTTGGAATGACACAGTTTTTCAATCTAGTTCAAACTTGTTACATTCTCCTCTGATGTTCCATAGTCACAAATCACTGTTTCCATAGCCTGGTACACTATGAAGAACATATCCTTTAAAAAAAGCATATATCAATTCTTTGCGTAAAGCATTCAAACATGATTTTTCTGCATGAGTATGTGATATTGTTTGACCATAGACACTTTTACTTCTTATCACTGGGCCTTTGGTTTCCTTTCTTCTTCTATATCTTGAATACTCCCCTTGCTACTTTCATATTTTCTTCTTTTATTTCAGGTTACACATTATTGAAGACACGAAATCTTGGTCTGTATGAGTCTTATTCACTTAGCATGATGATTGTCAGTTTCATGTATTTTCCTATAATCAGTGCAATTCCACCTCCCAGTGTGACTGTTTTTCCAGAAGGCAGCTTTCCTGACCAATCTCTTATCATCCTCTCATTGTTATCACAATAGTCTTGTCCTTTATCAAGGCATTTTCCTCAACTTATAGTACTTTGTTTATTTACTGTAAGACTGAAATTCTTCTAAAAGGCAAGTTTATTTGATGGAAAAACTGACACTAAACAGGTATGTAGTTCATTGATTGATATTTGTTGTCTTAAAACCAGAAGAAAATTCATGACTATCTTATTATTGTAAAATAATCTGATCAACTCATTACAAACTAAGTTACAGGATGTTTTATTTTATTTTTAATTTATTTTTCTAACACAAAGTTCAAGAAGAACAAGAAAAGGCACTGTATATTTAAGGAAATCCCCTTAACATCTGGCTTAGTAATAGAAGCCTATATTATCATACAAACTTTAGCATTAGTTTGTTGGAATATACTATTTTTGCTTAGTAATGTGAAAAAGCAAAATACTGCATTCAGTTTTCTTTGACACTACACCAAAATTCTTGGCAAATGGTTTAAAAGAAATACTTGCCACACATGAATATTATACTGTTTTATAATAGTCATATTACAGGACCAGACTAGGTGAACATCAATAGATAGATGGGTAACACATGAATTATGTAGAGATAACGGGGATTTATTTCATCATTAAGAATGAAATCATAAAATATTTACGGAGGTGGCTGAAATAAGAGGTAAATATTGAATAAAATAAGCTAGGCTAAGATGGTAATACTTTCATCTCTCATGTAGAGCTGAACAAAGAAGAAAGACAAAAATAAAGAGAAGGGATAGGATTTGAGAAGCGGAAGTAGATAAACAGAAAGGAAAGCATGAAGTTCAAGGAATAATGAGTACCACCAAAGTCCATTAAATACATGTGTAAAACTGTAATCCCTACCTTAACTTGATCATTATTCAAATATAAGTGTTGCTCTGTGAGAAAAGCAGTCAACTCATCTCACACATCACAGAAGTGTTTTTCCTTTAGGAAAGGCCAAACTTTATACATAGAATGATAGATCTTATATATTCACCTCATCATACACAGAATATTGAAAAATACACACTTAGGAGTTGATGATGAGTTTTAATGTAGTCAACTGTGCTAATGTTTGATGTAGGACATTATGGACTTTTTAGTTGTTTTATGGCTTGCGTGTGTGACACTAAACCATCTGTTTTCCCTCTATTATTGTTTTGTTATTATGTTATTGCCACAAATACCATGTTAAAGGGCATAAATAATGCTATAGTGGTATTGCAAAAATTATGTTGACCTTGAAGATCTGAAGAAGCTCAACAATATAAAGATATCACCCTAAGGACAGTCCTAATAATGAGCGTGGTCCATAACTCTAGGATGTCTGAGTTCATATATGTGCTCATTTCTCACCATTACATTAAAAAAGTTTGTTATCTTCTTTTTTTCACATTACTTTTCTCAAAAAAGGGGGGAGGTTCTTTTTCTAGCCCACTCTCTAGAGTTAAGATGATGTAATTCTTCATAAATGTTTTGGCTTTAATATGTTGTCTTTTGTCGCTTTTGGTTGTTTCTCTATTGACTAACAGCCTGCTGTGATGAGATGAGCCCTGACATCCATGGGATTGACTTTGAACCCTTTGATCCCTGTGCAACCCACTGTCCCAGGAAGAGCTCAATCTGTGTAATGGCTTTATTGGGTAAAAAAACATATATATATATATATATATATATATATATATATATATATATATATATACACACACACTAGAAGTTGTATTTAGTGAGTTACTGTGTAAAAAGGCTCATTTATAAGGATCATTCCTTAGCTGGTGTTCAGAAACAGTTTTTTTTCTTTTATTCTGTCTCTCTAATGATTTTCATCTCGCATTATTCTGAATTATCATCTATCTTTAATTAAATTGTTTCTAGTACCTATGTGTTTTATATCTATCTATATATCTACATCTATCTATATTATCTATATCTATATCTATCTTTACTTTCAATATATGTTAAGAAAAAAACCTAAGGCCAGACTTACCAATAAAAGAACAGAAGGTATCCAACAACTTAAAAAGTGAAAATAAAAAGTCTTCTCAGCATAAGCTTTCTTTATATTCATCAATAGTGAGAAATTAGTATGGACCAATGTCATGCAGTTGCTTGTATGAAACTAGTAATCTCCAATTATGATCTTGCTTATATAGAGAATCATTATCACAATGATAATTCACAGCAAATTACAGAAAAAAAAAAAACACCCAAATGTTAACCAGATCAATCTAAAAAGTGGAAAATTTGAAAGGAATAGAAGAATGTGATAGGACCATGACAGTATACTTTTAGCAATGAGCAGAGCCTACAGTATCTCATAGCAATGGCAGACAAATGGAGAAATTGAGGATGATTTCAGTGGGCAAGCTATAAAGTCATATATCTCTCCAGCCACGTATTAATCCAGCAGTTATAAAATACACAATTTGACTCTGGGAATATCTTACATACAAGAAACACTTTGGTTGAAAAAGATAGATACATTTTGTATTTTCCTGAGGCTCACTATATAGTAAGTGTGGCTAACTTTAAATTATTTAAAAATTTGACATCTGTGTCCACAAAAAAATCATAAAAATGCCTTACAACTACAAAATAGGAAACAGATGTTTTTTTATAGGTCAAAATATATCTATAAGAGATTGCTTATAGTCTTGGGACACAGTTTATATTCTGTGCTGACATACTATCGCAGAATCAATATAAAAAAACAAATAAACTAAACAATTTGGATTAACAGCCACAATTATTTTAAACTGAAAAAGAATCTATTGAAATATAAATGTATATTATTTACTAATTTTAAGATTTAATGGGCCAGATAAGAATCATATTCTTGATGAAAAATAATAATTTGGTCGAAGAATAGTAGATGATACAAATTATATGAAACAAATTAACTTGCCCCAAAGTAATAGAAATAAGCCAAGACTAAAATGAAGTATGAATAAATTAAGTCTAGTTATTTAGATGACAAAACTAATTATAACTCTAATGAACATATATTTTTAGAGTGAATGTGGGACTCTTTTTTTATCTCCCTTACTAAGATTTTACTTTTAAAACTCTTAATTGCCCTCTGGGACAGATCAGGTGCTCCAGTCCCCCTTCCAACCTAGAGATAGCCTGTCTCACAGGAGGTCTGTCATAACCAGGGGCATAGGTAAGACTTCCATACTACCCAGATATATCGCCTAGCTAGTACCCCCACAGAGTCCAGAGGGTGCAAGACCTATTGGCCCTTCTAGAGACATAATTTTCTTCTGGTCTACAACTTTATGTGGGGCAGAGCACATTCTCCTGTCTTTCTCTAACAATCCAGAGACAGCCTGTCTTTCAAGAGGTCTGTCATGAATAGGGTCACTGGAGATTCACTGTACTAAGACACAGAAGGACTACTGTAACTAGGGACTGAGAAGGCCACCTTAACCTGAGCTAGTACAGGTTGCCTCCTAGAAAGCCTGCTTTAACCAACAACACAGAGCTCTATCTGCCTAAAAGTAGGGACAGGCTCCAGTCAGAGACAACAAGGCCTCTTAACAGAAGAGATAACCAGATGTCAAGATGCAAGTGGAAGAACATATACAACAGAAACCATATGACTTGGCACCATCAGAACCCAGTTCTCCCACTACATGAAGCCCTGTATACCCTAACACACCCGAAAAGCAAGATTCTGGCCTAAAATTTCATCTCATGAAGATGATAGATAATTTTAAAGAAATGCAAATAACTCCCTAAAAGAAACACAGAACACAACACAGGTAAACAGATAGAAGCCCTTAGAAAGAAAACAAATAAATCCCATAAAAAAATACAATACAAAACAAACAAACAAACAAAAAACCAGAAGCAAACAGATGAAGGAATTGAAAAAAAACTGTCCAGGGCATAAAAATGGAAGTAGAAACATTACAGAAATCACAAAGGGAGGTAACCCTGGAGATGGGAAACCTACGAAAGAGATCAGGAGTTACAGAGTAAGCATCCCCCATCAGAATGTCAGATATAGAAGAGAGAATTTCAGGTATAGAAAATACCTTACAAGATATTGACAAAATGGTCAAAGAACATACAAAATGTAAAAAACCCCTAACCCAAAACATCTAGGAAAATCAGGCAAAATGAAAAGAACAAAGCTAAGAATAGGAATAGAAGAGTAAAGATTCCTGATTAAAAGGGCAAGGAAACATCTTCAACAAACTCATAGAAGAAAACTTTCCTAACCAAATAAAAGAGATGGCCATAAACATACAAGTAGCATACAGAACACCAAATAAATTAGACAAGAAAAGAAATTTCTTCCATTACAAAATAATCAAAACACTAAATACACAGAACAAATAAAGAATATTAAACACTGTAAAGGAAAAAGGCCAAGTAAAGGCAGACATATCTGAATTATACCATACTTCTCAACAGAGACTCTAAAAGCCAGAAAATTCTGGACAGATGTCCTACAGACCCTAAAAGAACAAAAATGCCAGTGAAGGCTACTATACCCATAAAAACTCTCAGTTACAATAGATAGATAAACCAAGATATTCCATGACAAAACCAAATTTAAATAATATCTTTCTATAAATCCAGCCCTCAAAGGATAATAGATGGAAAACTACAACATAAGAATGGAAACTACATGCAAGAAAACCAACTGATTAATCATTGCACAGCATATTCAAAAGAAGAGAATCATGCAAACATATTACCATACCATGTCTAACAACAAAAGTAGAAGGAACCAATAATTATTGGTCTTTAATATTTCTCAACAATAATGAAATAAATTCTCCAATAAAAAGACATAGGCTAACAAACTGGATACAAAAATAGAACCCAGCACTTTGCTGCATACAGGAACATTCTCCAGTGACAAACACAGACTCTACCTCAGAGTCAAAGGCCAGGAAAAAATTTCCAAACAAATGATCCCAAGAAACAGGTTCACGTAGCCAGTCTAATAGCCAGTACAATAAACTTTTAACCAAAGGTTATCAAGAGATGGAAAAGGACACTTCATACTTATCAAAGGAAAAAATCCACCAAGATAAACTTTAAATTCTTAATATCTATGCCCTAAATGCAAAGGCACCCACATTTATAAAAGAAAGTTTACTAAAGCTCAAAACAGACATTGAACATCCCACAAAAATAGTGAGAGATTTCCACATGCTATTCTCATTAATGGACATATCAGGAAACAGAAACTAAACAGAGACAGAGTGAAACTGATAGAAGTTATGAACTAAATTTATTTAATGGATATCTACAGATAGAACATTTCATCCTAATGCCAAAGAATATACCTTCTTCTCAGTACCTCATGGTAACCTCTCTAAAATTAGCCATATAATCACACACAAAACAAACCTCAACAGATATAAGAAGGTTGAAATAATCCCATGCATCTTGTTATATCACTAATAAGGCTAGACTTCAATGAGAACAAGAACAACAGAAAGTCTAGATATCCATGGAAACTGAACAACTTTCTACTCAGTGATTAGTTTATCAGGGAAGAAATAAAGAAAGAAATTTAAGACTTACTGAAATACAATGAAAACAATGACTTAGATACACAAAACTTATGGGACACAAAGAAAGCAGTACTAAAAAATAAATTCATAGTGCTAAGTGCCCTGGTAAAGTAACTGGAGAGATCCTACACTAGCAACTTGAATAGCAGACCTGAAAGCCCTTGGACAAGACAAAGCAAACACGACCAAGTGAAGTAGATGGCAGGAAGTAATCAAACTCTGGGCTAAAATCAACCAATTAGAAACAAAGAGAGCAAAACAAAGAATCTTCAAAAGCAAAAGCTGGCTCTTTAAGAAAATCAACAGGATAGATAAACCCTTAGCCAAACTCACTAAAGGACACAGAGACAATATCCAAATAACAAAGTCAGGAATAAAAAGAGAGACATAATAACAGAAACTGAGGAAATTAAAAATATCAGATCCTACTACAAAAGAGTATTTTCAAAAAAAAAAAAAAAAAACTGGAAAATCTAGAGGAAACTGATGCTTCTCTAGACATAAGATACCAGGTACCAAAATTGAATCAAGAGCAGGTAAACTACCTAAATTGTCTTATAATTCCTAAGAAAAAAAATAGAAGTAGTCATTAAAAGTCTTCCAACCAAAAAAAGCCCATGACCAGATGGGTTTAGTGCAAAATTATATCAGATGTTCAAAGACCTAATACCAATATTTTTTACACTATTCCACAAAATAAAAACAGAAGGAACATTACCTAATTCATTCTATGGTGTCACACTTACTCTGCTGTCTAAACTACACAAAGACACAAAGAAGAAACCTTCAAACCAATTTTGCTTATGAATATCAATGCAAAAATACTCAATAAAATTCTCACACATGAAATCCAAGGATTCATTCACTATGACCAAGTAGACTTTATCCCATGAATGCAGGGATGGTTCGGTATATGGAAATCAATCAACATAATCTAATAAATATAAAAAAATATCTGAAAGGAAAAAAAAACACATGATCATCTCAATAGGTGCTTAAAAAAGACCGACAAATGTAACACCCCTCCATGTTAAAAGTCCTGGAGAGATCAGGAATTCAAGGCACTTCCCTAAGCATAATAAAAGCAATATAAAATAAATCAACAGCCATCATTGAGTTAGATGGGAAGAAAGTTGAAGCAATCTCACTAAAATCAGGGACAAGTCAGGCTGCCCACTCTCTTATGATTGAGACAGATGCAGATACTTAAACAAACAATTGGACTGAGCGCTGGGGACTTCATGCTTTAGGGGAAAGATTGAAGGAACCAAAGAGGATTGTAATAGTGTAGGATGAAAAACAGCATCAACTAACTGTACCCCTCAGTACTCTCAGGAACTAAACCAGCAAGCAAAGAGCATAGATGGGTCAGTCCTTGGCTCCTACTACTTTGGTAGAAGAGGACTGTCTGATTTGACTTCAGTGTGAGGGCAAGTGCTTGGTCCTACCTTGGAAGTTTGATGCCTCAGAGAAGGTGTATGTGAAAGGGGTGAGGTTGGAATAGGTGGTTAGGCAAGGGAGCACACTCTTAGAGGTGAGGGGGAGGGGGTATGGAGTGGAGGTTCATGTACAGGGGACTGGGAAATATAAATAAATTTGAAATATAAATAAATAAGATAATTAATAAAATTAAAACTCTTAAATTGTTCACCTATACAGAATCAATGCTTAGATACATGTACATATCTAAGTAAAAGTACACATGAAGGTCCCTTTTCATTTATTTTTATTTTTAGTGAATAATTATGGATATTTATAATGTGTAAGTTACTCTATAATGTGACTGTACTAAATGGCTTTCCACTTTCCACTTTCTGAAACATAAGTTTGCTCAGTTCTAAAGTCCCACTTAGGTTCCATCCAGAAAGCAAGGGAAGATTCAAATTAACAGACTGCCTTCTAAGTTAGGTTCAGTAAACTGACACTTCCATTCTAAGCAGTAATGAAGGCCAGAGTTTTAAGCAATGCAGGTTATTTATGACTATGGAGAATTCCCTTGATCTTTTAGGAGGTTACAGTTCCATATGCAACCCTATGATCTATCAACCTTTCCTAAAGTCACACATGGTAAAGGGTGTTTGAACAAGACCAAATAGTATTAAATCATCACTTTCTTTCCCATAAGCACATAAGGCAACCATATTGTCATACATTTTTAAGTTAACTAGAGATCAATACATGTAAGGGGAAATTAACATACGTCAGTTTACGCATGAGAGTAATAACTTGAATGACTGTTTGGGATATTTGTTCCTCTTTCATGACAAACAAGGATAATATGTATTAAGTATAATGAAGGCACAAGATGAATGAAGCCTGGATCTGTGGAGCAGGACAAGGGAGCTCTCTGGGACCGTTACTTAACAGCCTTCCATTGTCTCAGCCTGTGAGATTTGGCAAAATTGTTACTGCAGCTTAATCCCTGTTACCAACAGATTAATTCCTTTGAAGATTAAAACTATCCAAGAATTTATTCAATGTGTGAGTTATTAATTCCAAGACATACTTTTTAGTAGACTGGATTAGCAAATCAAGAAGTATGGAAAAATTTTTTCTTTCTTTATTAAAACTGAAGCATAAGCTGGATATCAGCTACTGTCCTAGGTGGGTCTCTTTTTCATCTCTGGGTATACTTCCTACCTGTAATACCACATCTAAGAACACCTTAGTTCATCAAAGGAAGCCCCCTGCAATTGAATATCAAAAGGGTGTGGTTTGAGGTGACCTTTCCTTTGTTCACAGGGCCTCCTGATGGCTCTGCTTTTTTCTGTTTGTTTTTGTTTTTCGCTCAACTCATCATCAGAGAAATGCTCTGTGGACTAGAGAATACTGAGAGACAAACTGGGCTGTAATTGAGAATTTTCTTTAGATGTTTCCTAAAGAGCAGAAAGTTGCAAAGAACAGCATGCTATGTTTCTAAGTAAAAAATGTTGTAACATGAAAAACTTGTACAGGACTCACTCTCTCTCTCTCTCTCTCTCTCTCTCTCTCTCTCTCTCTCTCTCTGTGTGTGTGTGTGTGTGTGTGTGCGTGCGTGTGTGTGCATTCACAATGTTCTTGCTTAGGTAAATATCAAAATAGAAAGTAGGCTTCCATCAAGTGAAACTAGGGGAATAAATTTCAGTTACATCCAACTTTTAATTTTCTTCTTTTTCGTTTTCTTTTAGTTTGTAAATGAACAACAAGGAAAAGCGAGAACAAGAAAGCTGGGGGCTTGGACACAGCGACAGACACCGAGCCATAATGTGACCCATGAGTGGCAGTCAAGTGGAACTTCACGGATAATCATTTCTCCACAGTGATTTTTAGTGTAGGCTTTCAGATCTCGTTTCAAGGTTAGCTTGATTTATATATCCTGTGAAATTTTAGCCATGTTTATACGAATGTAAGTAATTTTGAAAGGCTTCATGGTAAAATAAAAAAAGTGACTATTTTTGCATAGAAATTCTTTAGAGATAATTTTAAATGATACGTTTTGTTTGTTTATGTTCTAATTTTTCTTGAATATCTATTTAGCGCTATATTTTTTGAATAATTTCCAAAGTATTGTGTTTACTTATGGGAGGTATGAGAAATAGGAGAGTGGACAAATTGGTTTCAGATAGCTCCATGATATAAAAATTTTAGGCATTTAGAATCTAAATAAATAAAATAATAAAAAAGAGTTTTAGGACAAGAATAAATTTCCTAGGGAAGACAGAACATAAAGAAATTATAACAGTATCTCTACAATGTTAGCAAAAAATCCACCAAGGATAAAAGATGTTTTTCTTGTTTTATATAAGAAAACAGTGGAGAGAATAATGGTGTCACCTATAGGCAAACCAATTTTAGTTAGTGATAAAAAATCTCTTAGCTATATAAGAGGAAATACAAAATTTGTTATTGTCATAGGGGTGTTGAAGAGTGCATTGACTGACATTTGGTAGAGAAGTTAAAAAGAGATTATGAGTCAGGAGGCTCCAAATCTGTATTTATTGATGTGTAAGCAACTGTACTTCGCCCATGCTCTTAACATCTGCTTGTGTAACATGCACTCTGCAGAGCACAATAATCCACCACTGCAAACACCCGTTTATATCATAAATCCATGTGCAAAGGAGCTGAAATTCCAACTTTTTGTGATATTCTTTTTTTTTGCATTAACCATTAACAAAAATCTGGTCTGAAAAAACCTGTACATGTGACACGACAAAAATAGAATAAACAAATGAGAAGAAAAAAACAGGAAAATGAGCAAAGACAAGTCACAGGCAACTATGTTCTCTTTCCAGAATAATCAGCTCTGCCTTGCTTCTTTCCATTGTCTAGAATTTCATGCGATTTTGCTTCTTGTCTCTTTCTGACCTTTTCTTCTTCATTATTTTCTTGCCATGATTATTTGGAAGCATTCTAGAGAAGGTGGTAATATGAGGGTGACCTGCTGGAAAATTTATCTAAGCAAGTTGTAGGATCAAATTATAGTCTCTCTCTCTCTCTCTCTCTCTCTCTCTCTCTCTCTCTCTCTCTCTCTCTCCTCCCCCTTTCTTCCTCTGTTCCTTCCTTTCTTTTTTCTGTCTTCTTTTTTCTTTCTTTCATATAAGCACTTTCAGGTAAAAGCCTACCAACAAAATCAGAGTACAAATGGCATCTCGAACTTGACCTAATAGAACTTGACCTTCTATTTATAAAATCAGTTATAAGTTGTAAAAACATGTAATAAAACTTACAATTTTTAGAAACAAGGAAGGAATCATGGAATCAGATACTAGCAAAGTTATGTTCCTTTACCTGAAAATTTACTTCCAATTAAATCAAACCATGTATTGCTGGATTATGTTAGTTTTCCTCATTGATATAATCATATGTTCAACAAGATGCAAGCTTTATGAGAGAAGAATGATTAAGTCTCACTTATAGTTTGAGAGAATATACCTTATCACGACACTGGTGCCATAGATGCAGGAATATGAGACAGTTATGAAACATAAAATAGGTAGGACATGGGGCAAAGCTATTAAACAGCCAGTCCAACACAAGTGACACACTCTGGTTTCTCCTCAACCCCTCCTTCCCCCAAGCTGAGGACAGTGTTCAAGTACAGAAGCCTTTGGGGGACACATTATGATTAACACATTAATTAAGCTTAAATAATAATTCAAAGTTCACTTACCATGGGAAACTTTGCTGGCAAGAGGCACAGGAATCATATTAGCCAGTCTGGAAGCAGAGAACTTTCAACTCACTTCTTTGGCTGTATTTTAGGTGCAACATAAAATACAGTACAATTTGAACACATGAATGCTCAACCTTCAGGTGGCCAGGCTTCTTTTTTCTTTTGCACATGCAGAGCATGATTTATACTCCAAGCATACAGAGCACACATATCTTCAAGCATGCTTTCATAAAGTTTTCCTTGGACTAGAAATAAAATACCACAGAACTTTCTTATGAGCAGCAACAGAATGACATTGCCTGCAGAAAAACCCCAGTGCCCATCTTTGTGATGTTTTCTGACCAAATCATACTCTTTTCCTTGCCCTAATGTACAACTTCAGGTTTTCAGCATCTGCCACTGGGATAATTTTCATAATGGGTTTCTTGGCCTCTGGCTTTTCAGGTATATCATTCTAAAACTTAAAACAGAAAATATTTCCTGCTTTAAATTCCTTAGCAGCACTTAGTGGGAGAGAAGAGGAGGGAGAGAAAGAGAGGAGAATATGTAGTTTAAAACTCAGAGTATTTCATTTCTCTAACCTTGAAGTTTGCACATATTTTGTTCCCATTAAGCTTACTTCAACCTTCAGCTCTACTGTGTTTCCAGCTTTTGTTTTTATCATGGGTATTTCATGCTCCCGTGTTCTTGCTCACACACACACACACACACACACACACACACACACACACACACCTCAGTTGGATTCTATTTTCTTATCAGTTTAGCTTTTTCTTTAAGCCTTTAAAGAGAAGCCCACATTTTCATAAGACCCCTGGCTCTCCTGTCTCTGTATCACCTCATTTTTTTCTATATTCATTTTCTTATTGGATATGTTTTATATACATTTCAAATGTTTTCCCTTTTCCCAGATTTCCCTCTATACCTCTTATTCCATCGCCCCTCCTCCTCTTTCTATGTGGGTGTTCACCCAATTAACCGCCTCCTCCTATCTCCTACCGCCCCTCCCTGACATCCCTATACGCTGGGACATGAAGCCTTGGCAGGACCAAGGGCTTCTGCTCCCATTGATGCCCAACAAGCCATCCTTTGCTACATGTGCAGCTGAAGTCATGGGTCCGTCCATGTGTACTCTTTGGATTGTGTTTTAATCCCTAGAGCTCTGATTGGAAGGTATTGATTTTATTGGGTAGAAAACCTTTTCAGCTTCTTCAATTCTTTCTCTAACTCCTCCATTAAGGACCCCACTCTCAGTTCAATGGTTGGTTGCAAGAATCTGCTTCTGTTTTTGTCATGTCTCAGGAGATACTTCTATATTAGACTCCTGTCAACATTTATTTCTTGGCATTGTCAATATTATCTGGGTTTAGTGATTGTATATGGGCTGGATCCCCAGATAGGGCAGTCTCTGGATGACCTATTCTTCAGTTTCTACTCCAAACTTTGTCTCTGTATTTCCTCCTGAGAATATTTTTTTTTCTCTCTTCTAAGAAGGACTGAAGCTTCTGCACTTTGTCCAGCCTTCTTGAGCTTCATGTGGTCTGTGAATTGTATCTTGGATACTCTAAGATTTTGGGCTGATATTCACTTATCAGTGACGGCATACCATGGGTGGTTTTATTTATTTTTATTTTTTGGTTTGTTTTGCTTTGGGTTTTTGTTTTTTGTTTTTGTTTGTTTGTTTGGTTGGTTGGTTTTTTGTGTGTGGTTGGGTTACCTTACTCTGAATGATATTTTTAAGATCCATCCATTTGCCTAGGAATTTAATATAGTCATTGTCTTTAATAGCGGAGCAGTACTTCATTGTATAAATATAGCCCATTTTCTGTATCCATTTCATTGTTGAAGGACACCTGGGTTCTTTCTAGCTTCTGGCTGTTATAAATAAAGCTGCTATAAACATAATAGAACATGTGTCCTTCTTGTATATTGGAAAATCTTTTGGGTATATGCCCAGGAGTGGTATAGCCAGGTCCTCAGATAGTACTATGTTCAATTTTTTGAGGAACCACCAGACTGATTTTGAGAGTGGTTATACCAGGTTCACCTCAATTTTTTTTACATTGGGCTATATGAACCCTATGCTTATTTTACAAACCTGATGTACAAAGTGCTTGGGATTCAGAATGAACTTTTCTTGTTTTAGTTTCTTTAATGGTTTAGCAGAATCTCCAAAACAGTTTTTGTTGCTCTAATATCAATACATTGTTGAATTGATATTAACTATTCTTCTAAAGAATTATTATGACTACAGAAGAGGAAAGTGATGGTCTTATTTTAGAATTTCAAAACGGAAAGTCATTAAAAAGTGTTAGCCACTGAAATGAGTCCTCATACTCATCTTAAAAGCCTTCCCTTGGTACCAAGTTCTGACTGTTTTTAATTTCATTGACTAGATTGGAAACCTTGTAGACATTGTTAGAAAATCATTCCTTTTCCAAGTTATTGCAAGAGATCTGGATAAAGATTGATTTCAAGAAATAATATTTTTTTTCAGTAGAAAAGACAAAATAGATTTTATATTCATAGCCAGCATAGGCTATACAATAAGCCTGTGTCTCAAAACAAACACACATATGTATGGCTTACTATAAAATCCTTGAAATCAAAACTATCCTGCAAAAAAACTAGAATTATGATTTATATATATAACAATTTTTATTCATAAAGAAAAATGAAATCATGACATTAGCAGAAAATGAATTGAGCTAGAAATAATTCTGTCAAGTGAACTGAGCCAAAGGCAAAATGGAAGTACTTCATGTTCTCTCTCATATATGGAACCAAGGTTTAAAATTAAGTTGGTGAGAGAATGTCATTGTCTTCCTCCCCCTTCCCTTCCCTCTCTCTGTTTCTCTTCTCCTCCATCTCTTTGTTCCCCTTATTGCTCCCTATTCCCTTCCCCCACTCTCCTCCTCTCTCCCCCTCTCTTCCCCTCTCTTCCCTCTCTCTCCCTCTTTCCCTATCTCCCTCCTCCCTTTCTGTCTGTCAGAGTGTCTCTGTCTCTCTGTTTCTCTGTCTCTCTGTCTTTCTGTGTGTGTGTGTGTGTGTGTGTGTGTGTGTGAGAGAGAGAGAGAGAGAAAGAGAGAGAGAGAGAGAGAGAAGAAAGAAAGAGATAAAGAGATAAAGAAATTAAACCAGGAGGGGTCACAATAAAAAGAAAAGACAGGATTTTAAGTGGAGAGAAGGTTAAAAAGAAAACTGGCCTTGGAGGGAAAGAAGGGACCAGGAAGAGAGGAGAATGGGTCATGGGAAAGAATAAAACTAGCAAAAACGAATGCATGAAAATGCCATCTTAAAACTCAAAGTTTTGTATGTTAACTTAAGATTTAATTTAAAAATAATAGAAGAGTGCTTCCATTTCTTAAGCAATTTTAAATTGTTCAGCCCCTGCTATTAAAACATGAGTTTCTGCATCAAGACTTCATGTGAGTATAGCTGAGATAATTTCGATAAAAGAATCTCTTGTGTTGCTAACTTCAATTTCCCTTCATTATGAGAAGTGCAGTTACTGTTAAGCCTTTAAGTAATATTCTCAATGGCCCCAAAACTTTATTATTATCCTTGAAATCTCCAAGGAGCCTGAGATCTGATACTTGGGAGACCAGTTAGAGTGAGATAGGCGTAACTCACTCACTTTTATTTTTGGAACATGGTTATTTAGGGAATTTAATATTTCTTCAGTTTTACTTTATCATCCCATTGTGTTGCAGAAGAGGGTTTTCCTGTTAAATTCTTCTGTGTTTAAAAGTGTCAATGCCTTTCATTTTACTGTCTCAGCCCTATTACCCCATGAAGCCTCATGCAGACATCTGTAGCTGTTTGAAGTTAAAGAGGTCTAAGTGCAAACCTCACAAAATGTTTTTCTCTATGGAAAACATTATTAAAGCACATGATATTACAGGGGACTCACACGGCACCAAATGAAACATAAGACCATAAGGCTTTCTGATGCTGATGGAGAGAGTGTCAGTGGAGATCAGAGGCATGGAATCTACCAGCAGGCAGTCATGTGCTCTGGAGTAATCACCCTCTTCCCTTCTGTTCATGAGCCATCTGTGTTCAGAGAGCTGGCATGTTGTCATTTTGTCCATTTAATTCTATTTATTAAAGAATTATATAGGGTGCTATCCTAGTGCTTGGGAAGCTGGGGCTGTGGAATTGCAGAGTTCAAGCTCATTCTGAGCTATAACAAAAACCACACACACACACACACACACACACACACACACACACAACCAAAAAAATCTTGACATTAAAAACTATACAGTAAAAATTCAAATTATTCTTTAGCAATGCTCTTAAATTCCTAATCTCATAGCCAGTTCTATTTCAATATATATCCTGAAACCTCACTGTGTCTGGGCATACTAAATACGAAATACATGCATTTGTATGTTATACTTTATATTCTTGCATCTGATCACATTTCACAGTCAGCATTTTGTATGATTTCTTCTCAAGCTCATGAAGGAAACCAGAAATAGATTTTGCTGTTGTTAACATCTCTGTAGTATCAGTTTTCTGGCTAATTCTAAATAAAAGATATGCAGTCTTCCCCGTAAAGGAGATGAGAGAATCATTTCAGTATTGTTATTTATTTTTCTTATTCCTTTATTGATCCAATGATGGGAAAGCGATAGCCTTTAGGACAAAGGTTAACTGTAGAGCAGAGACGGGGTGATGATCTGAAACTGAAAAGGAAGGGACTCCCTGCATGATGGAGAGGACCACTTCAGTCTGTTCTGTCCTCTTTCTGCCTTCACCCAGCATCATCCACAGAGCTCTTACTTTGTCTCTTGGTCTTTCACCCTCTGCATAACTGCATCCTCTTTCCTTTTCTTTCCCACTCTCTGCTCTTCATGCTCATTCGATTGTAGTGCTCTGAGAATCATGCTTGTTTGTGTATTTGATGAAAGAGATGTGGCACACCGGCACAGCTGAGCGTGTAAAACTGCAGTTGTGTCTGATGTTTTTTATATAAAAATGTATATAACCACCATTAAGTTTTTTTTTAATTAAAGAAAAATCTACATGTGGGACAAATTCAAATTTACAAAATAATTCTCTTGATTCATGGCATTTTATAAAGATGAGAACTCTCTTCTGTGTGACTGAGCTGTTCTCGGCTGCTCCTTTGATTTGCTATGTGTTAAAATTTTCCTCATTTAGTATACATTACAACTAAGATTCCAGGCTTTTTTTAAAAGATAAAAATGGAAAAAACAACACAAAACACTCTATCAACCTCATTTATTGGATGAAGTTATTTTGTCTTTGGCTATATTTTAGTGAAATAATTTTAGGTATACACAAAAGTCATCAAAATTATGCTACATGAGACAATTGAATTAAGATTTTAAACAAGGAAAAGCTAAGGTAACATTTTAATTACTTAAAACCAAAAGGAGAGTAAACACACACCAGAAGATCAGTTCTTTGTGAAGGGCAACAGGACTCCAAGTTGAAGTGACGACTGTGGTCAGATGATGGTTTATTCCGCTTCCCTTCGTGACTGAAATCCTAGTCCCGTTGTAGGCTGAGATCCCCCAGACAGACCTAGAGGCTCTGTAAACCAGTAGTGGTTTTTTCTCTTTTCAGAGAGAGAGAGAGAGAGAGAGAGAGAGAAAGAGAGAGAGAGAATACACACACACACACACAATATACAACAAAATATATTATGCACATATACACACATGTACATATACTACACAAACATATACCTTACACATACCTCAAAAATATAAATATACACATATCACACACATACACATACACAGTCACACACACACACACATGTACATATACCACATAAATACATATCACAGATACTTCACTAACACATACATCACAGACACATGCATATATATATATCACCACATACATGCACATACACACACACACACACACACACACACACACACACACACATACACACAATGTACATACCACATAAACACAGAGAACACAAACACACCAAGACTGATTTAAATAAAAGTAAACAGGTTTAAGAGGAAGGAAATTACTTTTCCTACAACCATGGAGATTTTTTTTCATACAAATTCGAAGAATTTGCTCAATTCTCTACATTTTTAAAAACCAGACTCATGCAAGTCAGATACTTCCCTGAAATTAAGCATGAACAGGCTGCCACCTTGTGGTCATTTAGCTCTGCTTCAATGTCAGCTTAATTTTCCTCAAAAACTGCAACTGGTCAAATGACCTTTGTTTCTGACTTCAAGAGTTATGAGAGCAGACTGGGGTCTTTCAAGCAGTTTTATGACTTTTTTAAAAGAAAGGATCATTTTATTCCTGTGGTTCATTTCTCTCAGCTTTACCATTAACACTTTTCTGAAAGACTTACTGTCCTGAGACCATGAAGGTCCTTACTGAATGCATTTGCTGCATTCAGAGGACATTCCCCAAATGAGAGAAAGCCTGGCCACATATAGACTAGGTATTAAGATATAGAGAAGGTATTATAAATGTTTTGGAGTTACGAAATTCTTGAACACATTTATTCCTCTATTCATTTGCTTTTCTAGCATGTGAGAAAAATGTCATGGCCTCCAGGTTGATGTACATTGCTTTGTCCAGTGGCGGACGATTCCTTAGTAAAACAACCAATAATTGAATCACTAAAACTTTAAAATTCTCAGAAATGCTTCTGATCTATCTTAATATAGGTCTCAATGACATGGACAGTATTGTGTTCACCAACTGTCACCAGCACCTTTGAGTTTCAGGTTCTAGAAACAAGGGCAGGATTAACACAGCTCCTAAGAATCCAGCTGTTCTGCGCAGCTCACCACCATCCTTCTTGGTCTTATGTAGCAGATGTTCAGCTTTGTCCTCACGAGGGTCCCAAACAACTGGCGTAGGGGCTAGCCCCAAAGCTATTGCCTGTATGTAGGATATGTTCTTTTAGTTAGGCTGCCTTGTCTGTTTTCAATGGGAGAGGGGCAGTGAGCAAGATATAAAGTAAATAAGAAGTTTTTCTTTAATTTAAAAAGAACAAAAAAAGATATGTTAGACCATGTAGTATTTTCTTTCTTCTGAAATAAGCAAATTATTTGTCACTGTGAATGATGTAAAAATTCTATTTTCCTTACATGGTTCTGTTTGCCGGCTGCATAGAAGATCCTACCTCTCTTGTTTCAAGTTCATTTCATTATAAAGCACTCTTGTAAGCCATCTTGCTTCTCAGCTCCATACTTCTGAACATACTGGCTTCTTTGTGCAGCCTTCATTGTTATTTATTGTCAATTGGCATTGACTTCCATAGTCAAGTTGTCATCTGGGTTTAACTCTTCTGGCCGGGGTTATTCAAGCCTCCATGGACAGACTAAATTGTTTCTAGATCTGACCTTGACAGAACTTACCAGACAGCTCTAATTAAAAATCCCTTCCATAGATCTCTTTTATTTCTTTCTTGTTACAATTTTTGTCTGGCTGCCTTTTAAAAATCTCTAGAATGCTTCTCCAGCAAGGTCAAATGCTATGTATTTCTGTAAAACATAGAATATAGTCCAGGAGATGGTGAAGGATGATGTGCGTGCGTGTGCGTGCGTGCATGTGTGTGTGTGTGTGTGTGTGTGTGTGTGTGTGTGTATCTTGTGAAATGGTTTCTAAAATTGGGTTTCTTTTTCATATTTTCCGCCTTCTGTAATTAAAATCTCTCAGATCATATATGAATTATCTTTTGTTAAATGGAAAAGACATTGAAGCCTCTCAATTTGTTATGAGTTCAATGAGAGAACATATAAATGAGTCTTAGTGACTTTATTTACATAATCTTTATAATAACCTTCATTATCACATTTTTCTACTTTACAGTAAACTATAGTATAAAGAGTTGCCAAAGGTCACACCTAATTAGCCATTTGGCTTACGTTAATAGAGTAAGTTTAATTAGAGCAAAGGCTGATATGAGACTAGATTTATATAGAAGACTGAGTTTAGTGAGAATATCTCGAAAGCTTTCATAAGCTGGACTGAATTTGGAGTTTTCCTAAAGACCAGATGAAAAATACTTGCTTTGTTGTTGTTATTAATGGCTATTTGGAATGCTGAATTGCAAATGAATCCTGCATATAGATGAAACCAACTAGAAGAGGAGGAAAGAATACTGCTTAGTAAAACTAAGGGAAAGGAAAAAGAATATCTATACTGGGTGATCATCTTTTCTGAAATCTGATATTACAGACACATAATTTTTGAGACAAGCTCAGATAAACAGAGGTCATATGTATATAAAAAAAATCCATTTTGATAATACTTTATGGAGATACTTGAGTGCCCATATTCAGTCATTGTATATGGCATAAAAATATTGAGGATATTTTCATTCAAATATACTGTTGGAGACTTGGATTGTATTCTAAATATGTTTCAGGATTTTTATCGTGAGATACTTGACTTAAAAGGACAGGTTGTTATCAACTTGTTGCTGAGTTTCCTCAGGTTTTTCTATTACAAATTCTAATTTAGATGACCCTTGGCTTAGCTAGAAACATGAAGTGATTACATCACTGTGGATTTCTATTACTTTGATTCTAGTTCATTGGTGTCATGTCAAACCCAAGTTCTGATACAGTATTATGTTTTTTAGTAAACAACATGTAACGTAGTTGGAGGAAATATAAAAGGAAGATGGAAAGAAGGAAGGGAAGGAGGGAGGGAAACTGAGGGAGGGATGGGGGAAGGAAGGAGGGAGGGAACATGAGTTAGGGAAAAGAAAGAAGAAACAAAGCTGGTGCAATGTATTGGAAACAACCTCAGTAATTCAAAATTCTTTTCTGAAGGATTGAAGTAACCAAAATTTAACTAATTTTTAAAATTTGTAGACATAGCAGGAACTCACAGATTACCTGTGATTGTTAGAGAGATTAGAATAATCAAAGCTAACAAACATTTTGTACAATGACCGTAGGAAGGTGCCTCAGAGAGTAAGACCTCACCATCCAATGCTCTGGTTTACAAAATGGCAAAATATCTGAAATGCTTTCATGTGAAAAAGAAAAGGAAAAGAGCTCGATGTAACCATGTTCCAAAGGAGAACTTAAAACAAGAAAGCTTCCCGGATTCTCTCGTTAAAAACATAGGGCCTACTGAGCTGTTATCCAGGGAAGGGAAACACAGACTGACAGCAGAACTGGGCATCACATACATGGTGCTAAATTTGCAGACATGTAGCATTCAAAAGTGAAGGTTCATGGAAACTGTGCCAAAGTTGGTTATTTTTAAAGCGACCACATATGCTATAGGCAACAAAGTTAGATGAAAAGAGCTACTCAAGCCTGTTAAAGTCTGTATGGTCCTATCACCACCTCCAGATATAAGACGTGGGGCTACATGGCTTGACAGTAGCCTGTGTGAGTGTCAGTCTTGCTTTAATTCAAGTTGTCAGTGCTGTGCCTCTGACTCTTCTTTATTGAATGATAATATTTACACTGTGACATTGCATTTTGGAAATTAACAATTATTGTCTTAGTTAGGGTACCAACAATTGCTGTGATAAGCCACCATGAACAAAGGAAACTCTGGGTAAAGTGTTTACTTTACCTTATAGCTTCTGAGTCCATCACTAGTGGAAGCTAAGACAAAACACAGGGATGTAGAAATAGGATCAGAAGTCATGGAGGTATGCTGCCAAAGGTTTGTTCAGCCTTTTTAGTAAAATCATCAATAGCTGGTGACATTCCCTATGGTACAAGTCCACCCACATCAACTAAAAATCAAGAAAATATCCCACAGGTTTATCCATAAGACATTCCTGTGGGACACTTTCTTAATTGAGGTTCCTGCCTACGAAATGACTCTGCTTACAAAATGACTCTAGACTCTGTTAAGTTGACATAAAATGTAGTCATTGTACTTGTTTTTCATTTTCATTCTGGTTCACAATTAAAATTGTATTGAGTTGTAGTCAAGACTTTGGGATTTATAAAAGTATTCTTTTTATGAAAGGTTACAGGCATTTTTTGAAGTTGGACCAAATATTGTTATATTATGAAATAAGGCCTCAGACTGCAATATCCTCAAATGTGAAACATTCTCCCACAGGCTAATGTGTTCAGATATTTGATTTTAGAAAGTTATATGAACCTTTAGGAGCCGATTTTGAAGAAACCTGGCTTTAGGGAGGAGTCTTAAGATTTACAGCCTTGTCCATACTCTTTCTACTTCCTTGTTCACCCAGCTATAAGCTGGCTCACATCCCTGTTCCATAGTCCCCAGTGATTCCCAGTGCTATGCCACTTTACCCTCTGGGATTGACTATAGGCTTTCAAATTATGAGCCAAAGCAGACATTGTCACTCTTATGTTGCTTCTGATTAGTTCTAATTGGTCACAGCAATGAGAAAAATAGCTAACACAGCAATATGAGAAGTGACTTTATTCTTCAGAAAGAGAGCATGTAAAAGCAGCTGAGAAGAATTTAACAGTATTTTAGCTTCACAAATTTTAAGGCCAAGCTGAACGCTTGGTATGTAGCTTCAAATAATTTAAATATCTAAAAGAATAAAATGGGTGGTAAAGTTGAAATTTGTCACTAAAATCTAAGAATATTTTCAAGGATGAAAGCTGCCATTCAATTAATGCTCTGCCTTCCACTGTTTTTGTTGTGACCATATAATATCATATG
Organism: Micromys minutus; assembly: GCF_963924665.1. Taxonomy (NCBI): domain Eukaryota; kingdom Metazoa; phylum Chordata; class Mammalia; order Rodentia; family Muridae; genus Micromys; species Micromys minutus. The sequence continues at coordinate 18,954,500 of NC_137952.1, forward strand.
GTTACCTTGTCAATGGATTTGGCTAGAGAGATATGATGTGTCCATATACTGAAACCAGAGTATACAAGCAGATATTTGGTATATTCTGTGAATCTGTTGTCTCATTGACAGATGGTATGACTCTATCCTACCACTATTTAAAGGTTGCTTAGGGAAATTAAAAGATATAATTTATGTAGAGTTTGTGCACACTCCACTAAGTCTCAATTAATAAGTGGTAACCCTTAACTTGAACTTTATCACGTAATCTGTTGATAACTTGCAACACTCATAGTGTATCTCAGGGATACTCTACCTTGTGAATCATATTTTATTGCCTGTTCATCTCATGAGAGTACAAGTGAGTTTCTCTTTGATTGCTTTCAGGTGTACAATTTAGTTGAGAATATACCAATTTATGGTTAATCCTACTCACCTTTGTCCCCATGCTTGATATATAATCTGGACAGGATTGACAGAGACTCAAAGTGAAATGTCACAGCATATGGATCATTCCAGGACTAAGTAAGGTTGCATTGAAACTCAATTAGAGCTTTTTGGAATCTTAAATCTCTTCTCAAATTGGATAGAATTTACACTTTATGTTCTATGTCTGTAGACTTTTTTAAAAAAACTTTTGTCTGTGAAGACCAAAGTATAAATGCTTCAATCCTACATCGAAGGAGGAACAAAGTAACCACAGGAGGTAGAGGGAGGAAGGAATCTGGGAGGAAAAGGGGTGGAGGAGGCTTAAAAAGGGGGATCACAGTCAGATGTGGGAAGAGACAAGAGAGACGTACAGAGCGTCAGGAACAGATTATAAATTTATAGCAGTGGAGGATGGGGAACTGGGATTAGCCGATAGAAAGTGCCAGACACCAGGAAATTGAGAGCTCCCCAGGACTCAATGGGGTGATATTAGCTAAAATATAAAACAAAAGAGATAGAACCTATAGAGACCACCTCCAGTAGACATGGACATGGGGGCCACCCACCAATCTCAAAATTTGTAACCCCAAATGTCTCCTGTCTAAAAGCAATGTGGTGACAAAACAAATGGAGCAAAGTCTGAAGGAAAAACCATCAGAGACCTCCACACCTAGGGATTCATCCCATCTGCAGACATCAAACCCTATCACTATTGCTGATGCCAAGAAGCACTTGCTGACAGGAGTCTGATATAGCTGTCACCTGAGAGGCTCTGCCAGTACCTGATACTCAGACACTCATATACTAGATACTCAGAGTCAACCATTGGAGTGAGCCTGGGGACCTCAATGGAAGATCTAAGGAAGGACTGAAGGAGCTGAGAGGGACTGCAACCCCATAAGAACAATATCAACTAACCGGACCATCCAGAGCTCCCAGAGACTAAACCACAAACCAAAAAGTTTACATGGAGGGAGCCATGGTTTCAGATACATAAGTAACAGAGGATGGCCTTATCTGGGATGGGGGGAGAGGCCCTTGGTCTTGTGAAGGCTTGATGTACTAACTTAGGGGGATGTTAGATCAGTGAGTCAGGAGTGCATGAGTGGATGACGAAGCACCCTCACAGAGATAAAGGGGAGGGGCCATGGAATGGGTGCTTGAAAAGGGGAAACCTGAAAAGGAGATATCATTTGAAATGTAAATGCATAAAATGATTACTAAAAAAAGAGAAACTACAATAACAAAGCTCCAAACTTTTCCTTGGATATAAAACCACTCTGCCATTTTCTCATACATTTTCTCAGTTCTGTAAGGGATTCTCAGAAATCTTGTCCTACTCCATAAATATTATAAAATAGAAATGGAGAGAAGAAAAAAGGAGGAATACAGAAAATTGAGGAGATTAAGTAAACATAGGAAAGTATATTGTAAAGATCACTGAAGATATGAGAAAATAGAAAGAATGTTTATCTGGAGACATTTATGTATGTTTTGTTTATTCTTTGAACATTTCAGAGCTGTAGACTATTTATACATCTCAATCCCTTCTTCAACTATTCAAATTTTCTTTTTAAATATTTGCTACTCCAAAATTCATGTCTTTATCAAAGTGTTTCCCCTTTTTCCCCTCTATAACCATCTAATCAGTGTTGGGAAATGCTCATGTATGTGGTGCTGTGCACTGGGACATGGGCAATCTGAGGATGATACCCACTTAAAAAAAACTCTCTCACTCTTGCTTTTTCAGTAGTGATCTACTATCAGTCGCTACTCAGGTAGGGATGTGACCTGAGTAGTCCTTCTCACCAGCACTGTTATGCTGAGTGACATGATCCTTTGTAGGTCCTGAGAAGTTGCAGTGCATTCCTCACCATTTCTTTCATGATATTTTCTAAGCCTCAGGTGAGGGTGGGTGTGTGATACCAACGTCCATGTGAGTCTGAGTGAACCAGTCACTGTTGTTTGTACTTTGAGCAGATGTGTGTGTCTCCAGGAACATCTGCCCTCAGGGGGAAAAGGGAGTTTCTCTGAGGAGCCCTGAAAGCTGTAAAGGATATATAGACAAATATGTAGAGTGCAGTGTGATACTATATACACTTAACAAAATAAGGGCAGGAGGATCCCCTCTTGGGCTTATAACCTCCTAGTTAGCTTTTATTTTTAACTCAACGTTATCTAGAGTCATCTGTAAGGGAAGCCTTCACTAGAGCCTAGATCAGATTGGCCTGTGCACATGACTTATGATATTGTATTGATTATTAAGAGATTTGGGAGGGATTAGCCCCCTGAGGGTATCACTACCCCTAGGAAGGTGTCCTAGGCATATAAGAATTATACCTAAGCATGAACGGGGGAGTAAGCCAGCAAATACTGTTCCTCCTTGAGCTCTGTTTCAAGTTTCTGCTTGAGTACCTGCCTTGACTTACCTCAGGGAAGGGTACTGACCTAGATGTGTAAGTCAAATGAACAATTTTTCTCCAATGATTTGATCAGATTATTTTATTCCAGCAACAGAAAGAAATTAATTCTTCATAGCCATGACTTTCTGGTTGAGTTTATAATACCAAGCATAAATTCCCTCATGTGAATCAGGACTTACATCTGATCAGAAAGCAGTTGGTTACCCCATAACATTTATATCTTTATCACAATGATAGGAATTTTTTTCTATGTCAGTCAGTACTATGGTCTGTGTAGTTCACAGTTAGGTAAGGCTGTTGAGGACTTTTTCTTCTAGCAACCTGCACAGCCCTGTCTGGCATTATGATAGCTAGACAGCAAAAAAGAATCATCCAGGTTAATAACAGCTTGCTTTCTACATATCCTTTGACAAAAGTCCATTCTGTCTTCACTAATAGGCTCTTACCATAAGTTCTCCTGGGCAACCAGAATAAATGACAATAGCTTTTGTTGTTTTCTTTTGGGGGGCTGTGAACTCTGAGAACCTCAACCATCAACTCCAAGGGAAGTATCTCACACTTGGCCATGGGATTTTTGTTTAATAACTTATGGCTTCAGGGGCCATTATCCTGCTGTGTTAGGAACTTCCATTTATACTCCTACTTATTATAATATTTGGTAATATTATAAAGTAGGAAGTTCCCATAGAGGATTTGCAAGCACTCTGTGCTGGTTATCTTTCTTGCCTTCTCCATGATTTTTTCCATCTACACACCACTCCTCAGAGATTTCCTATTTCTCCCCCATACCCCATGTGTTCTATTAGCTCCACCTCTTCAGGTATTTCTCAAACTGATGGCTCTGTTCTCATGTTCTGGTTTCTACATGTAGTCCAAATTATGTACATAAATCTAAAGACTTTAAGCTAAGATCCATCCATGAGAGAGAACATGAGCTATTTGCATTTCTGGGTCTGGGGCACATTACTCAGTAGAATTGAATGTTTAAAATATGTAGCTTGTTCAGTAATAAAATGCAGTTAAAGCCTGGTTCTGGTAGAGTTTAAGAATTAGGTAATTAATGTTTATCTCATCATTCCACTTTAATTCTCATATTATAATAGATTCTAAATTGTATTATTCAGTATAAGCATGCATGTTACAGCATTAGTTTCTGTTTAGAAAGTTTTTAAAAATAGTGTCTAAAATTTATTATGCATACATCAAATTATTATAAAATTTAAATGTTGTTTAAACTATTAGCAGAGCCTATTATCCTTTCATCAAAGATAGTTAGATGAAGTTGGGGTAAAGTCTTTTGCCTTTTTGTAATATAAAATCAAGGTCTGGCTCTATTAATGCTTTTCTAGAAAAAATGCTCATAATCTTCCTTAGGCTCCAACCAAATCATAAGCTTCTTGTTACGTGTGTTAATGTGGACATTCACCAGGTGCAGAGTTCATCATGTTCTAAATAAATGTGACACTTGTGTATAATACATATTTATCTTGCCAACATTTCATTATAAATATTTGCTGTTGAGTAGAAATTGAAAAGAGGACAGAATTTTTCCTGTGCTTTATGTAGTTTCTTAGACCAAGCTGGAGAAGCAAATTATAACAGATTTTGACAAATTTTTAGTGACTATTTCATGTACACAGCATTAAGGTGGAGACAAGGGCAACTGTCTAGTTCACACAAGCCTCACAGCTCTGTCATCTAAAATATCAAAGCAATGACAAAGGATTAGAGTATGTTATATAAATATGCTTAAAAATCATCTTAATGTCTATATTCATATATTTGTATGTGTTTATGCCATGGTTGTTCAGATGTCTCAGAAAAGAGTGACATCTTCAGATGCCCTGACAATGTAATTACAGTTTGTAGTGAACAGTTTAATATGGGTGCTTGGAACTGAACTTGGGTTCTCAGTAAGAGCTGCAAGTGCTCATAGCAGCTGAGCCATTTTCTAGCCTTCTAATCAATATTTTCAACAGCGTATACTTTACATTTTACTATATAGGTAATGGTTTGGAAAACAGTTTATAATGAGAGAATAAATACATTAGGTTTTCCAGATAATCATGGCTAGAAGCAATTGTGAGTTAGTGTTATAATTTTTCTCCAATAAAATTTTTTATGTATAGAGAGAGACAACTCTGACAAGGGCAATGGTTAACCCATCCTTGATCTAATACCTGAGATTGAAGGTTCTAACTCAGAGATCAGAAGAATGGAAAGTGTGGTTTAGGAAAGAGCTTCTGTGAGTGTATCATATAATAGCAGACTACATCACAGAAAGAGCACATGTTAGAGCTACATTGTAGAGGGAAAAAGCCAGAGGTCAAAGTCATGGCTAGACTATCTTTACATTTTCTTTACTATCTTTACATTTACATGAAATTGATAACAAAACAAATCAATTTCACTCTCATGAAAGTCTGAAAAGAACATTAGTTTCTATGAGGCAAACACTAACCATGACATAATTTTCCTTGCATTAGTTTACACTTTTCCCAACCTTCCTCACTAGTAATTGTGAATATGAGAGCTACATAGATATTTAACATACATATATATCAAAGAAGGTACATATAATCATCTCTTTAGGGATGACATGTTTATAACTTTTATTAACTAATTTAAAGTCTATATACTTTTTCCTTACAATTCTAAATTTCAATTTTGTTATCAAATCAAAGTCATGAAACATGAATGCAGGCATCATTATTTACTTATTTTTATTTTGTGAAAAGTAAACATATTAGCTATGTGTGGAACTTGAACAAGGTATCCCAACCACATCTTTGCATTTTGATTTTGATGATTTTGAAATGAATACCCTAGGATAAGTTTTGACTCTGAAATAAGCTTGTACCCAGGGTTTTTAATGTTCTTTTTATATAGTAGAGCTACCAGGCACACCTACATTATAGAATTAATATATTTTGTACTTGCTTATGAATACTAAGAGGAATTCAAAGATAAATTTGTATTATAACAATGTCTATTCACAAATCTCAAATACTAAAACATATTCCCATAGAAGAACAGACACCACTCGATTCAGATAGTCTGGTTGGCTTATGAGTGTCAGGGATCTACTCACCTCTGCCTACTCATGGCTGGGATTACAAATTTATACCTCATACAAGTCTTTAGATCTAGTGACAGATCTAAGGTTCTAGTACTTGCAGGGCCAGCATTTTACTGACTGAGCTATGCCCATAGCTACTATACTTTATAGAGTAGACATAACAGTTTTGAACAAGAACAAAGATTAGGATTTATACTTCATGATTTGAAAGCATATTACACACTTGCAGTAGTAGTCAAAGTAGTGTATAACCAGCATAAACATACAAGCAAATCAATCAGTAATCAAATGTCATTGAGGCAGCTTTCCAAATCAGTTACTAAGAAAAGGACAGTTAGTTCAATGTATGGTTTCTGAGAAGTGTATATGCAAATGAGTGGACTATAATCCTTGCTTTATAACATACAAAAAATTGCCTACAAGTGGATTAACAACAATTAAATTGTGTGATCTAAATAATAGGAATCCTAGAAGAAAATGTGAATAAAAAACCGAGAGATGATGAGGTCACTAAAGATTTCTTGGATTTAACACCAAAGCCAAGGTAACAAAAGAAGAAAGTATACATGGAAAAGCAGGCTTAAAATTCCCATTCATCTAATGATACAGTTTTTAAAAAGTGTAGAGAGCAAGATATAGAATTACAGAAAACAGGTGCAAAGCACCTGCCAAACGAAGGACTAGTACTGAGATTATAGAAAGAACTCCCTCTACTCCATGTAACCAAAAAAAAAAAAAAAAAAAAAAAAAAAAAGTCAACACAGCTATAAAAAATGAGCATATTTCTTCAGGGAGGGGACAGAAATAACCATAAACATGTGAAGAAATGTTCAGTATCACTAATCATTAGGAAAATGCAAGTAAGCCACGATAATATATTATATATTGGATGATTTGAAAAACAGATGGCAAGTGTTCACAAGGACATTGAGAAATAAAAATGCTGTTATATAACTCTGTGCAACTGCTGCATAAACAGCATCAAGGTTTCTTAAAGATTAAAAATTGAGCGGCCCTATGATTCAGCAATCTCGGTTCTGACTATATCTAAATGAGCTCTGCATGTCACAGAGATGTTTCACACCCATGTTCTTGGCACTCTCACTCATAATACCTGAGGAGTAGAAGACACCAGTAGCTGAGCAGATAAAAATAATGTGTTGCCAAGATAGTGGGTTGTTTACTAGTCTTTTTAAAGGTTCTAAATTACTTTGTCTTGAGAATAAGATTCTGTAGTGTAGTCCCTAAACATATGTTCAGTTCCTTGTCAGTAGAAAATCAATTTTCATTCCTGAGGTTTTGTGTATTATGTATCCTTGGGAATATCCTTGATTTCCCCTCTAACAAGTAAATAATTCTGTTTTCTCACCCACATTTCATGACTCCATGGAGTGAGCTTTATCTTTCTGACACATATAAAAGAAGTTATTTATATTCTAAGCTTTTGTCCAGTGCATTTTGGTACAGATAAGCAGTAACATTTATCACAGGATGAAATAATAATTAACAAAATCCAAAGTCCAAAATTAAACTTCTAACTGGAAAAAAATTGGCTTGGCAAAGCACACAGCCACAGAGCAGGGCCTCCCTGCCCCCCTTGCACCTAGACCAGCTAAAGACAACGGGTAAGATCTGTTGCTAAACATTCAAAAACAAACAAAACAAAACAACAACAAAACACACCTGAATAACCCTAAAGTTTTCATCTTTGTTAAAATGCTTCTCCCTAACAGGGACACCTCAAACAGTTTTCATGCTTTTCAATCCCCAAATTTTTCATGCTTCTTTATTTAAGGGTATATTTTCTCCCTAGCATCTTTGACTTACATGCAAAAAATTTTTAATTTGTTTTTTTTAAGGTTAAAAAGTCCTCTAATCTACATCTAATACTTCATCTGACTGAAGACTCCCAAGACACACGGTAAGATTCACAGATGACAGACTTAGGACCTTCCAGCTACAGATGAACTCTTTTGCCGAAGTCAAATGGCTACTGTACGTGGAGAAAGTTACATGATAGTAAGGAAATCATGATGTCTGTCTAGATTAACCGAATGTTTTTTAAAATTGGTGTTAATACCCTCACAAACTGTACAACTCACAAAATAATTAATTGGTTCAATAATTCCTCATATTCCCAGACCTTCCCCCACCCCTCCTTACCCCCCGGGCTTAGTTGTGCTACTCCTCTAGCTTGTGTAGCATTTTATTTTGATACTTCCACCCCGCCCAAAAGTTTCACTACAATTAACATAGTCACTCCAGTGACCCGTCTCCTTTAAATAAATAAAAGGGGGAGATATGGGACCATGAAAGGTAGTCTGGCTCCTGGTTGAGCTAAGGTTCCGAAACCTGGAGACCCTCAAGGGATGGTAGGAGGTACCAGGACCCTGTTACTAGCTGCAGCCCTCCTCAGATTTGTCTCCATCAGTCACGTGTGGGCAATGCCACAAGCCCCTCCACATGTAGAGGATGTGACCTATGGTTACCAAGACAGATTTCCATTTTAATGAAGTACCTAAAGGTTTGGAGGGCTTAGCCAATAAACTTTCCTGCCCAGACACTCCTCTTTGCAAAAGGTACCTAACCTCAGGCCCACCATGAGAAGTGGGTATGACTTTACTCATCATCTTTGCTTCATGACAATACATGCCTTAAAATCATGGACTGCCTCTTTTCATCAGAATCCACTGTGGGGAGCCATAGAGAAGGCCTTCAGCTACAGAGCCTTCTTCTAATCTCCTGTAGAAGACCTCTCTGCGCTCCCACTCACAACCAAACCCAATCCACAGCCCAGCCAAGCCAATGGCCAACTAGCCAAAGACACTCCTCAAAGGGCCAGGTACAGCTAGCTCCCCTTGTCCCCTCCAGCCCTGGGCCAGATCCACCCTTTGGACCCCACTGTTCTCAGCTCTTCCACAGCATTCAGGTGTCTGGTTTCTGAGATCCCGAGAACGAGACGACCTTGGCCTCCTTGCAGGCCCAGGGACCTTGAGCCAGCTACAGCGTCCTGCACCTCAGATTGTACTCCCCCAACCCTGGAGAGGTGTACCGGGCTGCCATACTGCTCAACACTCACCCTGCGACAGTGAGGAATAAGTGTGGTCACTTCCCTCCCTGAGCAGCCATGCCTTGTGGTGGAGCAGACACAGGACACACAAACCACGGTATAGTCAAATTGCTATGAAAACATTTAAAAGTTTTAGCAAGATAAAGTTCATCTTTGTTGTTCAGCATATTTATATATTTCCTCTGTTAGATGTTGAACTGTTATTACTTACTAAATCCTATGTTCTTACTGTTGGTACTATCCACTTTAAAATCATCTCACTAGTGTCCTTCAAGTTACTATCACAATTTTACAGATGGAAACAATGGGGTTTGAAGTGGTATAACTTTAATTCTGTTTAGCAAAATAAAACTTGTAATGTAGATTCACTAAAACAAAACCCCAATACCATACACAAATAGAAAACATAATTTGACTATATTTTCATAAAATTTAATCTTTAGATCTTTCTTTATTTCTTACAACTTTATTTAAAAAACAGAGATACATGTACAGATTTTTAAAAGCATTTTGGCATAAAACTATATGAATATATTTTTGTCAGTATTTGATTTTTTAAAAAGGTTTGATAGTATGCATTGAAATATTACTAATTACCATAAGCATAAAGTACATGTAAAACAAAACCTAACATGGAAATAGTCAAAGTTTTCTTGGTGTGTAAAGATTAAACATAATGATTTTTAAATGCCAAAAATTGCCACAAGACTATCTTCTTAGCTCTTGAGTTATTAGTGATTTAAAGTCTAAGTGTACCCCATTCTGAGAGGGTGCTATGTACTTATTTTTGTTTGTTTGTTTGTTTTGTTTTTGTTTTTTCTAAGAAGGACTGAAGCTTCTGCTTTTTGGCCTTTCTTTTTTTGAGATTCATATGGTCTATGAGTTGTTTCTTGGGTGTTCAGAGCTTTCTGGGGCTAGTATCCAATTATAAGTGACTGCATATTATGTCTGTTCTTTTGTGACTGGGTTACATCAGTCAGAATGATATTCTTTAGATACATCCATTTTCCTAGGAATTTCATAAAGTCATTGTTTCTAATAACTGAGTAGTACTCCATTGTGTAAATATACCACAATTTCTGTATCCATTCATCTACTAAAGGACATTTGGGTTCTTTCTAGCTTCTGGCTATTATAAATAAGGCTTCTATGAACAAGGTGGAACATGTGTCTTTATTGTATGTTGGAGCATCTTGGAGGTATATGCCCAGAAGTGGAATAACTGGATCTTCAGGTAGTACTATGTTCAATTTTTTGAGGAACAACAGACTGATTTCCAGAGTCATTGTACCAGCTTGAAACTCCACCAACAGTGGAGGAGTCCTCCACATCCTCTTCAGCATCTGTTGTCATCTGAGGTTTTGATTTTAGCCGTCCTGACTGGTGTGAGGTGAAATTTCAGGGTTGTTTTGATTCGCATTTCCCTGATGACTAGAGATGTCCAGCATTTCCTTAGGTGCTTCTCAGACATTTAATATTCCTCAATTGAGAATTCTTTGTAAAGATCTGCACCCCATTTTTTCATAGGATTGTTTGATTCTTTGGAGTCTAACTTCTTGACTTCTTTGTATATATTGGATATTAGTCCTTTATCAGATGTGGGTTTGGTAAAAAACTTTTCCCAATCTGTTTGCTGCTGTTTTGTTTTCTTGATAGTGTCCTTAGCCTTACTGAAACTTTGCAATTTCATTAAGTCTCATTTATCAATTTTTGATCTTAGAGCACAAACCATTGGTGTTCTGTTCAGGAAAAATTTCCCTTTTTGTATGTGTTCTAAGGTTTTCCCAACTTTTTCTTCTAAAAGTTTCAGAGTACCTAGTTTTATGTGGAGATCTTTGATCCACAAGTACTTGAGTTTTGTACAAGGAGATAAGAAAGGATCTATTTTCATTCTTCTAACTGCCATTTGAGCCAACACCATTTGTTGAAGAGGCTGTTCTTTTTCCATTGAATTTTTTCAGCTCCTTTGTCAAAAATTAAGTGACCATATGTGTGAGAGTTAATTTCTGGATCTTTTATTCTGTTCCATTGATTTACTTGCCTATCTCTTTACTAGTACTTACAAGGCCACATGTTGATTTTTTAATCTTCCCCAGTAAAAGTATCATGTATTTTCAAATGTAATAAGAGGTCTTTAATTCATAAGGTTTCCAACAAATATATTAACATGGCTGAAAAGTACATGAAAAGTAGCTTTTCAAGAGTCATATTGTTTCTTTTCAGAAGAAATATTGTCAGCTGATCCTTACAGGCAAATTACATGAGGAGGCAAATTTAACACAAGAACTAAAGCAAAGGTAGTTGTTTTTAGAAGTTCTCCCAATTTAAGTAGGCTTACTTTCCCCCCTGTTTTTTATTGTCCTATCAATATTGATACTGACTTTAATGAAAGAGATGTGGGGCATTTTCGTTATTTAGTGATAGCAAATGAACACTCTAAGAACTCCTGACATATTGAATTCCAAATGCCAAAGTACAGACTAACAGAAAGTGAGGTGTTCTTTCTCCAGTGTGAGAATGTTATCAAATAACAGGCAGACATCCTCTGCAGGGCATGAGAGAATGGGTTGCTTCTCTTCCAAGTATTTCCCTGATGGGAAATATGAGGCAGGGAGTAGGAACTAAAATGTGAGACCATTCTCTAAACTTCTCTGAATAGAAACAAATTGCTCTACTACTTGTCTACAGTTTAAACTGAGACAATGGAAGGAAGTCAATCCATTCTGATATTCCACTTCCCCATGTGTCCCTTTAAGAAGGACTTCACAAGCTGTTTGCTGATGGTGGTTCTGTCTAGTGTGAGTTTTCTCGGTCAGGATGCACAGTTTCCATGATTTCTCTGCTTGCAATGACCCTTCTGCATTTCTTCTCCACATTTTTATTTAAATGTGCACATTTTGGAGAATGAACGAGGTTTATATACTTCCTCAGCACAACATATGTTGAAAGCAGGAACTGAGGGACAGAATGACCTAGGAAGCCAGGAAAAAATTATTAACATTGTTTTTAATGCCAAGAATTACAATCTAACAAAACAAGTATCCAAAGGTCTTCAGAACACTTTGGTCCTTTGAAGTATGTCTTTTCTCCCTGGCATTTGTTTGCAGGATATTGGCAGAAAGCCATTTGGAGAAGCTTCTATCTCAGTGTTTCTAGGACTCAGAGTTCCCTTCATTTCCCTGTGTCTAGAAGTTCCCATCAACAAGTGAGGGGTGTGTGCTGATTAGTGAGTGCTGACCAGAGAATGCTGTAAATAGAAGATCAAAGATGTTGGTTGTTCCATACAGTGGGCGATCTGGGTGTTGTCATCTTACTGACAAATAGGAATAGAGCTGGAAACTGAAAGGATAGGAGAAGGTATTATAGGCAATGGGACTAAAACGAAGTAGGAATGTGTACACTCATCAGATAAAGCAAATTTTATACTAAGGTTATTGAGAAGATAAAAAGAAAGTTGCTACATAGGGAACTCTTTGTCAAGAGAATATAATAATTACATACATGACAAATATTTGTGAGATTTCACAGAACAAACATTGTTTGACACAGAATTTTACATAGGCTCTTATCATCAAAAGTATCTTCATTTAGTTATAAGTCAATGAGTTTTCATATTCTTATAGTTACATAAAACGCAAAGTAAAATAAATGGAAATATCAGCAACAGTAGACTTCTTCCTCGTGGGCTTCAATTCAAAACTCCTATGTTTACGTCGATAAGCCCAAACCTAGCAAGAGTCTCCCCTTATGCTTGATTTAGCATATCAGATCCTCAATAGAGCACTGCTGGTTCCAGCCTTTGCTGCTCAGCAGTTGAGTTCTCAGTGATGATCCAGCGCTGAGGAACAAGGGAACTGACTCTTCATGATCAATGGCCCTTTCCTCTGGATATTATGAATGTTACTTTTATCTCTTCAGATAATGGGATGGGATGAGAGTCATACCTAAGCTATACAAATACATGGCTTGTGCTGAGCTCAGAATCTTTCTTTCTCTGTTTTATCCCTCGGCCTGGGTCTAAAGGCTTCTTACCTTCATAAAATCTAATCTTCCAAGCTGACTGATTCAATCTGGCTTCTCTCAACTTCTGCTTGAATTACTGTGCTTGACCTCACGCTAACTTTAGCAATATTTTCTAATCTTCTATCTCCTCCTCATTTTCTCGCTCATTTTGTCTTCATTTGGCTTACCTCTGTAAAACTTTCCTGGTAAAACTTCCACACACAGACATCAAACCCAGACACTATTGCAGATGCCAAGAAGTGCTTGCTGACAGGAGCCTGATATAGCTGTGTCTTGAGAGGCTCTGCTAGAGTCTGACAAATACAGAGGAGGATGCTCATGGCCAACTATTAGACTAAGCATGGGGTCTGTAGTGGAGACGTTTGAGAATGGACTGAAAGAGCTGAAGGGGTTTGCAACCCATAGGAATAACAATATCAATCAGACGCACTCCCCACAGTGCTACCAGGGATTAAACCCCCAACCAAAACATACACATGGAAGGGCCCATGGCTCCAGCTGCATATATAGCAGAGGATGGTCTTATCTGTCATCAATAGAAGGGAAGCCTTGGGTCCTGTGAAGGCTTGATACCCCAGTGTAGGGGAAAGCCAATGCAGGGAGGCAGGAATTGGTGGTTAGGTAGGGGCACACCGTCATAGAAGCAGATGGAGGGGTGATGGGGTAGGGGGTTTCTGGAGAGGAAACCAGGAAAAAATATAACAATGTTTTAAAATGTGGTTCTACGTATTATAAACTATATGAATTCTGCATGAGATGAATTTTAACATAAAATAGAAAAAGAGTATGAGGACATTAAATGCCACCAAAGGTAAGAATTGGCAACTATGTAGAAAAAATAGCAGAGCAGACTAATAACCTATTATAGTTTATAGTCATTGACATATTAAAAATCAGTACATTATTTTTACTGAAGCATTCTTCAAATCTTTGGCAACCACATTTTAAGCCAAGACTAATGGGAATCACATGAATAATAGTTTTTTTTTCTGGAATGGATTTGATTAAATGTACTAGTGCCCCTTGATCCTTCAGCTACAACCTTTTAGTTCTTAACCTTGAACCTCATGGATGTAATGGCTGTGTTTTGAACGAGAAATCACTGTCCCATACAAGGTGTTTACAAGTCTTGGTGATTGAATATTAACAAATAGTAATGGGGATTGAATATTAACAAATAGTAACAAATATTAAACGAGACCATCCAATCTCTAAAAGTTGTACAGAGTTCAGATTTTCTGCTTAGATCACCACAAGTAAAAGCTATAGCAAAATCAAAATAAAGGGATGCACTGGGCTTTTTAGTGTTGTAGTATCGCAGAGCTGCAAGAAAGTAGAGCAGCAAAGGCAGTTGCATGATTTGGGGGTGTTTCAGTATAATTCTATTAAAGTTACATCCCTATCATAAACTTATGTTCCTATCATCTGTGACTTCTACAATAACTTCTAAAATGTATCTACTTAGATAAAAAATGCAGCACTGATTGCTATATGGTTGTTAATCATGTTAAAAAATACCAATACCAAGAACAACTTGGGGAGGAAGGGGCTTATTTGACTCACATATACCGAATCATAGTTAATTGAGGGAAGGTAAGACAGAAACTCAAAGAAGGCAGAAACCTGGAGGGATGCTGCTTACTGGCTTGTTCCTGGTGGAATACTTTAGCATGCTTTCTTATAGAACCCAGGGCCATCAGAACAGGGGATTCCCCACTAACAGTGGGTTGGGACTTTCCACATAAATCACTAGTTAAGAAAATGTTATACAAGCGCGGAAGAAGCTGACGGGGCCTGCAACCCTCTGGGAAGAACAAAATTACCAACTAACCAAACCCACCACAGCTTCCAGGGACTAAAACACCAACCAATGAATACACACAGAGAGACCCATGGCCCCAGGTGCATATTCAGTAGAGATAATATTCTCTGGCATCAATGGTAGGAGAGGCCTTGTGTCCAGTGAAGGCTCATTTTCCCAGTGTAGGGGAACGCCAGTGTGCTGAGGTGGGAGAGGGTGGTTGGGAAAGGGAGCACCCTTGTGGAGGCAGTGGGAGGAGGAATGAAATTAGGGGAAGGTGACAACATCTGAAATGTAAATGCAGAGAATATCCAATAAAATAAAATGAGAAAAAAAGGAAAAGAAAATGTTCTACAAGTTTGCTGCACACAGCTTGATTCTATGGGGCATTTTCTCAACTGAAGTTTTTTTTCCTCTCAGATGACTTTTCCTTGTATCAAGCTGAAATAAAGCTAGCCAAGGCAATTGATAAAATGCTGATACACCATCAGAGCCTTCTGTAAATTATAAGTTTTTAATTTGGAACTGCCACCCTGCCTTTAGGTTTATGGTTGCTAACAAGATGATTGATTAGGAAGGGTTGACTGTAGAAACTGCTTAAGATAAGACAATAGTGAATTTGCCAAATAGTCTGGTTCCCTTTTTCATCAGAGATGTTTTTGTATACAATAATGGTTGATAGTATTTTTTTTCTTTTTTATTAAGATATTTGTATTGATTATTTGCAAATTTCACATCAAGAACCCTGAACACATTTTCTGTTCTCTTAGGTCTACCACACACTCTTATGAGCCCCCATCTCCCACAAAAAGAGGAATAAAAAGAAGAAAAGAAAAACAAGTCAAATTTGTTTTGCCCATCTACTTTCTGGATCGTGAACAAATTTCTAGTGGCCAGCTCCTTAAAGAAACTAAGTCCTTCCCTTCTTAAACCCCCACCAGAAGCCACTAGTTGTGGCTTTGTATCCTTATCACATTTTATAAGAGTTCTCTTCAGTGCTTTCGGTGTAAACTATTACTCTGGGTAGGTGGATGGGGTCTAAGGGTAGGATTGTTAGAGAACCCTTCCATGTGAGCTACATGACTGTTTCTCTCAGTCAAACACTCATGAGCCATTGTAACATATTCATAGAGAGAGCCAAAGAGAAATGGTCAGTGGTTCCAGGATGTCATGCACATTTACCATGTTCAATGTTCAAAGCACAGAAATTGTTATCCTAATACTGTGAAGCTTCCTGGTCACAGATCACCTCAGTGAGTGTAATGATAGAAAGGCTTCAAATAGTGGGAAAAGGTGTTCTAAAATATAACATACGGAACAAAATCAAATACAAGGTGTAAGAGAAAAGCAGTTCTAGGCAATTTACTTGGCGCAGGATTACCACGAACCTTCAGTTTGTAAATATACGATATCTATAAAGCTGAATAAATTAATGGAAACAAGACAAGGAACACCTGAGCTTTCTGATAAAAATAAGTAAAGGATAATTAAGACAAAAATAGTAAAGATCCAGTGTTTCATCTATAAAAATTCCATAAATTGTGCAAGTCTAGGAAGAGACTTAAGTAACAACACAACAGGGTTAAATGTTGTGTGAAGTCATCCCTTCTTTCAACTGCCTTTGGAACAGTCTCACACCTAATACAGGTCCCTGAAGAGAACTAGGCAATGAGAATACCACATAGCCTGAACCGATAACCAGCACTGACTCAGTTATCCAAAAGCAAACTTAAGAGAAAGTGTTCGGTTGTTGGACATCACAGATAACTTAAAATTTCTCCTTTTGAATCTTGACTACTTTCTATAATGGCTGATATTTGCAGAGTATATGGAATAGACCTTTGGCCTTTGTCTCCAAGAAGTCAATCATTTAGAGCCACAGACATCTAAGTACACACAGTCAGGCTTGAATGGGCAGAAGTTGCTGTGAACAGATGGGAAGAATTGCCAAGCATGAAGGAGAACTAAGTGATCACTACAAGAATTGAACTGGAGAGGACAGACAGACTCCAAAGCTGAGGAGACATAACTAGAGCCTGTACTCTGGAAAGGATTTGCAGAGATGAGGACAGAGAAGCTGTGCCAGCTAACAGAGAGGATATCTCACAATGTCCTACTAAAAGATGCTTCCAGTTATTCACGGGTCTATAAATAGCAGAAGCTGGAATATCTATCTCATCGTATATTCCTTATCCTCTTACTTGACTTTGTCCTAACTCTAATTTAGCCTTTGTATGCAAGTATAGAAAATAAGTGAAAATGAAGGAAAGGAGGAAAAAAATCATGTGGCTACAGGTGATTTATCAATTACTGGTTAATCCATTCTCTGAGTCAGAGAGTCAAAGTAATTGCTCTATTAACGTTTCCTGTTGTAAGTGCAAAAACCATTGTAAAAAAAAAAAAAGAGGTCAGGAAGTGTAAAATTCAAAGTCTCATGATGTCTTATCCCTGTGCTCCAGGCGAAGCTCAGGAAAGTGAAGTGCTTTATTGACAGCAACTCAGTTATGATTGAGCCATGATATGGGCAAAGGTCTCTGGATTACTAATTCATTGCTCTTTTCTCTCCACCCCACTGCCCCAGCAAATATAGGTATGAACACTCCACACTCCCTTAGTCAGGAGGCAGCTGCCACTGACATTCATGTTTGCATTTTTATGTTCCACTTCAGGGATTTAAAAAACTGCTGAAGCAGTCAAATTTTATCACTTCTATGTTTCCTAATAATGTTTAACTTTAATTTAAAAAAAATCTGGGAGATAAAAAAGTGTGCTAGCGGGCCAACCTCCTCCTTCTACCTCCAGGAACTTCAAAAGTCTTCTGGCAGATACCTCAGGAATAAAGACGACAGCAAGTGACCATAATCGGATCTCAATTTGTCATCTTCCCCAGGGTGCCAGTTTCACAACTAGTTGGGGTTTTTGTTTGTTTGTTTTGTTTTTTTGTTTGTTTGTTTTTGTTTTCTGTTTTTCACAGCCTGCTTTTGAGAACTCTGAGGATAGTTTGGTATCTGAAACTTTACACATGGATGGGTGATCCTCAACTCTTCAGAGAATCAAATTCTTCCATCTATCTCAAAAAAGCATTGGCTGTTGGAAACATCTCTGTGAGCCCTGCCTGACAGAGACTTTCTTGTGTTCCACTTCCAAGCATGGGAGTGAAAAACTTTGAAGCTTGGGATTATGTGGTGTTTGCAGGCCTCTTTGTCATTTCCTCCGGCATTGGTGTGTTCTTTGCCATAAAGGAGAGAAAAAAGACAACATCTCGGGAATTCTTAGTAGGAGGAAGGCAAATGAGCTTTGGCCCTGTAGCTTTGTCTCTGACAGCCAGCTTCATGTCAGCTGTGACTGTCCTGGGAACTCCTGCTGAAGTCTACCGGTTTGGGGCATCCTTCTTCCTTTTCCTTATTTCATATGCATTTGTGGTCTTTTTCACATCTGAACTCTTTATTCCTGTGTTCTACAGATCCGGCATCACAAGCACCTATGAGGTAAGAGACCACTTCCTTCCTGCCCACAGCAAGGAGATGGCACTTACTTTCCAAATGAAAAGTCTTTCTTTTCCTTCCTTGGTTTGTTGTTTCTCCATGACATCCTGACATCAGTAGTAGACTAGTATTTTCAAAGCAATTCCACAAGTTGTTTTAAAAGTCATGCATTATGTAGTATGAGGTTGGAAGTGTAGTGCTAGGTTTTGGTTGTAGATGTGCCTGTCACTCTGTAGAAGGCAACTCTTAATGTCACCCCTGCTGACTATTTCCATGATTCATTGAAGAGCAATGTATAAAAACCGATACAGTTTAATTGGTAAAAGAGAATTAAGATTAAGTGATATGTCATTTTTATTTTCATTAGCATGACCACTCTGAAAAGGCAAACAGAGCACATGGTGCCAGTATGATACTTTCCAGCAGAGATAAGTAAGATCTAGATAGGTAAATTAGACATCTCTTAAGATGCGATAAAAATTTATTGAGAAGCTACTATTTGTATATGACTGTTTAATGGCCTGTATATCAAATAGTAGCACCCTGATGTTAATTATTACTGCACTCCAGTTTTAAGTAGAAAATGGGAATACTTTGGGAAAGTGAGAAATATTTTAGTAGGAAGAAATTCTCAAATAATAAAAATGAAATTATTGTAATGCAAGGGAAATAAGACTATGGAGTTTTGGCATTGAAACAATGCTAAATAAAACCAAGATGCTCAAAACTGAATTTTCATGCCTAGTATTTAAGTGTGTTTGTAAATCAGTTTTTGTGGAGAAAAAAATAATTTAATTGCCAATGAAAACCCTGGAAGACACAACAGAAGACTCGCATAAATTTACTTAAAAAAAAAATCTGAGTACTCATGGAGAGAACCATGGCTCCAGTTGCATATGTAGCAGAGGATAGCAGTTTCTGGCATCAGTGGGAGAAGAGAAGAGGCCTTTGGTCCAGTGAGGGCCCATTTCCCCAGTGCAGGGAAGTGGCAAGGCACTGAGGTGGAGAAAGAGACTGGGAGAGGGTGTGGAGACAAGTTGAGGGGCAGGGCAGATGGGAATGGGGGGAAGGGGATAACATTTGAAATGTAAATACAGAGAGTATCCAATAAAATAATTAAAAAAAATAAAGATGTGTCACAACAAAAGATGTGAAACACATTTGAAAATTCTATGATGTAGACGTAACTTTTATATATTAAAACTGACAAAAAAATCTGTGAGATAAATTATCACAGAATATTTCTCTATTCTTCCAAAACCCTTCATGAAAATATTTTCCAGTAGGTCTTAAGACACGTAGTTTCATAGGAAATCATATTCTGCATGTTCAACATTAATTATTAAGAAATTAATCACAGTTGGGCAATTCAACAGCCATAGTCTGAGAAACGAACTCAAGAGAAAAACAAGCAAATGTATATTTAGCTCCACAAACTGTGCACGTATGCCATTCAATTATAATGTACCGCCGAAAACCAAAACATGGTCTAGATTTTCTCATCCATGCATGAAGATTTGACTATAGAAGATATTGCTGAGTTTTCTAGTTTTGTTCTGGAAATGTTTTTAACATTTGCAACTCTTAACATCTGTGCTTCCTCTTGGAATGCATGTTATGATTAGCTGTTCATTTAATACATTCCCATTCAGCACTGACTCTGTCCTATGCACACCATCCGGCATTGAGGACATGTGCTCAAGTGCTGTACTGCTCTCGTGGGAGTTTGTCCATGCAAAAGGATACAAACAAATGCATAAAACATTTATAGGAAGGACAAGGTTATATTATTTAGCTGTGTGCTGTGTACTGTTCTAAGTATTACCTGTATTAACTCAGTTGGTGTGCATCAGCAGAAAAATCACAGATCTCACCTCGGGGAATAATAGCTTCTCCTATAGCCAAATTTAAGTGATTATAGACTTAGAAACACATAATTAAATTAACAAAGGCTCTATTTTGACTTAAAAATAATTGAGTAATATATTCACACAAAGAAACCTGCCTTCTCCAAACCTTATAAGTTGTAACTAATTTTAGTAAAGTGAATGAGAATTGCAAAAGCAATTAAGAAAATTACAAACATGTAATTTGTAGGAAACCAAGTACTCAAACCTGAGAAACCTATGTCCCATGCCTCTCAAGGGAGCTAGGCCAGGCCAAGTCTGAAGAGATTTAAACTCCATTCAAATTTACATGTGAAATTTAACATGCAAACCCATTTTAAAAGTACTATAGCTTGCCTGAGGATTCTTTAAAATCCTTTATATATAACAGGAGAATGTGAAGATTGTGTAAAGTTATTTAGGGATAGGACCCTACTTTACAAGAATTGGTAGTATGGCCTAGACATGAAAAGCATGAACTCTAAATATAACCCTACTTGTCTTTGAATGATTGTTTTGCCCCATGCTATTTGCACAACAGGAAAAAGTTCTTAAGTACTCTGTATCTGTTCTTTCACACTCTAAATATTAATAATACTTCTGTCTTGAGAGATTTCTACAGTGGCTGAGATAGTATGTGGAGTTATTTTTATAGATCTGGGCTAGAGGAATATGTCAGCATTTCCATTGTTCCCTATTTATAACAAACTGGTATTTAGGATTTATGCTCCATTTTATAGTAAAATATATAACTTTTGGGATTTTCTCAGGTGTGAAAGACTGAAATAAATAAGCTGTAATTTCCACTCCTTGAACATCAAGCAGTTTTGTTATTTAATTTGGTAAATAAACATTTTCGAACTATTAGTGAGTTTGGACTCTAGACCTCATGAAATTTACAGCTTTTGTGCTTGTCCCTTGGAATACTGGCATAAGATTGCTGTGCAAGCAAGTTAGCACATCTGGTTTAGATCTGAAAAAAGAACACACACACACACACACACACACACACACACACACACACACTCACATACAAAACTACCACCACTACCAACAGAAGTGGGGCCAAGGTGGCTGACTGCCCACTTCCAGATATGTATGTAGGCTTGGTCATTCTACTCCTCAAGCCATTGGTTGTGCAGTGGACTAGAGCTACACAAGAGCTTGGAGCAATTAAAAGGAATAACCATTACCCTCAGTGAGATGAAGAATAGTCATTCTTGAGTTCTGAGCTCATCACAGTGGGATGGATATTCTAGTTTGCTTTCAGTTGCTGTGATTTAAAAAAATGCTAGAAATCAAGTTAGAGAGGAAAGTGGTTCTTTCATCTTATAGTCCCCAATTCAACATAGAAGGAAGCCCAAGCAGGAACTCATCTGAGGCAGGAAATAGATACAAACTAGTTTCATGGCTTGCTCTGCCTGTTGTTGTTGTGTTTATTTATTTATTTATTTATTTATTTATTTATTTATTTATTTACTTACTTACTTACTTACTTACTTACTTACTTACTTACTTACTTACTTACTTACTTATATTTTGTTCAACCCAGGACTACCTTTTCAAGGGTGACACTATCCTCCTTTATCATTAATTCAGAAAATGTCCCATGGACATGATGGAGCTATTCCTCAATTAAAGTTTCTCCTTTGCTTGATTCTAATTTGTTTTAAGTTGACAGAATCTAATCAACACAGTGGGTAAATTACAGAAATAGCCAACTGTTTGTGTGCTTTGATAGGCAGGTGGATTTCAAGAAGAAACTATGCAACTTTTTCACTAGCTCATCCCAGGTCAAAGCATAGGGATTATTTTCATTAATGTGTTCTAAGTTAGGCTTAGCTCTCTGCCTTTGCCTCTTGAGAGCTGGGATTAAATAAATACCCCACTGCACTCAACACAGCTCAATTTCTGTAGCATACATTTTCATTATCTCCAGTTTGATGCTATCATCATTCAGTTTAGTTTACATCCATTTTCTGTGCCAATAAGACCAGTTTATTATTTACTCTTAAACTGTTTAAAATGTATGATCTAGCTTCTTAGATTGGATGACCTTCCTATGTCTTTCAATGTAAACTTTTCATAATAAAACCACTTGGATTATAATATCTTACACAGTAATCTCTGAGCATTTATGTATTGCATTTTAGGAAGTTAATTTTAGTTCTATGAATTAAAATCTATGGAATTACTTTGATAATATCTTGATAAGTTATAGAATATTACTTTAGCAAATAGGTTATGCTATAAAATATTTGTTCTATATGGATATTTAATATCTGATAAAATATAACCCAGTATTATGAGGATCTTTAGTTCAATCTATGAAAGAATTAGCTTTTAATATTTATAGATAGGTCATTATCTGTTTTTCTGTGGAGTAGCATATTTTATTTGATTTCTATTTTAGGGTTATGGTCTAGTAAATGTTCAGAATAATTTTAGGCTTTTAACTACTAAAGCAGTTGGTCTAAGTAGGAATCTGTTGCCAAAATATAGAGAAAAAGTTAATTTTAAAGCAGCGTTAAAAGAAACAAAACAAGTGTCTTTGTATGAAAGTGTGGTGTACCAGGCTCCTTTCATAAATTAGATGTGTGTTAGGAAGGCTGACAATGAAACAAGATTAGCTTCATATTAGAACTATTTAGGTGTGAGTAGCCATCGAAAGAAGATTTAATGTGTCTTAAGTAGGGAGATAATGAGGCTGAACCAAGTCTAGTGTTCTAAGAAAAGAAACAATTCAATGATACTAAATATTACCTCTGTGACTTTTGAAAACAGGCATGAAATATGTGATTTTTCTGTTAGACTCAGTGTTTGATTTCTATTGTAGTTAAAACCTTATATATTCACCAAAAATAACCTATAAGTGAGAGAAAACATTTGGGAGAGAGAACAGATACAGTCTGTCAGATATAGTATTGTGTGATTTCATGTAGGAGAAAATAGCCTTAGATCATTGAAAGAGGTGACATTCTCCAGGGCTACGGAGTCAGAAGCAAAGAACTGCCAGCAAATACCAAGAGTGCAGAGAAGCTCAAAGGGGAAAATATTGGGCACTTCTGTGACAATGTCACACTGCAGCAGTGATTTGGCCTAAGCGAATTCATTTTGAAAGCTTGAGCTTCAGAAATGAAAGCTTATAAATTTTGTTTTCGGCTACCTATATCTATATATACCCAACAGGGACCCATGACCTGAAAGGTATGTAGTATATCTGAATAACAGAGCTCAGAAAAGAGAAGATGCATAGGAATATGGATGCCAGCTGGATCAGCCTCCCTGAGAGAAAAGTGTTGGGAACAATATGACACTTTAAGTTTGAAGAAAATCTCTCCTTCATTTTTAATTAATGTTGAAAAAGTGAAAACAGAAAACCGCTTTGGTTGCCACCAACATGTGAGTGACACTTACTGCACCTTTATTAAATAACTTGCCATGGTGGTAATTCTTGTGGTTTGTATGCACTACAGCCTAGTAGGACTGACCCCTTATTGGTTGTCAAATACAGAATGGTCAGATTTGAAACCATATATGGGTTAGGGTCTGGAAACTCACTGAAGACCCCGGACTCAGATAAAGTAATATTTATTCTGCAGAAATAACCAGCATGTAGGGGTCAACCATTCTCTAAAATGGTGACCCCAGACAAAGGCACATGCGTCTTCTTATAGGAAATGAGGTGGGGAAAGACCTTCTAGAAGGATTAGGTGATCTAAAATTTCATTGGTGAGTGCTAGGGTCACTGATGGTCAATGTTCTGCATTACTATGTCATGAACATTCTACCATATGATGAAATAGGGCTTCCCAGGACAAATGACCCTGAGATAAGATATTTCCCCATTTTTGTGGTCATGCTCAGGCAGTTCTTTGGGAGGGGGTTTTATGATCTTGTTCTGG
Organism: Micromys minutus; assembly: GCF_963924665.1. Taxonomy (NCBI): domain Eukaryota; kingdom Metazoa; phylum Chordata; class Mammalia; order Rodentia; family Muridae; genus Micromys; species Micromys minutus. Next base: position 18,978,580 of record NC_137952.1, read on the forward strand.
ATTTTATATTTTCTCTCTGAAGATGGTTTTTATGGCATGGTTTCTGACACTTAGGGTCAGTTCCTAGATGTGGTGCCTTATAACCTTTCTTTGAAATTAGCCCTGGTCCTTAAATGGAGACAAATGGGGTTTTTAAATGGAGACAAGTGGGGTTTATGTTGTCCTTACATGTGCACATACAACAATGAAGGACTTAATATGTTATATTTATAAATATCTGTGCATACAGAGAGAGATATATCTACATCCACTTATATATTAATAATCAAAGAAAAAGAGGCTATCACCTTTTGGGAGGAATAGAAGAGATTTGAGGGAGGGTAACTCAAAGGAGCTGATAAACAACATAGGAGTGGAAAGTGATTTAATTCTATGTCAATTAGAATAATAAAATATAAAAATATAATAATTTCCAGTTTAGATACAAATAATTATTTAATGTGGAGAAAATATGGAAACCACTCATACAACTTAAGACAGACAGGTGTAACCAGGCAACAAAGCAGATCAAGCCAGAAAGGCAAGCATTGCTTTGGCAATAATAATCACTGTGAAGTTTGATATTGGTGTGATCCGAGCTGTCCTAGAGCATACTGTCAAGGCTTAGTTTTAAAACGGGCAATGAGAGGGCAACACAATTAGTCAAGAAAAGAAGAAACAAAGATTTAGGCTACGTGGTGGACAGAAGGGACATTAAAGATACATTGCCATCAGTGCATTTAGCAAGTCCACTGGTTAGAAAATTAAAAAGATGCAAACTTTCATGCAAGTAGTCCACTTGCCTTTCATACCTGTTGTGAAAAATATGAAGAACTAGATATTAATATATGTTTACTTTTAGCAACCTATGCTTTTCTTCCTCTGGTTACTTCCTAGAAAATGTACCATAAAATAGTATTATAAACCTAAATCCTATATTCAAAGGAATACTAAGAAATTATGGACTAAAAAACTAGAGAATGTCAGCTGCCTGTGGTGCTTTGAATAAGAATGGCCCTACAGGTTTGTCGATTTGAATGCATAGACATCAGTAGCATTTACTTAAGAAGGATTAAGAGGTGTAGCTTTGTTGGAGGAAGTATGTCACTGCAGGTGAGCTTTGAGTTTCCTTTTCTTAAATTTTTTTTTATTTTTTGGACATTTGGGTTTTTTTCTTACAACTTTATTTTTAAAAAAACAGAGATACATGTACAGATTATTAAAAGCATTTTAGCGTAAAATATATGAATATATTTTTGTCAGTACTTGATTAAAGGTTTGATAGCATGCATTTAAATCTTACTATTTACAATGATCATAAAGTGTATGTAAAAAAAAGTGTAACATGGAAATAGTCAAAGTTTTCTTGGTGTGTAAAGATTAAACATAATGATTTCTAATTGCCAAAAATTGCCACAAGGCTATCTTCTTAGCTCTGAGTTATTAATAATTTAAGGTCTAGGTGTACCCCACTCTAAGAGGGTGCTATACACTTATACACTTACTGTTTTTTTTTTTTTCTAAGAACTGAGGCTTCCACTTTTTGGCCTTTCTTTTCTTTTCTTTTCTTTTCTTTTCTTTTCTTTCTTTCTTTCTTTCTTTCTTTGTTTTTTTTTTTTTTTTGTTTTTGTTTTTGTTTTTTTTTTTTGAGCTTCATATGGTCTGTGAGTTGTTTTTTGGGTATTCAGAGCTTTCTGGGACTAGAGCTTTGGATTTTCAAAAGCCCAAGCCTAGTTCCAAGGTTCTTCCTTCCTGCTGCCTGTGGATCAGGATGTAGAACTCTCAGCTACTTCTCCAGCAACAAGTCTACTTCTGTGTCACCATGCTTCCTACCCTGATGACAAAGGACTAAACTTCTGAAACTGTAATGCTTTCCTTTATAAGAGTTTCCATAGTCACAGTGTCTCTTCCCAGCAATGCATTATTAAGACATAAAACTTGTCTAAAGCTTACTGATTGCTTCTCCTTCTCTGTTTCCTAGTACTTACAGTTAAGATTCAACAAGCCAGTTCGCTACGCAGCAACCATTATCTACATTGTGCAGACGGTGAGAAGTAAGGGGTGTGGAAGGGTTGGAAAATGAAGGTGAAAAGACACAGTTCTAGTTCTGTTTATTTGTGGGAAAATGGTATTAACTAACGGACAGCTTTGTTTCTAAGACGTTACTACCTTTTCCTAAAGATAACAATTTTAAGATGTGTAATTACCTTAAGATGAATCCACCCGGCATAGATTCCTTATTTCTGAATGAACAACTAGTAATACATTGCAAGCTAGTTATGGGAGCTCAGGAATTTAATCTCAGCCTTTGTGAGGCAGATGCAGATGGATCTCCGTGAATTCATAGACACTCTGGTTTACATAGAGAATGAGGCTAACCCGGACTACAAGTGAGACCTTTTCTCAAAACAAACACAATATTTCAAAACCCAAGTTGTAAGAGAGCACACGACTCACATTTTTGTTTAAATTTATTTAATTCTCTAACATTTTAAGATTTAATTATGGAATGACCTGGTAAGCTATTTTTGTTGTGAGACACATTCTATCTCTGTAACTCAGGCTAGAAGTTCTCTTGCCTCTGTGTCCCAAGTCCTGGGATCAGGCCTGCACTTGTATCCCTGGCTTAGCTTTTGAAACCAATAAGCTGAATCACCCCAGAAATGCCCACATTTCTGTAAGTCCTTTGCCTCTACTGCAAGAATTTCCATTAACACACCTCCTTCTCTCTGATGGGCTTCTTCTCCTCACGGGCTATATATTCTATAAGCGCCATATGCACGCAAGCTGCTTCCTGCTTCTACTCTTCAAGTATCTTCTGCAACCAGATAACCTCCTGTTCTCCTAAAATTCTGCCTGTGTCTAAAGGATTTGTCTAGGAAATGGGAGGCAAGTAATACCTTTCTCTTTCAGTCATTACCATTATTAATTAGTGTGTGCATTGAGTACAATATAAGGTTTCTATCCCAATCAGCCTTTATGGGTCTATTATTTTTTTTGAGATTATAGTTCAAATATAACATTTCAACCATCCTTTCTTCCTTCCAAATACTCCCAATTACCCAGCCCTGCTCTCTTTCAAATTCACAGCATCCTTGTCTTCACTAATTGTTATTGCATGCCTATATGCACATGTATATACATAAACACAACTGAATATAATCTGTTCAATCTATATAATATTATTTGCATCTATGTTTTCAGGGTTGACTATTTGACACTAGTCAGGCAATTGACAAAAGGCAATACTTGTTGAATGATACAGATATTTGCATTTTGAAGCCATGGGACTCACTTGAAATTCATATTTACATATTCCTAGAATATGGAATTCAACTTAAGATAAACTGGAAGTTAGCTAATTTTCACCTGAGAAGCAATTGCAAGCATGGCTCACACGGGTCTGCATCAGGTCCTCTGCACATAAGTTATGTGTTAGCTTGGTGTTTTAGTGGTACTTCTAATAGGAGAAACAGGTATATTTCTGCTTTGTTTGTTTGCTTTTGTCTGCTTTTGGGACTCTTCCTATTAAGTTACCTTGTCCAGCCTCATTATGAGGGCCTTCACTTTGTTTATTATATCTTGTTTTGCTCTCCTTGGCCATCATCCTTTGGAGGCCTTCTCTTTTCCAGAAAGATAATGGAGGAGGCACGGATATGGATGAGACTGGAGGTGGGAACAAGCTGGGAAGAATGGAGGGAGGGGAAACTGCCTTTGGGATGTATGAAACAGGAATTTATTTTCACTAAAAAATTAAGCATAGAAATCCCAGGACAAAAAAGAGACTAAGGTCAATCAAGAACTTTCTAGTCAGGCTTTCCCGTCCTCCAACTTTCTGTCTGTTCCTGTGTCTATAACAGATTCTCTACACGGGAGTCGTGGTCTATGCCCCTGCTCTGGCGCTCAACCAAGGTGAGTTACTGGGCATACTTCATCTCAAAATTTCTAAATTCTCAGCTTTGAGAAATGTATCTGATCATGGGTGGGAGAGATACTCTCGGGTGCTCACTACATGTGTGAAGCTCCAAGAGTGTGCTCAGTACTGAACACAGTACAAAACTATCACCAGATTTTGTTCTACAAATCTATTTGTTTATAAACACACAGCTCAGTTGCATGTGGTTTGTTGAGGTGTTTGCAGTTTTGTTTTCCAGTATTTGAAATGATGGCAGATTTGCTATTATTGATTTGTAAGTTCTACATACATCTTCTGTGTTGAAGACCAGTTCAGAAACAGAAGATCTTAACAGAAGACCAAGATCTGTCTATGGATACAGTGAGATGTATAACTGATAATTTCAAGATAATAAAATCCTGGAAATATAAACAAAAAAAATAACAACACAAAAGATTTTTTTTCTCAGTGACATCTTTTTTTTTTTTTTTGAAGGTTTTTAAGTTCTTTTATTTTAACTTGCTTGTGACACATTTTGACATTTATAAAGTGCTAACTTCTTTTTTTTTCCTGTATCAAACAAGGGAATCAATTTTATTTTTTTAAACTTTATTTTAAAAAACAAAGATAAAAGAAAAAAAATTTAAACATTTTTGCATAAATGTATACAAATACAATTATGTCAGTGCTTGGCATTTTTTTTTTTTTTTTAAGGTTTGATACTCTTGCATTAAGGTCTTACTAGTTACAATGAGCAAAAAGTACATGTAAAACAGGGTGTAACCCGGAATTAGTGACATCTTTTATATTGAAAGAACATAGCAGGGACAGTAATCGAACTGGGAAGTACTAGTTCTTAGAAATGAGTTCAAGATTATTTCCTGCATTGCCTAGCATTATATGAAATGTAAATTTAATATTAAAAATTAACTGCACTCTTGAAATTGATGTTCTTCCTGGACATGATGCTTACATAAGCCTTTACAAAGAAATGACATAATCAGTGTAGGTGGCTTCAGATTGCTCAGGACATTAGCTAAAAGCAACAACAAAACCGGACCTCAGACTTAAGCTACAGAATCTGAGGCCAAATTTTCTATTTCCTTTGTACAGAGAGGTTTCTTTTAATGTTTTATAATGACTTTTCTTCTTTTACAGTGACTGGTTTTAATCTATGGGCCTCTGTGTTTGCAACCGGAATTGTTTGCACATTCTACTGTAGCTTGGTACGTATGTAGCTGTGAAAACTATTATGAACTATGTCCTAATATGGGAGAAGGATGCATTTTCAATAAGAGGCCATCTAATTATGGAAGAAGTTGCTATTTTAAAACTAAATGAAAACAGCATATTGTCTTATCTATCTTAATTTCTTGAGGAAGGAACCATTATTTTGCTTAGATGTTTTTGTAGTGTTGAAAGAGAATTTGTGCTCCGAGCTCATTCAGAAAAGATAAAACCTTATTGTTTTGAGGCCTCTGTGGGTAGCTGTGTAGGGTGGGACTGTCCCACTAGCCTTGAGTCATTGCAGGAATTGGAAGCGGCTTGAATTTCATGAATCACTTTGATTCATGTGATGTAAAAAAGTGCACAATGTGTCTAGAAAACAATCCAATTAATGCTGTATAACAACCAATTAAAATCACAAAATAATTGTTTCATTCAGAAGAATAAGACAATTGACATCAAGAAAATCATGTTTAATGATATAATTTAGTGAAAGAAAGATCTCCTTAATCAAAGGATAAGTGACCTTTTGTAAGTTCTGAAAAAAAATTCTTCTTAGGAACACTTAGAAATTATAACATTAAATTTCTCTAAATACTGTAAGAAAAATGTCAAGATACTTATATATGAATAATCAAGGACTGCTGGCATTTAATAAATCTGAAGGTTCTGTAGCTATTTTGTCTCTTACACATTATATTTAATATTTTGATTATAAAAATGATTAGTTCTCAAGCACATAGTATGGTGTTGATAAAATTTTACATAATTGTAACAATTAATTCAGATCAATAAATAGTTGTTGTGCATTTACTTTGTGCACATTTCACACAATTAAAATATTTTATTATTCTGAATCTTCATATAAATTTCTAATTATACTTTACCAGTTATTATCAATGAGGTACATTGTCAATCTGCCACAGCAAAGGAAAATAATTGAAATATTATACTGGGATATACATGTCCCTGGCTTTATCCTCATATCATACACCCCTTGTAACATATGTCATAATACTATACAACTAAAATTATGCTTTTCTCTATTTTGTACACTACTTACCCTAATATTTCTCAGTATTGAAACATTTATCTTTATCACATAGTTTTTCACACTTTGCTTATAAAGAGGATCCTTCTTTGTCTAACCTGATCATGAATGACAAATCTGTTGGTCGATTAGAAAAGCAACTAGATTCTAGACATATCTTCTAGATGTGCAGCTGAGATTGCACAGAAAACAATAGCTCCCCAGGGAAATTTTCCACTACTCCCACACACTTATAAATAACAAAACAATGTAATATAAAAATAACTTACATGTGTGGTAATCAGTACTATTATTTGGAAAGTGTAAGTACTGTTTGGGCAAGAAGGATCCGGCTTCCTGGAGGGCAAGCTCATAGTGTGTCTTTATTGTATTAATGAATTTTGGAATCCTGTGGATGTAGCTGAGGTTGGGACTTTCTTACTAAGTTTTGATCTTTTGAGGAATCTGAAGTTACTCAAGTCTAAAAACTCACTTTGATTCACGTGATGCGAAAAAGCACAAACTGTATATGAAGAATAAATTCATCTTAACACTATCAGATAATTTAATTAAAATCCTATAGTAATGTATCATTTAAAGTAGAATGTAATTAGATACCAAGGATGAGGCCTACTAAAACTCAAACAAAATTTAGCCTCTAAGGAATACTACATACTGAATTACAAGATGTTGAATAAGGAACAGATATGCATGCAGTACCATGAAAAGCTATTTTGGCATATTATGTATTATGCTGTACAATGATGTACTATGTTAGTAATAATTTACTATGTAAGTATATCCCGACTGGTCTGGTTATAATTATTAGAACAAACTGAATTTATTTAAAGAGATGATTGTCATTTTGGAAGACACATTTGAAGAGAAAATAGCATGTATTCAGAAAAGTTATGAATGAAATAACTGAAGATACATTGATAACATAATGAGATTTAATTTGTGTTCACTTGGAGTCTAGAAGGAAAAAATACCGAGAAAAGAGAAAAGACAGTATTTACAAATAGTATGTTTGAAGTACTATAGTGAAAGACCCCAGAGGGTATCTTCCGTCTGAAGAGACCCCTCCCAAGGAGCAGCGAGACCACTCACTTCGGATGCAAGTAGCAAGAGGTTTATTTCCACAGGTACCTGTGGGCACACAGTCTCTCAGAGGACTTGTGCGCCGGACAAAGGGGCAGTCTCCTTTTTATAGGGCTTGGGGGACAGAAGCAAGGTACAGAAGCAGAAGCATAGCAACAGGGTTTTAATTGGTTAGTTTAAATGAAACCAGGGTGAACTGGGGACAAGCCTCAAGTTCTTTGGAAAGGGTGGCCTTGGCCCCTCCTCTGGGACAGGGTGCTGTTTTTCGTCCTTGTCTCAGCATGTATGGCAAAATATTGTGTCTTTACCCAGGTCCAGGTGGTCAACTACAGACATCTTGTTTGGCAGGGACTGTGGCAGAAATATGGCTCCAAGGACACAACTCTTGGTACCAGTCGGGGGCTGCAGCTTATCTGAAAGCTGGGCTTGTCTGAGTGTCTCCCTTTCTTTGTCTATTGCTAGCTGGCTGCCCACCGGTATTTTGCTTGGCCACCTGGGACCCTAACCTAGCCTGCCCTGTGTGTGCACAGCCTTACAGACATGGCATTTACTGTTGCTAAGTGGGGGTCTTTCATTCCCCCATTTTCTCTTCTGCATTAAGGGAAATCTTTCACTTATTTGCATCAGGGTACTTCTGTATCCTGCTGTTGTAATCTTTGGTAATGCTGCTCAGCCAGGGCCAGTGCCTGGACAACAGAAATTCTTTTTCTGACATATTGCAGGAGTCTGTTGATGATGCAGGGCCCAAATGTCAGAATCATGAGTAAGATCTCTATGAGTCTCATCAGGGAGGAGAGCAGGGTGGTCAACCAGGGGCACTTAGAAAACCAACTTTTGAACCACCCCTGATTGCTCTTAAACAGTTTTTTCCTCTGGGCTAGTCGTTCCCTGAGTTTGGCCATGCTATCTCCGACCAATCTTGTCTTGTCTGCATAGAAACAACATTTTTTTAGAGCGGCACACAAACCTCTTTTTTGGAGGAACAAAATATCTCTAGTTCTTTTTATTCTGCAAGACTATTTCTGATAAGGAAGTAAGACTCTGTTCTAGTGCTGTCACTGATTTTTTTTAGAGCTTTAATATCATTATGCATGGCTGCCTGTAGTTGCCCTATGTGAGATTGATTAGGGCAGTGGTTACTGTGCCTACCCCGGCAGCAATGCCTCTCATAGTTATCTCTCTAAGAAGTAGGGCTAGAGTTAAAGAAACCAGTTTTTTTCTTGAACCTTTTTATGATTGAAGGCAGTGGAGGATAAAGAGGGCTGTCCAGTTACTCTTGCCGGTCTCTAAGGCCAATTTTGATCTCTTTTAGGGTAAGCACAATGTAATTTTTAATTGGTCTCTAATAAATAAGCTAATATCTAACTTACCTGGGCAACACAGATGGCCCATTGTCTGATCTAATTACCTTAGGGGTGCCAAACCTAAGGAAAATTTTTGCTAGAATCTTCTTAGCTATGACCGCTGCTGTTTTTTTTTTGTGGGGAGGCTTTACCCGCCCAGAAAAGGTATCTATAAAGACTGATATTTATATCTATATCTCCCTGGCTCAGTTTCTGTAAAATCTACTTTTCAGTAAACCTCAGATCTATCTTCTCTCTTCTCGGCCTTTTATATATATTTGCTTTCTGGCATGGCACACAGTTATCTATTTAAATCTGGCACAAAGGAATTTGACCTCAAGACAGTCTTTATAAGTTTGTCTACTTTTATGTGAGTCCATTGATGCATTTTCTTCAAGTCCAGTGCTGTACACCAGGTTCTGGATGGGGCAATGAGCTCAAAAGGTTATAGGGTTAAGTACCGTGAGGTGGAGTTCTGCTACCAATTTGTTTACCTCTCAGAGATCTTGAACTGTCTAGCAGTCATTGGTTCCATGTTTCCGCACCAGTAGGAGAGGCACACTTTAAGCTGATGGACACTTACGAAGTTGTTGGAGTAACCGAATAATGAATGTCTTGATCCCGTCTCGTGCCTCCTTTGACATGGGGTACTGACACACTGCTGGCCTGGACTTTTAGCTCCATATGATTGGGGGCTGGTTCTCAGCCTCCCCCATTCCTGCAATCTCTGACCCGGCCTGTGGATATGTCTGCAGCCACCAGTCCATCTGATCTGAGGCAGGTTGTTTAGAGTTGGTACTCGTCTTCTAACTGGATGGTTGGAACCTGCAAAGGCTCCCCTTCTGGTCCTCTAACCTGTGGTCCATCAGAGTGGAAGTGAATCTGTGCCCCTTCTTAGTCAGGAGGTGTCTCCCCACCAAGGGCAGAGACAGTCTGGCATTACTATGAATAAGTGGGATACCCGGCCCACTCTGAGATCTACAGATCTTCGGGTAGTCCATAAATATTTAAAACTTTGGAGCCACATGTCCAGGGCTCCTGTTGCTGGTGTCCCCACCCCCCTTTTTTGTTTTTGGTTGGGGCAATTTACAGTAAGCATAATGATCTTTGTCAAGAGGCTCCCTCTTAGTGCCAGACTTAATTTTCACCACTGTGCCCAGAATCTCAGTCAAATTTCTCTCTTGTCTATGATCTCTCTATCTTTTTTTTCTCTGCTTCTCACTTTTTTTTCTTTTTCTTTTTGTCTCTGTCTATCTCTCTCTCTCCTTTGCTTATGTCACTTTTCTCAGTCCTTCTCCCTACCTGACTGCTGCTGTCTAATCACTTTCTCTGCCCCTATTATTTGTCTATTTTTTATTGTACACCCAGTGTCTTTTTTATCTCTATTACCAGACACATACGGGTTTTTTTTTCCCAGTTTTTTTTTTTTTATCTAAGCCAAATTGCGGCCCCTTTAAGACCTGCCACCAGAGAGCCCAGCAATAGACTGTCAGTCACTCCCTTCCTCCTGCCTCTAAGCTGAATCAATTGGACCAGCCCCAAGCCTGCCAGCCACGTAGCCCTCCCCCACTACCATTGCCACCTTCGTGCACCCCAGCCTGCAATCCGAGGAGTCTCTGGCGTTCCCAGGGTCAAAGTTTTCTGGCATAGCGGGCAGTCGCTCTTTTGCCTTTAGCTCCAGCTCCTCAATGTACCCGCGGCTCTGCTCCAGCAGCGCCACCTTCTCCACAGGCGCCCTGAACTCATCTAGCACTACTCAGGCCGCCCTGGTGGGAGTGGCCTCTCGGGGTGCTGGGGGCGAGTGGTGACGCCCCTCAGTGAGCCATAGCACCCAGCTGCAGTCCTTTTCTCCACCCTCACCACGTACATGGTCACTGCAGCTTAGCACCTGCAGGCAGAGACTCTCCACCGTCTCACTGCGCCATTTTTGCTACAGCCACCAACCTTTTTGGGCTCTGTCACGGCCCCAGGCGGGTCTTACTGCTCCCTGCACTCCCTGCACTCATTCCCTCCCCGTGCAGCCTCTGCTCTGCATGCAAGCCTCCTCCCCATGAACTCCTCAGGTGTTTGATCCCGGTCCTTCCTGTAAGACAATCCACGGCCCTCCAATCCTGGTGAAGTCCCAGTCTGGTCTGGTGAGGGGAAAGTCAACATCAATTTTATTGGGTAGCTGAGTGGGGCACCCATCTTTTCTAGGAACGTTTTTCCGGGCTTCTAGGTAGACTCTCATCAGAGGTTAGGAGTGCCTGCAGCAGCTGTTGGCAATCATCCCAGGTGGGCTGATGGGTAACTAGAATAGACTCAATCAAAGAGGTTAGCATACAGAAGTCTTTAGAGAAAAGGGGGGGTTGTTGTTTTTTTTTAGTTTTACAGATCAGAAGCCAAGAAGGGCCAGTATTGCAGGCGACCGTTTGGCCCCGGTCGTAAGGGGAAAGCCTGAGACGTAGGGTCTGGGGCTGGCTCTCTTCTTCCTTAGAGGCGTCCGGCCACTGGGGATGGAGCCAGTTCGGCCGGGCCGCCAGCGGAAGTGCCACAGGTGCTGGGTCAGTGCCACAGGTGCTGGGTCAGCCTCCCCGGGTGCCCCCTCTTCTGGATAGGGCAGGGGTTTCTCTGTCAGGAGGTCCATTAATTCTGTTTGGGGACCTCGGGTTACAGCGGGGATAAAGGGAGGACTGGGAGGGTAAGGCAAGGGCGGGTTGTCCTATGGCTTCAAACAAGACAACGGCAAACACAGAACAAACGAATAAGAGACAAAGACAGATCAACACAGAGCGCGCAGCGTCAGACAGAGACCATACAGATGAGGGTCCAGATCTGGATCCCTCGTCTCCCAGAAGTTCCACATACAGTGGAACCAGACAGATGCCCGTGGAACGTCTTCCAGGGCTGCGGAGGGGAAGTCCGAGCTCGTCAGCTCCTTCCAAGTCCGCCAGATACTGATACTGATTCAGATACTAATACTGATTACCTGATTACTTGGCGCCAAGTACCGAAAATACAGAGTTCGCTGCGCGGCAGACAGTTAGACAAACGATCAGACACAAACACAAACAAGGGATGGCCAGCTTACCTCCCGATAGTGGGTCGGTGGTCCCTGGGTAGGGGGTCTCAGTTTCCCGGCCAATGCACCAAATGAAAGACCCCAGATGGTATCTTCCGTCTGAAGAGACCCCTCCCAAGGAGCAGCCAGACCACTCACTTCAGATGCAAGTAGCAAGAGGTTTATTTACACAGGTACCTGTGGGCACACAGTCTCTCAGAGGACTTGTGCGCCGGACAAAGGGGCAGTCCCCTTTTTATAGGGATTGGGGGGCAGAAGCAAGGTACAGAAGCAGAAGCATAGCAACAGTGTTTTAATTGGTTAGTTTAAATGAAACCAGGGTGAACTGGGGACAAGCCTCAAGTTCTTTGGAAAGGGTGGCCTTGGCCCCTCCTCTGGGACAGGGTGCTGTTTTTCGTCCTTGTCTCAGCATGTATGGCAAAATATTGTGTCTTTACCCAGGTCCAGGTGGTCAACTACAGACATCTTGTTTGGCAGGGACTGTGGCAGAAATATGGCTCCAAGGACACAACTCTTGGTACCAGTCGGGGGCTGCAGCTTATCTGAAAGCTGGGCTTGTCTGAGTGTCTCCCTTTCTTTGTCTATTGCTAGCTGGCTGCCCACCGGTATTTTGCTTGGCCACCTGGGACCCTAACTTAGCCTGCCCCGTGTGTGCACAGCCTTACAGACATGGCATTTACTGTTGCTAAGCTGAGGTCTTTCAATAGAACTGATTAAAGGTAAAAATATACAAGTTTAATATGTGCCATCTTTAAAGATGAGAAGAAATATTCATCTCTAGGCTCATCACTGAAAGCACTGACTAATATGCACTGGAAGACCTAAAATATAGCCAATGATGTAAAAAGACTATGGAGAAACTCATCTGGCAGATTTCCTAGCAATTTTTATGATTTACTATGGATGGAACCAGAGGTATAGTATGTTCAATGATGGAGAAAATACTACTCTCAAGTTATAGTTAAGTTCCCAACAAAGCTATCTTTGCGAAACTGAGTATCAGTTAACCTGAGTCTTTACAACTAATAAATCATTCCCTAGGACTAATATAAAGGAACTACTGTGAAGGCAAGGGGAAGCACTGACTGGTTTATGAAAAGAAAGGAAATACAAGCTGAGTGACCCTAATTCAAAAGTCAAAAATGCCACCCAAATCTTACACTTACTGTGAGTGGGCAGGATGCTCAGAATATTTTAGTCTTTAGAGCATCTGAGCTGTTGTACTTAAGTTTTACTATCAACTTTATCACCAACTCTATATAAACCTTTCCAAATTTGTAGAACTCTGAAGTGTGAAGCACTTCATACAAAGGAATCTCAAGTTTTGGTACTTGATAATTGTTTTAATGTGGTTTATAAGCATTAAAAATTCTAGTTATTATTTGTAATATAAAATAAGAAAAACATAATAATTATCATATGTACTTATGGGTTTTAAGGATGAACAACACAAAATATAAGTTAGGATTATGAGTTAGAAAGACAGCATCAGATTTAAAGCATTCAAAAATCTTAAATTCAGAGCACTATTGAATTGTTTAAAAGTTGGTATTCATGAATAGATGAGAACATTTCAAGAGGAGCTATGTCATAAAACAGTCAAAATGAGAAAGTGGGGTTTAAATAAAGCATCTCAAGGTATCTAAGCAAGAGAACAGGAAAATGGATATTGACTAAATAAGAAAAGTCCAAACATAAGTAGGAATAAGTCTTTATGTTTCAGTAGTTACTGTATAAAAAAGAAGAGCAGTTAAATATTGAACCAGATCTGCATGGTCAGCCAGTCTTTCTCACAGTCTGTTTGACTAAAACCAGCATTTGCTCATGTTGGTGGACTCAACAAATTATTGCTGTCAACCATTTGCAGAATGACAAACTTGTTACTGCGAAGTTTAAATTTTTCAAATTCACCCTACTAAATCTCTGTTCCGTCTCTTTTCTGTCGAGTTAGGCAAGAATGACCGTGCAGAATATTATACAACTACTGATACGTATGCACTTAAAATAGAAGCCTTCTGAATTTCATCTTCATAGTACTGAAAAACTAAAGTTTGAATCAGAAAGTAACTTCTTTATTTGTTTGTTCTTGTTTTATTTTTGAGAAGGGATTTCATTATTTCCACTGAATCATGGAACTTGCTGGGTAGACTAGGGTGGCCTCAAATTCACAAAGAGATGACTGCCTTTGCATCTCAAATTCTGGGATTAAAGGCATGTGTTTTCATGCTTCTTGGGTTTGGCATCTTTAAAGACAATCAAGATAACGCTATATTAGAGACGTGTATTTGGTCTTGGGGGGATTTATTTTTCATTTGAAAACTATATGCAAATACAATGTTTTTAACAGAGGTTTCAATTATTAAAATTATGGTTTAATTTTTTCATTTTTATTTGTTTTATTGTATAATTTATGTATTTACATTTCAAATGTTATACCTGTCCTTGGTTCCCCTCTCTCCCATCCCCACTCCCTGCTTCTATGAGGATGCTCACCCTTCCAATCACCCACACCCACCTCAACACCCTTGCATTCTCCTACACTGGGGATTTTAATAACCAAGTAAATGGTGGGCAACTCCAGTGTCTTCTTTCTTCTCAAACTAAAGATAAGTATGTCAACTTTTCATAGCAGTTACTGACACTCTGGAGGAGTAACAGGATGGTAATTCTATTTTATTTTAGTATTAAAAATATTACCTCCTTTCATTTTTCTGGCACTTACTCACTTGCAAAACACCCTTATTTGCCACTTCATTTAATTTTTTTTCCTAAATGCCTTTGCCACGTTCATGATGGTCTTAGGGGACTCAGGTGATAGAATACTACAAAAAGCTCTTATTTTTCTCCTTCTTTCTGTCCACGTGTTTCCAGCAAGAATTCTACATTAGAAACATTGTGGAACTTTCAAAATTCAGGAAGAAAAGAACATAACCCTAGCCTCAGTTAATTCTTCAGTTGATTTAGGAACCCTGTAAAGGAATAAGGTTATTATTTTCTTCTTGCCCACTCCTCTACACGAGAGGTAGTTTTGGTATATTCACTACTTTAATCTCTTGTATAATAGCTATGGTGAAATTAACTATTTAAGTAAACTTTCTGAAACTCAGATGTGTTTGCTTGTCTAACTGCTGTGCTGCTTTGAAAACTCCTCACTCCTCATATATGTTGAAACTGATAATTATTCCTTCTTAGTTGTTCCCAGTGTGTGTGTCTCTGTCTTTGTCTTCTATCTCTCTTTGACTCATTCTGTCTCTGTCTCACTATTTGTATTTCTGTTTCTAAAATATGCTACCAATAGTTATATTAAAACTCCAAATTTGGTCAGCTGTACATGTGTTTCTAATGAATTCTTTAATTTCTTCCACGTTTGCATGTAGTGGACTATGAGTATGTAGCTTCACACAGTCTCTGGGGCAGTCCGAGCCTCTGGGGTTAGCATCCCACTATCAGTGACTGTATATTATGTTTGTTCTTTTGTTACTGGGTTATCTCACTCAGGATGATATTCTCTAGATGCAACCATTTTCTTAAGAATTTGGTCAAGTCATTGTTTCTGGTGGCTGAGTAGTATTCCATTGTGTAAATTTACCACAATTTTTGTATCCATTCATCTTCTGAAGGACATCTGGGTTCTTTCCAGCTTCTGGCTATTATAAATAGAGCTGCTATGAACATTGTGGTGCATATATCTTTGTTGTGTATTAAAGTGTCTCTGGGGTATATGCCCAGAAGTGGAATAGCTGGATCTTCAGGTAGTACTATGTCCAATTTTCTGAGGTATTGCCAGACTGATTTCCAGAGTGGTTGTATTAGTTTGCAACCCCACCAACAGTGGAGAAGTGTTCCTCTTTCTCTGCAACCTCGCTAGCATCTGTTGTCATCTGAGTTTTGGATCTGGGCCAATCTGACTGGTGTTAGGTGGAATCTCAGGGTTGTTTTGATTTGCATTTCCCTGATGGCTAGGGATGTGGAGCACTTCCTTAGATGTTTCTCAGCCATTACGTATTCCTCAATAAAACCACACTCTTTTTTTTTCTTTTTTTTTTTTCTGCACTGTTTCAAACCATTGATTATCTTGGGTATCAAAAATAATTTGAAATTTCTAGTCTAAGACAGCCTTGTAATTTAAAGTAGCTCACCAATGGCTTCTGTGAAATGAATCTCATCACATAGCTTTTATTGTTCTTGCAGAATTATTTAAATGGTCTTGTCTGAATATATCCATTCTAACATCCAGAAAATTTGCCAATGTGCCCTTCTTCTATCCACACTCCACGTTTTTATCTTCCAGGGTATTTTCCCTCATTTCCTACATTTCTTTTTCCGTCATATCCTCTGGATACCTTCTCAATTCATGTGCTGAACCTCAGACATTTTTATTCATTCTTCAGAATTTGCCCTGTCACTTCCTCAGAACTGGTTATTACTGTACTGTACTTCTCAAAAGTAACTCATCTTTCATTGCTCTTCCACACTTTTAAGTAAAAAATTGTATTTCTTTCAATTTCTAATACTACCATTAACCATAAAAACTCATAGAATTATTTTATGGGGACCTATATTATTCATTTTTCATTTTATTGCCATATTAAACCCAAGACTTGCCCTTTAAAAGATGTCCAGTAGGGGGCTGGAAAGATGGCTCAATGGTTAAGAGCACTGGCTGCTTTTTCAGGGGTTCTGAGTTCAATTTTCAGCAACTACATAGTGGCTCACAACCATCTACAATGTGACCTAATGTTCTCTTCTGCTGCGTCTAAAGACAACTACACTATATTCAAATACATAAAATAAATAAATAAATCTTTAAAAAAAGATCTTCAGTAACAGCTTAGAATGAGTTCATATATGATTCAGTAGTTGGAGACTATCTGAGTTGGAAGGGTTACAAATCTCATTTTCAATAACTTGTGCTACTTTTCTCATTTCAGGGAGGTTTAAAAGCAGTGGTATGGACAGATGCATTTCAGATGGTTGTCATGATTGTGGGTTTCTTAACAGTCCTCATTCAAGGATCAAATCATGTTGGTGGCTTCAACAATGTACTAGATCAAGCACGAAATGGATCCCGGCTATACATTGTTGAGTATGTCCAATGCTATTTTTTTTATGCTTTATACGATTTAATTACATGACCTCATAACATGACAACAGTGGGTCATCGAGAATTATCACTGTTACTAATTTCTTTATGTGGCACAGCTTTGATGTAGATCCTCTCAGACGGCATACTTTTTGGACAATTGCAGTAGGAGGAACTTTTACTTGGCTTGGAATCTATGGAGTGAACCAATCAACCATCCAGAGATGCATCTCCTGCAAAACAGAAAAGCATGCTAAGCTGTAAGTTGTTGATTAAGAAAAAATTTCTATGTTATCTTTTTACCTTAGTGAGTCATTAAAATATGCATGCTTGTGAAAGCGAGAAATAAAAGAAGATATTTATTTACTCTGTTCAAAGTCTTTAGGTGTGTGTGTGTGTGTGTGTGTGTGTGTGTGTGTGTGTGTGTGTGTGTGAGTGAGTGAGTGAGTACATGGTACTGTGGTGTATCCAGAATTATGTGTTGTGTGATAAGTGCAGATGTGGAAACTAGAGGAGAAACTTGGATGCCTGCTTGATCACTCTTTATCTCAGGTTTTTGTTTGTTTGTTACTTATTTCATATATAGCTCTAGCTGTCCTGAAGTTCATTAAGCTATCCTCAAATTCAGAGATGTGCTTCCTGAGTGTTGGGTTAAAGACCCATACTGTTCTTATTGCTGTGATACATGATGTTTCCCTGGATCTGGACTTAGTGATACTCTTGTCTCCCTGCTTTTCCCAGCCCCTGAGTGCACATTCAGCCTTGCTTTTCACATGAGTGCAAGAACCCAAATGTAGGTCTACATGCTCATGTATCAAGTATTCATACAACCCTATCAACAACAATTTCAGTCAAGCAGAACTATTTCCATTTCAGCTTCCTCAAGCTGGTTTTTCCCTTGATTAATTTCTGTCTTTATTTACTGAAAAATAAGTAGGCTAGATTAGGTGCATTCAGTAAGGAAGAGGAGCAAAGCACGCTTCTTGCTTGTAGTCACCATGGCAAGATGATGTTGGTCGTTTTTGATGCATTGTGTGTTATCTTCAGCTGTAGCTTGTTTCTGTGTGTTAGGAGGTAAGTTGAGACACATTTAGATATTTTCAATAGTTAATTAGAAAAAAGTAGTAACTGATGAATCAGGGAGCTTCATTTCAAATATTGCTTGTGGCTCCACTGAGGGAATAGAGGCCTGAGGGTTTTACAGTACGGGCACAGATCAAAGCAAGAATACACACTGTTGATTAGAGCTATATTACAACCTTGCTTCCCATGTCTATGAAAAGCCCTAGTTCTTTGAGTTGTTTACTGTCTTCTCATAGGTTTGCCTGAAGCTTCTGTTTCCCTAAATGTAGATACCTAGAAAAATGGAACAAATCAAGCTTCACTTTACATTTGCAGATCAACAAAATTAAGTACCCTCTATGCTAACTCTGCTTCAGGATTCTTTAAGCATGCAGATAACCATAACATTTTGAAGGAGAGATTTAACAAGTGTAAAATGTTGAGGAAGTATGTCTGTGGCTGCTGGACAGGACAGTTTACTGTAGAATATGAGAAAAGAAATAGCTAGATTTTTATAAGTTCCAGCAAAACTTCCAGAACAGCCTGCTTACTACAGAGAAACCAAAGATATTTTTGTATTCTTTTATACAATTATCAGAAATCCCAAAATTTTCTTAAAAATAGCATTTCATCCCCTTCCCCCAAAGACCCTCCTCAAGATCCCTGGCCCTAGTCTAGTCACAATGACTACTTCATACAATTTTAAAATATTTTCAATGTAAATTTCTTATTTTCACTGTGTGAGAATAACTGTGTTGAAATAACTCAACCATTGAATTCTACAGTGGAGATCACCACATTACTATACATATATTTTATACTTCAAAGCGAAAAGACCAGATATATTACCTAGCATTTTATCAAGCCATCAGTGACACATGAATATTTTATTTAATAAATTATATTAAGTAACATTTCCAAACACATAGTTGTCAGTTCACCAAATAGATGAAATGCTAAAAAATACACGTGGCTTCAATCTTAAAATTCATTTAAAATTAAATTCCAATAAAATATGCTTTTAGATAATCTAGAATCAAATATATCTATAAAGAGAATAATTTTTGGTGAAATAAATGATAAATATCTTCTTTCCCTTTAACAGTTTAATTTAGTTTTGAAATAGAATCCCTATTTATTCCAGAATAGCCTCAGAGTTATAGGTTAAACTTTTTTCTCCTCCTCTTTTTGAATTGTTAGTCAATAGGTATTTGTCATAGGTTTAAATATTACTTTTTTGTGATAAGTTGACTTTCTGCCTCTTAATAAGTTAGAAATGAATGTAAGGAAGTATATATTTCTCATCAATTTTTTTCCCAAAAGACCAACAATAGCATTTGTTAAATATTTGTTATTTATTAAGCAATATAATGTTTAAGGAAGGCCATTTCTCCTGTTTGTGTTTGTGCAGAAACATACAGACACAGATACTCACATACAGGGAGAGTATGTAGATGTTCGTATATACACACACATATATATTTTTATGTATCTCAAACATCATGCCATGGTTGCCATGAAAGAAATCTATATTTTTACATTTAAGTGTGGAATCTTCTTCAAAACAAACAAACAAACAAAAAGAAGTGTGAGTCTCATCTCAGTGAGTCTTTTTATTTTATCAGCACAATGTACGGCCGGCCTACCTTAAGTCTTCCCTGGGATTTTGAGAAATCTGTGGCTCCAGTTGCATATGTAGTATAAACAGCAGTGTTTAGCATCAATGAGAAAAGAGGCCTTTGGTCTAATAAGAGTAGGTTTCCCAACGTATGGAAATGCCAAGGCACAGAGGTGGAGAGGGGGATCAGGGGAGTAAGTGCACCCTTAAGGAGACAAGTGGAGAAAAAGGGGGAATGGGAACGGAGTGGGGGGAAGGGGATAACATTTTAAATGTAAATACAGAGAGTATCTAACAAAAAAAGAATATGAGTAAAACCTTGACAGTTAAATACATACATGAAAGCAAATTAATGTATAGGATCTTGGAAAGCACCCAGTTGTAAATTTGCTTGTGTGTTGTAAAATCAAATTAACTTCTGCAAATAATGTTTAAGATGATCTTCCTATTGTTGATTCTTCATATTGCATCTAAAATAGTTGACTTTAACTCTTATCTGCCCTCATCTTCAAAGCAACTGTAACCAATATTGTTCTATTTTTATGTTACTTCACTATTATCTCCCTAGAAGAAAAATTATTAAAATGTAAGTTGCCTTTTCTGACAGCTTCATTAATTGAGTAGGGGAAAATTACTTAAAGTTATGTAATGAGAATAATCATTATGTAAAATCTTATACAAGAAAATAGGTCATATACTACACACATTGCAATCTGAGGGAAAAATATCCTTATTAAAAGAAAAATTTATCTAAAACTCTTAACTTATTCATATTTGGCAATTATCCTAAAATGTGTAAGGACTCCTTTAATGTGATGTTGTAAAGTGTAATGCTCCCTGGAAGCCGGAGAATTGGTTCTTTGAAGTATGCCCTTCAATCATTGCTCAGCTGCAATGCGTCAGATCAATGGCTCATGTCCTCTCTTCTAGTGCCTTGTACTTTAACTTGTTGGGCCTCTGGATAATTGTGGTGTGTGCCGTCTTCTCTGGCTTGATCATGTATGCCTACTTCAAGGATTGTGACCCTTGGACCTCTGGTGTCGTTTCGGCACCAGACCAGGTATGCACTTTCATAGCAGGATTATGTTGTGTAGTTGTAGAGTTATCAATATTCTACATAAACCTACCCCCACTGGCCAAGCACAAGGCTCCAAGTTCATACCCTAACTCCTGAGTGACCTCACACAGTACATTCTCATATATAGAAGAGGGCCTACAGAAAGAGAACACTTTCCCTTGTTCAGGAAGACAAATTCTGAAGACAGGCTAAGGTTAAGTAGAAGGTAGGCTTCAATCCATGTGTCTGGCTGTTGATGATACTCATTTTCTATGTAGTTTATAGTTAATTAATTATTCTTTAGTCAAAAACTGAACAAAAGTGAGCACAGTGTCAAGTACTTGGAGTTACAGATTTAAAAATGGAGACAGAGGATCAAGAATTTAAGTCTAGCATTGATTTCATTTCCTGGGCTGTATGAAAACATGTTACACAACTACAAAAAAATAAACAAGGTAACATTAAATAATACAATTGAACAAATAAGTTTTATTCCCATAATACCTATTATTACATTCCCAGCATAGCAAAACATGTCATGAGAGTATAGATCACTAAGTGTGGTTTATAAAACTTAGACAATATTCTCATTATAATCATTCATTCCTCCTTTCTTTCCATATGGACTCACCTGTCCCACTCGGTTATATATAGTCTCCTTCCTACAATCTGGGCTACAATTAGGTTCCCTGAAAGACATATATGTTAAGGATGGCCTCTTACAGATTAACTATAAATTCAGAGAAAACATACAAGAAAAAAATCATACACCATAGATATTGTGAAATAATTTTCTCATCTCAGTTGCTGAAATCTATATTCCAACATTTCAGATGTTGATGAGCTATTAATATACTATTAATCTACTCTTCTTCACCTTCCCCATCTCTGCTTCTCTCTCTTAGCTGATGCCATATTTTGTCATGGAGATTTTCGCAACTATGCCGGGGCTGCCAGGACTTTTTGTGGCTTGTGCGTTTAGTGGAACTCTAAGGTTAGTATGTTGACAAGCTGACGATGATTGCAGCAAAGGTGGCAGTGATGCTGAGCTGACTCGAATGATGGCAGTCTAGTGAACACTTGCTGAGAATCAAGTGGCCACTGCAATGCTGTGTTTCTATCTGAGTATTGGTATCACATAGAGTGTAAGAGAGATACATTACACTCACTCTTATCAACCTGAAGATGAGGAAATCAGAGATTTACTAAGAATGAAGGAGGAAACTTTCCTTTGTTTTGTGAGTAAAGTGTGGATGTAGGATGCGAGGGTATTTTTCACAACTACTTTAAGATTTTCTGGCTGTTATTTCAATGTTGTCTGTATTCATCCTGTCATAAAAGACTCACATGTCTACATGTTTCCAGTGTTGATCAAAAGCCTAAAAGTCTTTCCACAGCACTTATGGCAAACTCAGCTGTGAATACCTGAAAAAAATTTCTATCCTTTCAAATTCTGATGGGACACACAAAAGGGATGGTTTGCCAAAGACAAAATCAGAACTCAGCACTGCAGACATTAAATCCTGACATTCCATGTCTAATATCTGGGAATCATAGTATTGGAAGATGGGCTCTCTAGGGTTGAACAGTTCAAATTCTGTATCCTTTCTGTTGCTACTCACACGGTCAGTACCTGAACCTGTTTTATTCCACATGTTTGAAGCTTATTCTAATGATCAATGTATGTTCCTGTCTTTTCTGTCTTTACCGAGTCTTCATTGCATCTTCAACTTGACCTCTGTGACTCTATTGCTTGTCCTATAGAAGGTTGCTTCTTCCAGTTTATCCTGCAGTATGCTGCCTAGTTGCCAAGCCATCTTTGAAATACTGAAATGATAAGTCATATTTCATAATGTCATTTTGGTTCATAATGAGTAAGAAAATCTTTCTATTACTATGAATAGCATAGTGTAAATTTTATGTTATTAATAGGTAAAATTATTAATTATCTATCTTATATATGTGATGTAAAAATCAAGTAGAGCAGTGGTTTTCCTTTTAAAGTATCAGCCATCTGTCTAACTTTTTAATAAACCATCTCTCACCAATAACTTGAAATATTACTTTTATTTCTTCCTAATTCTTCTATATATTTCAAATACTTTATAAAGTCTACATGCTTATTTCTCTCATTTTATAGTCTTCCTTTGGTCTATGGCTGTAATGTTCTCATTGCTTTTAATGACTATAACATACAATGTTGTATGTATAAGAAGTTGGTTGTTAGTTTTCCTTTACACAGTTTTCTGAACATTGCAGTTTTTTTTTAGTCTCAATTATTTCTACTTGACATTATGGGATATTTTTCCTCAAATTATTAAAGCCACAAATATTTTTTAAGTTTTCTTCTTTTCTATGAATAATATTCTTTTCTCTCCTTATATAACTATGTTTTGTGAACAAGGACAGATAATTGAAGTTGAAATCATTGTTTTATTATATTCTTTAGAAGAAACCATTTTTAAATCTTTTTTGGATAGTTTATGTATTTACATGTCAAATGTTACCCCCTTTCCTGGTTCCCCTGGTTCCCATTCTTGGGTGATAATTTTTTACTGTTTAAATTTTATTTATTGAATGAATATATTCTTGTTCTCGGCAAGGAATTTAAATAAACTTCCATGGTATTTTGCAAAGAAAACACCAACTCTCTGATGCTTTGGCACAACTATCACACTCAATTCTGTGATGTCAGAGAGAGAGAGAGAGAGAGAGAGAGAGAGAGAGAGAGAGAGAGAGAGAAAGAGAGAGACAGAGAGACACAGAGAGAGACAGAGACAGAGAGAGACAGGAGAGCTCAGCAAGGCTGTTAGCTGTTTGTGTTTCTTCTCAAACTCTCTCTTTTTCTTCTTTACTAATTATATTCCAGACTCTGGAAGCTTCAAGTTGTAGAAGACAACAGTCACCTTTGTACTTCTATATGTATGCACATGGTTTCTTCTTAATTCCCCAAGGCCTTTCACCTGCTTTTTATGAATATTTCCTCTGCTTGTCTTTGCTGTCATTTTTAAGGGGACATCTTCCATCGGAGTCATATCACTTTATTACTATCCTTAATTATTATTTTATAACTGTGATAGATTGTAAAATTGATTGTTGTATTTCAAGATAGGCTACAAGGGCTATGACTTCTAACACTTATGTATGAATTAGTAGATATATAGATAGGCATATTGTTGATTAATGGCAAAGTACACTTATTTGGGGGTTTGGAAAGTCACTTCCTTCTTCCAAGTGAGTCTGAAGTGACACTCCCTTCCATATAAAAATACACATACACACAAATTGCACAAATTGACATATATTTGAAAAATTCCTCCATTATTTCTTGTTATTTGTTACCATATATTCAAGAGAAATTAATGGAAGTTATAAAATAAAAACTTAGCTTCTTTCAGAGAATATGCAGATGAGTAATGGTTTGAAGGTTAAGTGAAGAGATTATGTAGTTCACTCAGTTCTAGAATGTGGACATATACAGATATCTATATTTTTCAGAATTATGTTGTCATGCCTCTTCTGGATGATAACCTTGTCATAAGATACATCCATGTTAGTTCAGACCATCTTGTTGTATGTTTTTGTGTTTTGTTTTTCTTTTTGTAGCACAGTGGCTGCCAGCATCAATGCATTAGCAACAGTGACCTTTGAGGATTTTGTCAAGAGCTGTTTTCCACATCTCTCCGACACGCTGAGTACCTGGATCAGTAAAGGCTTATGTAGGTATAGCTGGGGGAAATTGTACTCCATATTATGAAAGTTAGATGAAATGAATATTAGACACTTCCATGTGCAATCAGGATGCATGAGTAGGCATAAATACCCATGGAGACACATGTGTATAGATTTTCAAGTTTCAAAAGTTCTTACCAAAAGGGTACCAGGAAGAAATACCTATCTAGTTCACCTTGCTCTGGTCCTACTTTTCAGGTATCTCATAGTCTAATTTTCTTTTACATCAGTGTCTTTTGATAATCATTAATTAATCTTACCAGACATTTTACATGAGGAGATGCTCTGTTCCAGACGCTCTGGAAGCTTCAGGCTATAGAAGGCAATCCTTTGCACATCAGGATGTATGCTCATGCTTTCTTCTTCATTCATCAAGTGCTTTCACCTGCCCCTTCTGAATTTTTCCCTGATGTATTAATGGTCACTTGAAGAAGGACATCTTCTGTCAGAGTCAGGGTACTTTATAACTGTCCTTCATTATAATTTTATAACTGTAATAAATTGTAAAATTGATTGTTGCATTCCAAGATAGGCTACAAGAACTATAAGGTTCAACATTGTAGTATGAATAAGCAGATATACAGATGGATAAATTGTTGTCAGAAGATGACTAGCCACTTCATCTAATAATTATTTATCAAAACCAAACATCACTTATTGTTGTTACAGAGAATGAGTTTTCCTTGCATAAGGAAAAGTTACATATTATCTCCTCAGCTAGAGATATGGGCTTTGTTTTTCTTCATTCACCTACTCTGGAATATTGATTGGCTGGATCTTAAGCATGTCTTGTGCAGTCAACTACAGGATGAGTTCATGGATGCAGAGTTGCTGTCATGTCCACTTGACAATGTTTGATCTAGTTCTCTTCAATCTCTGGTTTTATAATATTTCTGACACCCCCATGCAAATATTTCTTGAGGTTGGATGGACAAAGTGTAATTTCAATGATTGACAGTTGATGGTTGTTTGTTAAGAGAGACTAAATTTTCTTTAGAGGTGTTATTTCTCATAGGTTAATAATGAACCAATGAATGTCTCCACATATATGAGTATATTGGCAGAATGAATTGAACTTGGGAGATAACTAAAAAGTAATAAAGAGGACTGAAAGTTGGGAGAGAGATTTGGGGAAGAGACATGAATAATGGACGATAGTGGTGGTTTTATATAATTGAAACATCAGCATGAATAAAATTCTCATTGATTTTTTATTTATTTAAATTAATTGCATGTTATAATCACTGAAGCAGCTATCACATTGAACTATATTTTCACAAACACTGCTTTTTAACAATTTGGTTCTTATTTTTGATTATTATATGCATATGTGTATGTTTGAATATGGGTTGGTACACATAGTGTAGTGCCTATAGAGGTCAGAAGAAGGTTTCAGATCCCTTGGAACTGGAGTTGCAGGCAGTTGTGAGCTACCTCATTTGTGTTGAAAACAGCTCAAGTTATCTGCAAGAACACTGTGTGCTTTGAAACAATAAAATATGCATTTATTTCTTGATTCCCCCAAATTTGCTGCTTTTAAAATACAGATAAATTATGTACCATATATACCATAAAAATAATTTATAAAAATATTTTAGTTTGTAAGTAAAATTACACCTATATAATCTTGTTTCTGCTTTTTTGTAGCAATTTACATTGTGTATTTTCCTATGTATGCTTTGAAAATATAGAAGTTTAAGGATTATCGAATACTTTATTAAATAGGTTACTTATTTCATCTATATTCTTGTTACTTTTTAGTATACAGTCATTGTACATGGTGACGGGCTTCTTAAAGTCATTTTCTTTCAAGTATCATATATTTTGAACACATTCTCTACTCATAGCCTCTCATTTCTCAAGTTCAACTCACTTTTCTGCAAAGAATAAAAATTTCATTCTTTATAACCCATGGAAGTTCAAGGATCCTCTGTGTGCCTTGATTGTTGAGCTGGGGAGACTGCAAGTTAAGTTTGCAAGCATGGAACGCCGCCGGCCCTGAATCTTTCAGACATTTGCAGTTTTACAACTTAAAGCCTTTGGTGGATGGATCCTTGCCCTCAGGGTAAACCCTAGGTTTCTCTTCAATTACAACTACTTTCTCTGCAGTACTTTACCTACATCTTTAAGTTGCCTCCTTCAAATCTTTATTCCTTCCTCCATATAATTCAGTTTTTCCTGTCTTTTTTCTTTTTATTGATACCATAGATGATATGATTTTTCACAATATTTTCTCCTATTGAAGTACTTACCAGGCTTGACCCTGCTCAGCTGCAAAGATCAGATTAGATTTTAAACTCAGGGTAGTATGGCCACAAACCACATAGCAATTCTTCAAGCTGTTTGATATCAATGTAAGATGCCTATATTTTTGGTTTTTTTAAAAAAATAGTTGTTGTATAGAGTTAATACACAGCCATTTACCCAACTCTTGTCTACTCAGAAAGTTTAAATTGGATTTTACAACAGTGTGGTTATGGCGGTATGTAAAGGTTCTGTTATCCATTTCTTTATTCTCATTTTAGCTGTTTGGTTCCCTCTTTTCCTTTTCTATGTTTTTTGTTATACTTTCTCTCTGCACTCCTGATATATACATTTCTCTCAATATTACTTTGAATTAGCATTGAATAAAAATCCCATCAGAATACTTGTTTTCACTTTTGACTTATATTTTATTCCTTATATTTTATTATAAAAGTAATGTGGCAACATATCAATACCCTCATATAAATATACAATTCCCCATGAATTTTTTTTTCTAAACTTTGTCACATAGCCATCTAGCTCTTTGTTAACCCATTAATCCACCATATTGGTTAGTTACTTAAAAGTAAACAGCAAACACTATTTCATTTTCCATATTTATTTTAGCTTGCATATTGTTAACTAGAATTTAATATCTGTTTCAAGGCTGTTAATATAGGAAATGCCTATATTGTAATGGCAAACTTTTAAGTGTGTACTTTTGAATTTTGACAAATCCATTGTCCTAGCTATGGTAACTATTGCTATGATGAAACATCATGGCCAAAAGCAAATTGGGAAAGAAGTAACTTGTTTGGTTTGCATTTCTATATAAATGTTCATCACAGAAAGAAGAGGAATTAAAGAAGGCAGGAAACTAGAGGAAGGGGCTGATGAAGAGCAATGGACTTTGCTTACTGGCTTGCCCCAGTGTTTTATTCTGTCTGCTTTCTTATTCAAACCAGTACCACCTGACCAGGAATGGCCATACCCACAGTAGTCAGTCCCCTTCCACACCACATCAATTGATAATTAAGAAAATGCCCTACAAATTGCTTATAACCCAATCATTTGAAGGCATTTTCTCAATTTAGGATCATACTTCTCTCGTGACTCTCACTCTGGTCAAGTTGATACAACACTAGCCAGCACATTAATCTACCTATAAAACCCCATTACTTACTGAGATATATTGTCATGGCCAATATCTTATAATGCTTCCCCATGACTTTTCTTATTATCTACTCTGAGCTTCCTCTATAGGAAAGCAACAGCCAGATTTTGTTTATGCACTATAGATTTTTACCTTTCTTGAAATATAAATAGAACTCTATAATGACCAGGATTTTGTAAGGTGTGTGTGGGAGTGTTTGTGTGATATATGGTAAGGTGAAGGTAAGAACACAAAACAAAGGATTTGAGGTATTAACTATGATTTGTGGATGGCCCTGGGATGGTTCAGTTGAAATAATTAGGAATAATATCATACAATTCTTTTAAAAACTCATCTTTCCCCCAGTGTAGGGGAATGCTAGGGTAGTAAAGTGGGAGTGGGTGGGTGGGAGTGGGAGTATCCTCATAGAGCTAGGGGGAGGGAGAGAGGAGGAAACATGAAAAGGAGATAACATTTGAAATGTAAATACACAAAATATCCAGTAAACACACACACACACACACACACACACACACACACACACACACAAAACCTCTTTGTTCTTCAGTAGATATGCTGTCAACTTTCAAGGTTTCACATCCACTTGAGATGCTTAGCTTTTGCATTTAAATTAATTTTCATAAAAATGTATTGGTGTTGGATCCTCATGTTGGTTTTATAGCTGAATCTGTTGGCTTTGATTTATAGTCACATTTCTTTGCTTAAATGATCCTATGTAATCTCTGTTATAAATTGAGATTGCCAGTTTTTAAGTGACATTTTTCTGATTATTTGAAAATACTTATGGAAATATTTATCACTAATTAACTAATTAATTAATCTTTGTGGTCTCATTTATGCATAAGTGATAGACTGATATATTTTTTCTTTTATTTATGTTTGCACGAGGTTAGATAGAAACAATCATATATTTGTCCAATGGTGTCTGCAGATCTTTTCCACTACATTAATTAGAGATACCAGAGGATGTAATGGTCAGTGTGGCCAAGGCTATCTATCTCCACCTCCTGGCAGATATTTATGGAAAAGTATGACTAAGGAAGAAGTTATTTCTGCAACTGTACTGCCTCATCATTGGAGTTGATGTAGACTTTGTAGGACAAAATCTACAAGCATCATTCTTGTGAAAGTATTTTGAATATATTTTTGGATATCTTTAGTGTAGTGCGTTCTCAGAATGTGAACCTTTTGGACAAAGAATAGATTTGACTTTATTACCCTGGTGTAAGTCATTAGGACTCAACCTTTAAGGAGGATATAATAAGATTGAATCAATAGTCACATTAGGAGCCTGGATTGGATCTTTAGGTGTTTCAGTTTCATGTCCTTTTCTTGGATAAGCTAGTGTAACAAATACAATTTAGAAGATAAAGGCTTTATTTTAGCTTACAGGTTACTGTCCATCATACAGTCCACATGAAAAGCAAAGGTGATAGAAACTTAAAACAATTAGTTAACCCTACCACTAAGAGCAGAGAGAATGAGTGCATGTTTGCTGTGTTGAACTTGCTTTCCCTATTTTATATAGTTCAGTATTCCCTATGCAGAGAATAGCAACTCTCACAGCATGTGTGTGTGTGTGTGTGTGTGTGTGTGTGTGTGTATGTGTGTGTGTTGGGGGGGACGGGTTTCCACTTCAAAGTAATCAAGATAATCCCCAACAGATATACACATGGACCAATATGATGTAGACAATCCCTCAGTGAGACTCTATTCCCAAGTAATTCTAGACTTTTACAAGTTGACTATTAAAACTTAGTAATCACATTGACTAAGATTGATACTGCCACTGTATCTGTTACTCTCTCTAATTCTACTTTTTCCTTTTATTTCATTGATGAGTTATTATGGGAATATGCTTTTAGAATGTTTATAAGATAAAAATGTGTAAAAATAATAATATCTAAAGGGACAAAATAATCTTTAAAAAATCACTAGACAATACAATGACTTCAATGTCAAGTTTCTCTGACATCAGAGGAAAGTGGTGCTTGAGGCTCCCTTTGCTAATGTGTAAACACATCTATATGTTGATATATGAGCAAATAAATCATTAATTGTAACAATTTTATAGCATTAGTAAGGGCCATAAAGACGTTATGGAAAAAACATCAAAGGGAAAAAGCAAGAAAAGCTTTCAGGTGTTGGAGCCTGAGTGGTAGTATGTATTAATGCTGATTAAGCACATTAAAGATGAAAATCTGTCCATATTTTAAAGGGTCCAATAGCTTCTTCGTTAGCTTATTGCTGGGGAGTGG
Source organism: Micromys minutus (assembly GCF_963924665.1). Lineage (NCBI taxonomy): Eukaryota > Metazoa > Chordata > Mammalia > Rodentia > Muridae > Micromys > Micromys minutus. The sequence continues at coordinate 19,008,444 of NC_137952.1, forward strand.
CTGTGCTGGCAGTAGTGACCAAAAAATTAGCTTGGATTTGCTTAGACACCTTCCACATTCATGCTGTTTCATATAACAGATTTCTGGAATGACAGAAAGAAATTATTAGATCCTGGAATCAAGTTCATGTTCCCCGAGGAATGGTTACAAATGTTCTGAGTAGAGGCTGTGCTGGCTGTGTGCAGAAAGTTTTCTTTCTATACTTCTTCAGTAGGACTTGAGCTGGACACAGGGTTAGGTGCTCAGGGTTGACCTTAAGGAAATATATCATTGCATGTTTTCCTTCTTGCAGGTCTCCTCTTTGGTATTATATGTACCTCCATGGCTGTGGTTGCATCCTTCATGGGGAGTGTTGTACAGGTAATAAAAGAGGGAGAAGACATTTGGTCTTACAGCAGAATTCCCCCTTACCCTTTCTCATGCCATGCCTATTACTCTAAGGCCCAACATTAATATTTATCGACATCAGATCCAATGGGACATACATGAAAATTTCAACCAAAATTATTTTCAGAAGGTGAACATGGTAACAGTATGACTTGTAATAGGTTTATTTTCTCAGTTCATAGAACACCTGTCCTCACATGCCTTCCAGAGTCTTATGGTTCTTTGTTTTCTCATTTTCATTGTGATCAGTAGTTTAAAAAAATAATTTGCTGAAACTATGAGGTTTTTTAAAAAAAGTTTCTTGAGAGATTTTTCCATTTTTAGTTATTTTGTAATTATGGTGTGGCAGGTTCCTGAGGAGGCAAGACACCCGAAGTGACTAATGGAAAAAAATTGGTATCTATAGTAAGTCAGTTAAGACAGCTGGATTCATCCTTCTGTCCTTGTTTAGCTAAGCATTCTGGCCAAACTGATTTGATTGGTTCAACTCTGTGCCACACAGCTTACACAGCATGGATGATGGCAGGCTATTAATGGAAACCTATATTTTATCTTTCTGGTGAGATGATTGCCTCTACAGCGATCCAATCGTTTCTCTTGCCACATCTGAGTAAATAAAGACAATTGTTACTATTTTTTACTCTACCTCTTCACTGTATGAATATAGTAAATCAATATGCAGATTCTGATTCTCAGATTGAAACCAACAGGAACTCAAATCCCACATATTTGAATGATTTTACTGAGTCTACTTTTTAAAAAACCACCCCTATACTTATATCATGAATTTGTGGTTGATGCTGGTGGCCATAATTTTCAGTGCCATAGAAGCTAAATTACTCCTTTTAATTAATGTTTTTGTTTGGTGTTTCATTTAAGTTTGGTATTCAAGTCCTGTGTTATTGTTTTAGTGTAGGAATACAAAATGGGTCATGAGAAGATTCAGTATGTGAAATGTTCCAAGGGAGACAATTGCCACAGTCAGGTTTCATGGGCAACATGCCACACATATGATATTCCTTTTGTACATGTGATGAAACATATATTAGAATTCTGAAGACCGTGAGAATCCAATGGCTAGAAAAGCTGTTTAACTAGAAATAGTGTGCTGGAAGATGTGGGATAGGATCTGTAGAGAGCAGGAAGGCTTTTTCCATAATGAGGGCCTCAGAGAGCTTTTCAGGAGACACCTCCGATTTGTACCTCTTTGCTCTTTATACTGGCTGGTTTTGTGTCAACTTGACACAAGCTGGAATTACCACAGAAAAGGAGCCTCAGTAGAGAAAATGCCTTCATGAGATCCAGTTGTAAGGCATTTTCTCAACTAGTGATCAAGGAGGGAGGGCCCAGCCCATTGTGGGTGATATCATCCATGGGCTGGTAGACCTGAGTTCTATAAGAAAGCAAGCTGAGCAAGCCAGGGGAAGCAAGCCAGCAAATAACATCCCTCACTGGCCTTTGCATCAGCTCCTGCTTTCTGACCTGCTTGTGTTCCAGTCCTGACTTTGGTGATGAACAGCGATATGAAAGTGTAAACTGAATAAAGCCTTTTCTCCCAGCTTGTTTCTTGGTCATGATGTTTGTGCAGGAATAGAAACCCTGACTAAGAAACTCTTCTAGTGTTTAATCTTCTGCCCATTTCTTATGTTCCATGTTCTGATATTTACTATTGTCAGATCTGAATTGTCAAAAATAACTCCTTTTGTTATGTCACTGTCCTATGTGGGTATGAAGATTGAATAAGTCATTGTCTAGAGAATATGGGTAGATTTTGACTCAGTGTCACTTAACAAATGGTATTACATGACGAACATACCATAAGATCTTGGGAGCATTCAGCAGCTTAGATCCTGATTTAAATCTCTATGGTGCTTGTACAGCTATAGAAAGTGCTGCAACAAAAGCAGTCTTATATGTGTTGTGTGTGCATGTATCTGTGTACATGCTCATTACCACAATTCAGTGAATTTGTATTTTCCAGTTGTTGTAAGGTCTCAGAGACTCCTCATGCTGAAAGCACACTTTCTCAATCTTGCCAAATTACTGTTTTTTCTTATGTTACACATGCCTTTACATGGACATAATTATATAGATTCCAGAAAACCCATTTTCACTTCTGTTTATACTATAGGTATTCCATAAATCCTAAGGTCATTTATTTGGTTCAGTCATTTGAAGGATAAAAGATATAAAAATGCTTTACTCAAAATTTCTTAATATCCAATAAAATGTTAAGAGAACATCCACACATATACAGAAAGATTAAAAGAAGGAATTGTAGTGTGTCTGATGGCTTCCTCATAGTGCTCTAATGACATTCTCTAGGAAGTGAAGTGGAATAGATGGGATGGTAGTGCTTGGACTCCAGGCAATTATTTTCTAAGTGACAAAAATTTTAAACCAATTTAAAACAACTGACCAGCCATGTAGGATAGGAAACATAAGTTATATATCATTGATATAGTAAATTACTTAATAAACAAATAAAATATTTTCTATGGTGCTGGGAATTAGAATCAAGGCCTTCTAAATTCTAAGCAAGTGAAATAAAGAAAGAAAAATGTCTATTTTCTTTAACAAGATAATGTAGCTTCAGCAATTTCAAATTAATCACATTGCTGTACACTAAACACATACATATATACATTGATGTGCATAACCATATGTACAGCTGTTTGCATATGTGTTTGTAATGGTGTGTAAACAGATGCATATATATTTTTATATGCATACACACACTATCAAACAGAGAACATATATATATATATATATATATATGTATATATATATATATATGTATATATATATATATATATATATATATATATATATATATATATATATATATATATAACTACATTGACAATGAACTTAGAGCTGATTTAAAAATCTCATATTATTAATGAATGTAGCTCAAGTTTACCCAAGGTTCAAGAAAGGGATGCTGATGTGAGGGGAGGCTACAAATTGTCAGGTTGATCTGGTCTGCTTTGTCCTACAGGCTGCCCTCAGCATCCATGGCATGTGTGGGGGACCAATGCTAGGTTTATTCACATTGGGACTTGTGTTTCCTTTTGTAAACTGGAAGGTAAGGATTCAATACTTTTCTCTTCATAAGCCCAGTTTTATTAGGTTGATTTCGTTTTCTATCTCCCCTTCCCTTAACTTGAGAAGGCTGTTTGTTTTTGCCAGAAAACAATCAACCTTACAAACAAACCCCATAAAATTTATGCCAACTGTATTTGTATTTTGCAAACATATACATATGCAGAGGTATAGAATTAAACAGGATGTGAGTCCTCCTATATCAGAGACCTGCTTAGAACAAAAGACAAATTAGGGAAGAGTTGGCCTTGAATGGTCATATGCAAATGAGCAAAAAGACAAGCCAGAGATATTCTTACATCTAGCTATTCTTTTGCATGTCTTTAAGTAAGTGTAAGTAGAGTGCTTTTCGTGTATAGGCCAGTTTTAAGAGAAGTAACATATTATCATTCAAAACCATTTTGAATATAATTTAATTTATATAATTAAACAGTCACATGTATTGTTTTCCTCTACACACTTACACACACAATTGTAGAGACTTCAGAAAGCCTGCTTGTATTTGTATATAAATTCTGAGTTTGATGATTCATCTAGTTATATTTATATAACTATCTGGTTTTTGTTGATTCTATTCTAGATAGTTTTGTAGAATTAGGTAGTAAACTTGAATATACAATAAACATTTGGGCATCTGTATAATTTATTGTAGTCTTATGAGGAGAACACTGTGGAAAATTGCTTCTGTGGTATTTGGGTTTATAAAAATGTTTATGTCATAGATTATAATTTATGGTAATACCTAGTTAGTAAACCCACACATTTAAAAGACATTCAGTAATGTACATTTTTGCTAGAATACCTATTATAAAAATAGCCATGATAATATAAACATAGGAAAGGAACAAGGCCTCAGCTCTTCATGAAGAAATATAAGTAACTAAGGAATATCGAGAGGGAGAGAAATAGTTTTCCCCAGGGGAGAGCACATAATTGGTTATCAAATATCAAATAGTCAACTGTGAAAACTTATTTATAAAGTATCCTTATAATACTTATCAAGTTATATTTAAAAATACACATACATGCACATACACACATATGCATATATATTATTAGTAATTAATAAAATAGGCCATCAATTTGAAAGAGATGAAGAAGACAAGGGAGGGTTCAGAAGAAAGTGAAAGGACAATGATATAATTATATTATAATCTCAAAAAAGTAGTGAAGTAGAGATCTTTGTTAGTATGCCTAGTGCTTCAGATTATGCATAAAAAGCACATTGTTCTATATAGAGGATAGTAAATTTTACGAAGTTGTGCCATCTCTTCTCTTGTTCACTGACCTTAAGTACTCTATCATTAATCTTCTTCTCAGTGAGTACAGGAACTTCAGTTTCTGCCTTGACATGGCTGTCTAGGTAGTTAACTACGTTGACTCACCAGCATTTTTTACTGTTAGGTTGAATTCAGGAAATATGATCTAGTACAAACATAGCTACAGAGCTGGCTTCCTATATGTGGGTATGACCTGCAATCTAAGAATGTCTAGACATTTAAAAGTAGATGGAACCTCAAAATGATTATATTTAACAACACATTAATATCAAATTTTAATGTCCATCAATAAAGTCTCATTGGATAACAACCAAAATTTTGTGTGTGGTATTGTCCATGATTCTTTTGGTACAAGGGCCAAGATGAATCACTGTAACATACTTCACAGATCACAATGCCTAAAGCACATGTTTGGCCATTTACAGAGGTTTGCAGAACTCTTGTCCAGGCCAAAGCACAAGTATTCAAAAATACATATTTATTTAATTTTACCAAATAATAATGGAGTAAGCATCTGAGCCCATACAAAGGACTCCTTTTGTGCACAAAAGAAACTGATTCAATCAGAACAAGCTGATTTCTTCCACAAAAGTCTCAGCCATATTATGGCAAATGGAAACATCTAAGGTGGCATTTCCAGCAATCCTAGGGTTTGTTCAATTTGTTTGGCTTCCTTACAGGATAAATTATCTGTCAATTTTTGGCTGTGTATTAAGAAACATAAACTTTAAATGTCAGAAATAATAAAAATATACTTACTTGAGTTTAGAATCAATTAATCAAACAAACCCCAAACGTGAGATAACAAAATACTCTTCTAAGTTGTGGAATGAAATCACAGCTAGACTTTTTGTGTAGTATCTTTCAATAAAAGTTGACTATGATGTCTCAAGTTTTTTTTATAGCTTCTAAACTTCTTCTATTGAACACCGAGTCTTCAAGTGCAACAGGAGGAAAAAACAAATAGCAGAAAAATTTCACTTAGAGAACAACTTATTCTTACTTAAAATAAGTTTAAGGAAGCTGGGTGTGGGGGGTTATGATTCAGTCCTAGAGAACTGGCCTCGTATGCATAGGGGCCTAGAATCCACACCCAGCACAGGAAATAAGTAAATTCATGAGTCAATAAATCTGCCTTCTGAGGTTTGAAATGAAGGCATCTTGACTATTTCCAGTGCATGTGACCAAGATTTAAGGTGGACAGCTACATCTCCACAGAACACAATTCCTTATACCAGTATTCATAAAAGAAAAATCATTTGCACCTTATATAAATGTTGCAAGAAACACCTTCATCTAATCTCTCATTATCTTGCATTTTTCTCCATCAAGGGTGCTCTAGGAGGTCTCCTTACTGGAATCACGTTGTCATTCTGGGTGGCCATTGGAGCTTTCATTTACCCTGCACCAGACTCTAAGGCATTACCTTTACCTCTTTCAACAAAGCATTGTGCTCAACTAAATATAACAACAACAGTAGCTCCAAAGCTTTCCAGCAGGTATGAATACTGAGTTTAAAAAATCGTATTAAGTCATTCTACTAGGTTGGAATCAGGAAATATTGACTTGTTAAAACATAGCAACATAGCTAGCTTCCGGTTTGGAGGTATGGCCTTCAATGTAAGAATATTAAATTGTATAACACTAACTATACTCTACAATCTAAGAATGCAATGTTAGATATATAACATCTGAATAATGGATGGGGGTAATGGTACTACTGCAAAGTATCTGAAGGCTGTGCTCTTTCATCCATTGCTCCTATTCAATGAAAGCTCTGACATGTTCCTTTGGAGACTTTCTGTTCATTCATATACATAGACGAATGTCTATCACAAGTTTTTTCAGTAAATCTGAGTTAATGAAAAATTGAAAGGGAAGTAACTGAAAAAGAAGGGAACACATGTAGCTCATTGCAAAATCTCTCTCCCCTCTCTCTTTATATATACATATGTATCTATATTTATAAATCAGGGATGATATGAATTGTATATAATGAAAAGTAGAAGTATTTCAAGATTTATTATTTTTTATTAAACAATTAAATAGCAAAATACAAAACTTTGGGACCTTCAGAGATGCTAGAATCTAAAGGGAACAGGGGGTACCCCAAGTGATGCGCCCTTAGTTCTGAACAGTGAACAGAGTTGGTAACATTGCTGCTTTTCTCAACAGACCTGTCCTAGCTGACACTTGGTACTCACTCTCCTACCTTTACTTCAGTGCTGTGGGATGCCTGGGATGTATAGCTGCTGGAATAATCATCAGCTTCCTGACAGGTAGGTTATCTGGATCCCCCTCTTTGAGACTTACTTCATGCCATTGTTAAACTCGCAGCCTCACAGATTTGTTTCTTAGGGCACCACAAAATGCAATCTTCCCGAAGTGCTTTGCTGTGACTAGGTCTCCCAGGGTGGAGTAGTACAAAACTGTAAGGGAATGGGGTAAGGGGTGGAGAACTTTGCAAAGGAGGAAAGGAGGGAGTGGAGCTGCCATTGGGATGTAATGTGAGTTTAAAAAGTAAATTATAAAAAAAATGATTTCCCAAAGAGACACACCTACTATTTGTAGGCTGATCTTCCTCCCACCTCTCTCTCTTCCTCTCCCCTTTCCCATTTTTCTTACTCACTCACTCTGTGTGTGTGTGTGTGTGTGTGTGTGTGCGCACATATATAAAAAATTAAGAAAATAAATAAGACTTTGAACAATCCTGTCATATTACCTTGGTAAAAAATATTCTTTAAAACAGCAAATGTGAAAGAAGACTAAGTGTTAAGTATGTTTTTCACCCGATTCCCAACATAATACTATCTTACGTTCAGGGTTTCATTGTAGGGGTTTGTGCACTGTGCCGGAAACCACAAAGAGGAGAAGAAGATTCTGGATTATAAGCCATAGCCATGTTTTATGCTGTTCTCACAGTCTGTGCCTTGGTACAATATTGCTTTTGTTTAGAGGAAGGAGAACCAAGGGTGCAATAAAAAGTAGTGACATTAAGAGCAGAGAGATACATCAGTGGTTAAAATCACTCGCTGCTCTTCCAGAGGGTCAGGTGCAATTTCCAGCACACACATTGAGACTCACAGTTGTCTATAACTTTAATTCCAGTGAATCTGGGATCCTTTTCTGGCCTCTGAGGGCAATGCAGGCTCACAATCCAGAGACAGTAATGTAGATAAAATACTCATGTACATGCATAAAAGTAAGTAAATAAATAAAAGGCATAGTGACATTTTCTCTTCCAGTCTTACTCTATTACTTTATAAAACTCAGTTATTTGAAAATTTCCCTACATATCATAGTCATAGACTGAAGTAGTCTACCCTCATTAATGCTTGATCTTCAAGGTCTTACTTGTGAAAGATGTTACAAACCCATGAATAATGAAAACTACAGAGATCCAAAGTTGAGTTATCTTTTCACTTTTAATCTTCCTGCTCTTGAAATTGAACTGCTGTCCTCACTTCATGATATACTACATGTTTCCCTAAATCATATTTTTGATTTTAGGAAAACAAGTAAACAAAACAAAATAAGACAAAACAAAACACCAAGAATCTAATGAATATGAAACAAAGAACTCTTTTGAAGGGCTCTAGCCTACCCTAGCATGGGAAACATGGCTCCGGAAGGTTTGGGCCTTTTCCCTTTCTTCTTCTCTTTTGCTAAATATAAATAGATTATATTTCTAAAGCTAAACCTCAGGTTCCATTCTCTTATTTGGACACTGACTCATTCCTGAGTCAAAACACCAAGTTCCAGCAATCAAAATTTATTATCTGGCTAACATATCCAATCAGAACTTACCCACTCATCCTATCACAGACTCCCTGTTTTTTTCTTAAAGTCACACTTCTGCAAACCGACCAACCAACCAACAACAACAACAACAAAAAAAAAAGCCAAAACAACAACAAAAAATGTTTGCTTTTGCTTTTGTCTGATTCAGAAGCAGTCTCTGACCCCTCGCTTGCCCCTCTGGCATAACAAATCTCCTTTCTGCTGGAAATTTTGTTAAATTTTAGGCCTTGGTCTGTAATATGTATATTATTTTTTACAGTGTTTCATATTTAGTTGTCTATTTAAAGATACCACTTCCCTGACTTGATCCAGAACCACATGGATGGTCTTCATTACAAAAGTCAGCTTTTGCACACCATCCTCTACCTTTCCCTCCTCTCTATCTCTGTCTCTGTCTCTCTTTTTCCCCCTCTCTCTCTCATTTTTTGTTCTCTCACTCACTCATACATTAAGAAAAATTATACTGCCATCATTAAGATTATATATGGTAACTTATTTACCAATCAATATAAAGCTCCATACTAACAATTTATGCATGAAGTCTGCCTCATCTGTAGAAAGCCCTGACTGACAAATAATTTAATTAGAAGTCTATTACATAAAACACCTTTTTAACAGACTGATGTAATACTGTCACACATGTTATTTGAACCTGAAAATATTGGACAGGAACAACATACTACTTAGACATGACAATAGACCACAGAAGGAATCTACCAATGTGTTTAACTCTTGCTACACTGCTTCCTTCAGGACCCTCTAGATTGATTGGGTCTGGTACTCCCCAGAAAGTTGTAGTATGTGGTATTTACATTGGTCTTCATGGCCATCAAATTTGCAAAGATTCTGGGAGAATGATCTCATCAACCTTTACATCTTAGTGTAAATATCATTCTGACTTGGTCCTCAGTAGGACTTAAAGGGGCAGAGCACTAACCAAGTCTGCTTTGGGGTTCAGAAATAAAGTGTGAAGGGAGTCGAGATTGGCTGGTAGGATCCTGGAGCTAAGATGATGATGTTATAATGGAAGGAAAAGAAATAGTAAGAATGATCCTGATTTTACAAATACTGACCTTGATGATTCTGGAAATATATGATTTAGATAAAAGTTAAGAAAGAAATGTACTTGCTGTTATTTCTTCAGTTGGCCTGCAAAATACACTAGTAGAGGAAAAGTTTTCAATATGTTGCCACAATTTTAATTTATATCTCTGAACTTTCTTTTTTAATTTTTTTTTCAACTTGGACATTTTATTTATTTACATTTTATGTGTTATTCACTTTTCTGGGTTTCACCTCCAAAACCCTCCTATCTCATCCCCATTCAACCTGCTTTTATATGGGTGCTCACCCACCCACCCACTCCTAGTTAACTGCCCTGGCATTCCCCTACACTGGGGCATCAAATCTTCACAGGACCAACGACTTCTCCTTTCACTGATACAAGATAATGACATCCTCTGCTTCATATGTGGCTGGAGCCATGGGTCCCTCCATTTGTACTCTTTGGTTGGTGGTTTAATACCTGGGAGCTCTGGGTGGTCTGGTTGGTTGATATTGTTGTTCTTCCTATGAGGTTGCAAATCCCTTCAGTTCCTTCAGACCTTTTTCTAACTCCTCCATTGGCATCTCCATGCTCAGTCCAATGATTGACTGCAAGTATCCACATCTGTATTTGTCAGGCTTTGGCAGAGCCTCTCAGGAGACAGCTATATCAGACTCCTGTTAGCAAGTACTTCTTGGCATCCACAATAATGTCTGGGTTTGGTATCTGTATATGGGCTGGATCCCCAAGTGGGGCAGTCTGTGAATGTCCTTTCTTTCATTCTTTCAGTCTCTGCTCCTGAACTTCCTTGACCTGACAGTTTGAATTTATAACTGCTTGCCATCACCTCTTTCTGCATTCTCTCCGGTTCTATGGGTTCACTTCTAAAGCTTGTTTTTAAGCTGTTGAAAAGTAACTCAGCCTTCGAGTTGAAACTGCCTGTACGGAAAAGAGAGGCCTGGAGCACTAAAGCCATGAATCCATCTCATTTTTCTTAATAGGCAAGCAAAGAGGCAAAGATATTGACCCACTTTTAATAAGACCCGTTTGCAATTTATTTTGCTTTTGGTCTAAGAAGTACAAAACTCTGTGTTGGTGTGGAGTTCAGCATGACCGGGAAACAGAGCAGGTGAGCAGATGAATGGATTTTTTAAAACAGGTGTTGACATCCACAGTACTCCCTTCTCCTAACCCTAGGTGGATCTGGGGGAGAGGAGATATCTATGTGTGGGGAATAGGAAAGAGGTGACGGACGGGAAACTGCCACCTGGATGTAATATATGAGGGAAGAATAAATTCACAGAGTGAGATTAAAAAAAAAAAAACAATGAAAAACAAACCACAAACAAGCAAACAACAAACAGCTGTTGGCTTACTAAGTTTTCAACCTGCAGTTGAGTTCTTAATCTTCTTAACCTTCCTTATATTGAAACCATTTGCAGTGACATCCACAGCATAAAATTGTTTTCCTTGCTATACCATAACTATATTTTTGATATTGTTGAAAATTGTAATGTAATATCTGTGTTTTCCAATGGTTGTATGTGATAATCTTAACAAGTGTCACCCCCTGGGAAGGTGCCTTTGGGAGTGCCCTTCTGACCCTGGGAGTGTCCTTCTGTCCCTGGGAGCACCCTTCTGTCCCTGGGGGTGCTCTTCTGCCCCTGGGGGTGCCTCTCTGCCCCTTTGCAACATTGTTAATTAAAAGGCTATGAGAATGGAAAACAGTAAATGTCAGAGCTTGAAAGAATCAAACTTTTGACCTCATAGTTCCACAGCTGATGGATAGTCTTGAAACAAGTGTGTTTATGGGCAAATGAGCCTCATGGCTGGGTTGCTGACACTGTAAGTGATCAGTTTTTAAAGCCTTTTTTAGCTCCTGATAAGTGAGTTCCAAGAAAACAAAATCAAAATAAGTTTTAGAAACAGAACAGACTATATAGTCAAATGTGCTTTGTGAGTTCATGACTTTGAGAGTCAGACAACCTAGGTTCTAACCCTGGTTTCAAGTCTTATTTTCCTTTTGATTAACTTTTATTATTTGAGAGCTAAAGAAGATGATTGTAGAGAATGGCATATATATGTAAATATATATGTGTGTATATATATATAATTTTCTATTTCTCTACCATGTTACATTAGTTATATTTGCCTATTATTTCTTACCAAAATTCCTGACAGAACCTCTCAAAGGAGGAGTTGTGGGCTTTCATTGTTGTGTATTATATTATGATTTGGCTTTGGTTTAAAGTTTCAAAAATTTCATCCATGATTTCTTAATCCCATGTGCTTGGAAAGATTAGGAGAATAGTGGGAGTATGAGAATGAGGAGACCTTTTAAAATTCTGGTGGGGATGAAAAAAAAGGAAAGTGAATACGTGTAGGGGTCAGAGCAAGATATAGACCCTCGGAAAAGCCCTATGTGATCTGTTTTTCAGGGAGGTTCAACTTCTTAAAGAGTCACAATCTTCTTAACAGCACATTGCATTCAAACCATAACAAGTGTAAACAGTGGAAAGTTACAGTCAAAGAAACACCAGCTATGCCTATCCTCCTTAGACTCTTTTTACCCCAGAAGTACATTCATGTTTGACAAACTAGAGACCAGTAAGACTTACCTTCTCATCAGTCAAGACCCACAATGCTCAGCTTGAACTCTAAATAAATTGCACTGATTGACAATGAAGAGCTTGCTGAGGAACAGCAGAAGAGCTAGGCAATAATGACCCTCCTCAGGAGGAGGCAGGATATGCTTTTTTATGTTCTGCGCTCCAATGTTAAGACTGTGAGAAGATTGTGAGGATGTTAGGGAAAATAGAGTTGAATACAAATATATCTTGTCCATCCTTTGTTAAAGAGTGGTAATTACACAATGTCCCTTGAGTTGGTTTTAAACGTGTCAAGATTGGCTTTTAATGAGTGTCTTTCCACATCCCTCAGGATTACCTTGACAGTAGCAGTGCCTGGAAACAAGGAGTTGAATCTGGTCTACAGAATGGACTCAAGCAAGACCCCCTATCTCAGATTCCAGGCTACAATCTCAAAGACAAAAGCTACAGCAAGAGTGTGCAGGAGAAGACCACTTATTTCTAGGACAATACATGCAAATGATAATATCCTTACACACATGCATTCATGTGCTTCATGTCACTTCTGGTTGCAATATTGTGTACAGATTCTTGTCAGAAAAAAAAGGATGTCCAATACCTATTTACACTTATTTATAAACACGATGTGACTGTTTCTCAATGAGGCCAGAAGTGTTAAATACCACATGTCTGAACAGGACTGAGTTTGATCATGATAAAAGGAGTTAAAGATTCTCTGATTCTTGTCAGATTAAAACTCTGGATTTATTGTTTATTTGTTTGTAGGCTTTTGTTTTGTTTTGGTGCTAAAAACTAAGCACAGGTCCTTGTTCTGACCACTTATCCTAGTCTACATTTTGAAGTTTTAGCCAATAAAATATTGTAGTGAGTTATAGAATAAACATAAAGGGGATTCTGCATGTTCAACATTGCTCTGACAATGCCGATAAAATAGGAATGACATCATCTCCAACCTCATGTCTCACTTGTATGTAGACACATGGACATATCCACACCTACCTTGTGGCTACAGCCAGAACATTTTACCTCTCTTAGTATCCTCATGCTGCATCTCTTATGCACTCCATTAGTCATTTCTGCTGCTACAGCTTTTATGACCAGACTCTAAGGATAATTGTATTGCATACAAGGGGAGGAAAATCAGTCTTCACAGTGAGCACAACAATCACATATAAATATACTATTCACTTTGTATTGCTGAAGCAGTGTTTCTTCTTAATTTCTGTCCTTTGAAAATGACAAATTCAGAGGTAGAAATATGACTTAGCAGTTAGGAGAACTTTTGGCTCTTCCCAAGGACTTGTGTTCAGTTTCCAGTACCTAAGATGAATAGCTTACAGCTTCCTATAATTGCATTTCTCAAGGGAATCTGATGTTTTTGTGACTTTCATTGACAACCCCATTCATGTGCACATACCTGCACATAGATACATATACCTACACATAATAAAAACATGTTAAGTGGAAGAATCTATGCTTATCCAGAAGTTAAGAGTCTAATCTACAAAGCTCAATAAAGGGAAAATTATGCTTTATTGAAAGCTGTGATGTCAGCCAGCATATTTTAAATGAATCCTGTAAAGAGCATACTATTTACAGACAAGATCATTAGCTACAGAGTCTTATAAATTATCACAGAGCTCATCCAGGCTATATGTGCAAGCTTACGCCACTCCATCAGATGTTGAGTCCTATATTAGTTTTAGTCTGGGGAAGAACTTCAAAGTTGATCAGAACTTATCCAAACTGAACAAGTATGCCTTTATGTAGAAGCAGAAGGTAATATGAAAAAGAAACATATACACAGGGCTGGGAATTGTATTAGCTGTGTGGCAAGTTGAGGAAAACTATGAAGTGCACAGTCAATAGGTTGAGTGAGTACCAGCATCTTCCCTCCCATCCCTTACTCTCAAACTTCCAGCACAGAATGGTATTACACTGCCACATTCAGTGTAAATCACTTAAACATAAGGCTGTCTTGACATGGAATGTCCAAAGACTTCTCAACACATTTTTCTGTGAGTACTGTGTTTCTAGAAGTGGAAAGTATACTAAACTCAATGCTAGCCTTTATACCTTTTTTTCATTATTGCAGACTCTGGTGAGGATAAGAATGTCGATTTCACTAAACACATGTAGATGGCTGACATTCTCTTTATCATTATTTGGACCAAAAAGTGTAGTTTGTTGGTTCACAGAAGGTGTCTGTATCAAATGGCTCAGACACAAACATGAGTTATGACACATATTATCCTGGTCATTAGGAGGAAAGGCTTTTACAAGTATTAGTTTGTTTTTCAATTAAAAGGAATAAAAACTATTTTTACTTAATAGAATTATTGTGATGACTTAATCCCGTGATTAGCCAATTTCCACGGTGTAGTTTATGACAGAAAAATGGTGTTCATTTTGACTGAAATTGTTTCACTGTTTCTTTTTGAAGACATTAACTTAGTACATGTTTTACTAGGATTGTGTGAAAAAAATAGAACTGATGAAAAAAGCACTGTTAAACTATAAAATAATCCCTGAGTTCTCAGGCACTGGATTTTATGCTATAGTATCCATAAAACATTATTAAAAGGCCCTACATTCTGAAAATGAGATGGATCTCATTACATATACAAGTTCAATGCTGCTTTATTATGGTTTATTAAGTCTTATATTTTAGTCTTAAGCAAATATCTCAGCTAAGTTAGTAACTCAGTACATAGAAACAAGGGTGAATCTACAAGAGCAGCAGGGGCATGGGGTTTGCTTTTGTTTAATTTTAAGAGTATTTTCTGAGTATTTTTGCTATGTTCTGACCATGAGGGGTAATGAGCAGTGTTTCAACAGGAAGAGCAAAACCTAAAAGCTATGATGCGTTTACAGAGTTTAAAAACAAGTATTAGCAAAATGTTTTACAATCTTCTCAGAACATTAGAATATGCACATATAATTAAAAGTATGTGTTTCATTCATTTGTTTTCTTACTAATAAATTCAAATTCTTCAGAATATTTCAGAAAAAAATCAAAATTTGTTTAGTGTTCACTTTTATATTTATAAAGTCCTTATACTTCAAAGTCAGTTGTAGCTTTTGGTGGATAGAAAAATCACTACAGATTATTTCTGTTTACAGTTTTTGAAAAGATTGAATGCTACAGTTTCAAATTCCCAAGGAAGTCAATAAAGATTCATAAACATGTTACTGACAAACACTGAAATGTGTTTTTTTCCAATACAATATTTTTGGAGTTTGTAGCATCAGAAGTCTTCAAAATAGATTTACATGTATTAATATCTAGTTCTTAATAGAAATATAACTTTGGTTTGGTTTTAGACCCCAGAACAAGGACTGAAGTGCTAATTTTACATACCAAAGCAAACTTGGCCTCCAGGTTCTCCCAGCATCCCTCAGTTACTACCTGGCATGCCTTGATCCCAACTCTGAACTTTCTAGCCCAGGGGCTATGTTTCGCTACCCCTAGAGGCTTTTCTCTATACAATACACACATTTTTGTCTCTCCTCTTTCTTTTCTTCTCTCTCTGTGTGGGTTCCCCTTTTTTTCTTTCTTTCTCCCTCTCTTACCCACATGCCTACTACCCCTTTCCCCATGGTGATTTCCCTGGCCTTGATCCTTCGGGACAGTGAAAGTGCCTACTTGAGAACAGCTTCCCAATAAACCTGCCTCTAATCTGGTTTGAATTGGCTTATTTTACTAACAATGGAGAAAGTACCTAGAGGATGGTGTCAAAACCTGGGAGTCCTAGTCTAAAGGCCTGTGTCTTTTTAGCCACCACTTTTATCCTTCTCCACTGGATACAGCATTTCTTCAGACTCCAGGAGTACCCACCCTCAGTGTTTGCCAGAAGTTCCAACACTATTGAATTGACATTCCAATTTATATTCTGAAATCTAATGAAGGGTATTTTGGGCTGTAACTTCAGAGAAGGCATCTCAACATCAAAGGTTCTTTCCAAATACTATGATCTGGTATTTGTTTGGAACGGGGCTAACTCTGGTGACTAAGACTCAGCAGAATGAGCCCAGAGGCAGTAGTCCTGGACCCAGATAGGCAGTAAACCTGAGGAAAGGGGATTAGGGGAGGGAGAGAGAAAGAAAAAAAGAAAAAAATAAAAGAAAGGAAGAAAGGAAGGGACAAGTGAGTAAAGAGAGAAGAGAAGGAGGAAGAAAAAGAAGAGGAGGAAAAGAGAATGAGAGAGGGAGAGAGAAGAAGAAGAAAAAGAGGGAGAGAGGGAGGAGAAGGGAGAGGGGGAGGGAAAGGAAAGAAGAATGAGAGAGAGAGAGAGAGAGAGAGAGAGAGAGAGAGAGAGAGAGAGAGAGAGAGAGAGAGAGGAGGGAGGGAGGAAAGAAGAGGGAGAGAGAAAAAGAGGGAGAAAGAGAGAGAGAGGGGGGCACACAAAACATCAGTTCCTTGTCCTAGGTCTGAAAGCAAACAATAACCACTATTTGGAATTTCAGATTTTCTTGGCAAAGTAGAAAAAACAAACTAAACCAAAACCCCAAACCAACCATTCAATGAACCAATAACCCAACAAACCATCCAAGACACTAACCAATCAACAAACCCACCAACCAAAAACACAACCTTATGTTACAGAAGAAAATGTTAATGGACAGTAATACTTTCATTTTTCAATTGGAAATTTTATAAAATATTTTGGTTTTGAAATTTAATACAGTGTTGCATTTATAATTCTGGAATACTTTTAATTTTGATATATTTTTATATAGCTGTTTAATTTTAAAAATAATCTTTAGAAAATGATATGTAATTAAGATTATTAGAATTATTTCTTTTAAAAATGAATTCAGTTTAAAAAAAAACATTAAAACAAGCATTGAAATATTTCCTATGAATGGAGTACAATGTGGTCTATTACTTTGAAAACCTTTAGAAACTAAGATGGACCTGTCAGCTAACAAGTAACCATGATATAACCTTCATCATATTATATACAATTTTTTGGATAAAGTATGCATTGTTTGATTTATTTGATCCTTAAGGAGAAATATAGAATCACAGATATGCAGGATAAAAGAAGTCTCATTTGTTTTTGTGCCCAAAGATGAACTGAACTTCTTTGATCTCTGTTTAGAGAAAAGCAAGAAGTGTTCACAAGTGCAGTTAAAGAGGCACCTGCAAAGGAGACTTGTTTTTATAAATAGGTCAGATATTCCCATGTTGCCCCTACATTCTCCAAAGCATAGTTGCCACTAATATTTTGCGATTTAGTTATTTTCATTCTGGTCATTCTCTTGCTTCCCAATATAGTTGAAGACACCAAGAAATGTAGTGTCTATTCCTATGGGATAGAAATAAGACTGTAGGACTGGGTACTCACATCTCAATTGTATTGGGGGTTGGTATTGTGCACTGTATATTCAGATGTTGATTTCTATACCCAGAGATCTGGATATAGATGTGGAGTATGGTCAACCATCTCAAGGCTCAATATTATGTAAAAATGTTTTTTAAATCATCTGTGGTTGTTTAAAAGTGACTGATCAGCAAATGGCTGGGCAGGAGAAGACAGAGGTGGGTATTCATTCCCAGTCAGGAGGTCCCAAAGGTACCAGAAAGGGACAGAGAAGTAGGAGAGAAAGAGAAGAACATGTGCAAAGACTATATGGAGAGACCAGGAGGATTCACCAGGAGATCTCATTGAGAGAACAGCCAGGAGGACACATCTGGGCCAGGCAAGATGCAGAGCAGGTAAAAAAAAACTCACATGGCTAGAAAATAAGCAGCCTCAGAGGGTTAAAATAGGTCAGAATCTGCCTAGCTTAGTGCTACTAGCTTTCCAATAAATCTATTAGGTCTCCTTGTCAGTTATTTGGAGGCTAAAATTGTCTAGAGCATGTATAGCAATACCCTGGAATTATTTGGGGGCAAAAGGGGCATAGACCTCTCCCATCCAAATACTATCTGCGAAATGTTCCAAGTATAGCATTCATATCGTTTTCTATCTAGTAATTTAGGAATTTTGTTCTTCTTGGAGTGATTAAGTCAGTACAGATCTAGGCTCTAAAATTGTGCAAGAAAGACAGCAAAGTGCACGCTGACTGTCCACTGTGATCAAGGATTGCCACTTAGAGTTGGGAAATGTGGGAGCAACTTTATCGGGGAAAGCTGTTAGCTCACCACATACAAAGCAGTAAGTGGAGTTAGGAATCCACTATGCTATTCCCTGAAGGTAGATCTAGGCGACAGCAGTCATTAGTCCTGCCTAGAAGACACCTTCAACCAACCTACCTGCTTTCATTTTTACTGTGGGTGAAACAAGGATGATCTTTAGGTAAAAAAAGCCTCTAAATATAGTCACAACTATAATTCCAGATGAACCACGATGCCAAGCTTGTGAAAGAAAAGACAACATTAACCCCATTTGTCTCCATATAAGGACCTGGACTGATTTTAAAAGAAAGGCCATAAGGCACCAGCTGCAGAAACAGACTATAAATCCCAGAAATTAGGTCATAAACAACCTCCCAAAGAACAGCCTGGGATAACCACAAGAATGGGAAAATAACTTATCCCAGGATGGGCAATCTGTGCTGAGTAGTCATATCTCATCCTGTAGTTAAATGTTCATGATAAAGAAATGCAAACCACTGAATACCTGGCACAAGCCAATCAGAACCTGACCCCTGTCACCTCTCCAGTACCCGCCATTGAAATTTTAGTTTACCTAACCCATTCTCTAAATATAGAAGAATTAACTGTAGCCAGTCAAAGTTATATTAATGTCACTATTTTCGCCCCTACATTATACATTACCTATTTCTTCTAGAGAGGGTTCCCCTGTTACCTAAAAAAGGACCTCTGCACCTTTGTCTGGGGTTACCATTTTGGCGAATGGATAACCCCAACACACACACACACACACACACACACACACACACACACACACACACACACACACACACACGCACTCATTGCATGCTGGCTGTTTCTGCAAAATAAACATTATTTTTGCCTATTATCTGAGTCTGGGGTCTTCCCTCAGCAATTTTCAGATCCTTACACTTGATTGGAAGAAATTTATAACCCGCACAAAGGTAAAATCTAAGATTTTGCCTACAATATCTTAAGCAAAACCTCAATATCTTGACCTCAATAATCATTTTATTAGCCTCTGCAATGAAGCCAGGATTGGCACATTTCATTTTGAATAAATGGTTATAACAAAACAGTTAACTTTCCAAATGAAACCAGGATTTTTGGTTTCCTCAAAATGTTCTCCTTGTAGCTCCAAAGATATCAGAAGTAAGATAAGATGTTAGCACACTCACAGTGCTGTTTGGAAGCCTTTGTGATTCTGTAATTTGGGGAAACTGAAGTACATATATCTGATGACATCGATTTTGATTTTTGTTCTTTTACTTGCCTCAATGGACCAATTAACCCATCCAGTTGTGTCATTCTGTGATTCCTGAGATAGGGGTCTATCACAACAGCTGGTATTGGATTTGTGCTTGAATTCCTGTGCCATCCCAGGAAAATTGTCAGAGTAACTTGTCAGAAAACTGATCAAATTCCCATCTCCTTGGCTCACACCCTAGGAGAAATGTGTCCCATGATCTCATGTTTGACCACTTAGCTTCCCACTCGGTAGTACTGTTTGTAAAGGTTACAGAATCTATAAAGGGTTTATAGCTGCATTCCATTTCCTGTTTCTTCTCTCTGCTTCTAGTGTCTGAATGAAATGTAATCAGGTTCTTGCTTTTGGCTTGCAATTATGCCTTCCTTACCATGAAATATTTATCCTCATGGAACTATAGACTAAAATAAAGAGTTTTTTTCTTAAAACAATATTTATTTTTGTGTTATGTATATGTCTTGTACGCACTTATTTTTGTACACCACATGTGTGATTGGTTCCACCAGTGCCTGGGTGATCTCCTGGAAATGTAGTTACAGATGGTTGTAAGCCACTAAATAAGTGCTGGCAGCCAAAGTAGGGTCCTCTGAGGAGCAGCAGGTACCATTGCTTCTGAGCTATTTCTTCAGATACCCCCTCCTAGGTTTGCTTTTGTTTTAAAGAATTGCTTCAATTATGAGATTTTGATAGTGATTGAGAGAGGCAGAGTGTGTGTGAAGAAACAAAGTGCTTGGGTGTGGTAGAAGCCTATTGGTCGTCATATGACCTAATTCAATTTACTTTCTCATTTGCTTCTAGCACAGACATCATTAGAATTAATGTGATATCTTACCTTCACCTTAACATGGAAATATTTATTTTATTATTTTTGTGGTGTAGGAGTATTTATGTGTGTTAGCCTGCATTCTTGCTTTTATGTGTGTGCATTTGTTGTATGTATGTGTGTAAGCATGTGCATGCATGTGTGTATGTGTAGCCTAGAATTTAGTGTCTAGTATTTTCTATTCATTTCTACATTATCTTTTAAGGCAGAGATTCACACTAAGACTGGAATTCACAAATTGGCCACACTGCTGACCCTGGGACTCTATCTCTGCCTCTCTAGAGTTAGTGGTCACACACATACCCTCCCATATTAGGCCTTTTTTTTTTTTGTCATTCCTGATGCTTTATCCAGACTTAGGTTGTCATCCCTGTATAACAAACACTTTACCCACTAAGCCATTCTCTCAGTCCTGTGAATATTTTTTAAGATAGGAATACAATTTATTAAGAGACAGTCTGAACGTGATAAGTTTCTCTAATATTAAAACTATTGTGGGAGAGCTAAAGAATATGCAATATTTTCAGCCCATACCCATTCAACAGTTCCCTGTTTCACATTTAATAAAAAGAAGAATGAAATGTAATATGCAAGTTATAGTAAAAATGATAATTTATTGAGTGAAAAAGTGTCTATTCATTCCATTGTAGAGTAGATTGTGCCAAGAATCATTTAGCATTCAAGTTGAATCTCATCATGCATTCAGAGATCAGAGGCTCACCTAAAAGTGCATACACAAACTCAGGTGATTGAGAACTACTACAGTTAAGACCCAGAACAGTTCACACAACTTGTCAAGGCAGACTGCATGCACGTATCTATTAGGTGTTAGCATAAAAAGACAAGAGTGAAAATATGAAAATATATGAGCAGCATTCACATCATACAGAATTCCTGAGTACAGTGTGTGCTATAAATCTTTGAGAAAGAATTTATATTCATATGAAAAACACGTATAAAACATTTCTCTCAACTTAAGTAGAGTGATTTAATAAAGATAACGTACTGTGAGGAGCTGTCTGTGTTTTGCTCTTAGTAATGATGAAACAAAGTTTGATTGTCCTGCACTGGTTAAGAAACAAACATACCAGATAAACTTTTTGGTTCTGTTTCCTCCTATCTATTTCAAACATATCACGGAAGATATTTTCCAAATTAATATATAATACAACATTTATTAAAATACCTTTCTCTGTTCATATCAATCAATATTATCTAAACCCCAAATGGTGTATAGAAAACCCTAGAAAAAGAATTCTCAAGGAAAAGGCTATTATTGTCTGTCCTACTGTAAGACACATGTCTCTCTTCTATTCCTAATTTGGGAAAGATGTGTTAGGTAAACAAAATATGCTCAGGTACGTGGATACATCAAATTAACGAAGAAAAGGGAGCACAAACACTCCAAGACAGAGGCCATGAAAATCCTGCTTGATAATTGATGAATATTTGTAGTTGAAGAGTGCCAGGATTTGTGCTGGAATTACTTCATGCTTCATTTTATCTACATTTATTTTCTTTGTTTCTTTGTTTTGTGGTGCTGAGACTTGGGTCTACATGTTCTGCATGCATGCTACACACACTGCCACTTAGCTCCATCCCCAGACCATGTGGAAGACAATAGAGTTTCAGGCTGTGTGCCTGGCTCAGAATCATAGAAAAAGTGGAAAAGAGAATATCCTTGGCAGAAATTGGAATGCAGCCAGGTAAACAAAGCCTTTTAAGTGGTAGAATTAGAGTAGTGTGCTTGAGGAAGGAGAAGAGTTTCCTTGATTATCACTACTACGTGTGCGAAGTAGTTTTAGTTTCTGCGTGTGAGCAATCTTATATTCTACATGTTACATATATTTTTATTGTGCTTAACTGAACAAAACCAAACTGAGAAAATAATAAAAAGCATACTAACTGTGTGTTTATTTGTTCTCTGTGTGTGTTCATGTATTCTCTGTGCATGTTTATGTGTTCTCTGTGTATAATTATGTGTTCTGTGTGTTTGTGTTTTCTGTATGTTTGTGTGTGCTTATGTGTTATTTATATTTGTGTTATATGCTTATGTGTTCTCTGTGTGATTTAACACACCGTTCACAGAGAAAAAATCATGTGTTTTACAAGAGAATGTGCATTAATTTCTACAATACACCCTGCTCCTTCACCCCAACTTTTTTATTCTACTCCCTTATTGTTTAATGTTTTCTCTGAGATTCATTTAATGGAATACCTCTTCATTTGTACACTGGCAGCATGGCATAAAGTTGACATTCAAATAAGGATTTTATCACAAATTAAATCATGGTCCTCACAATTAGATTGATTTTGTTTCTAGAGAGTTTTGAAACTAGATAAAATCGCCTCATCAAAGAACATAAATCTCCCTTCCATGATGAAAAGGTGAAACCCAGAAAGGCATTGTATGTAGATAACATACTCCATGCATGCATTATTTGCATTAGCTCATAATTGAGAATACACGTTATAGAAAAAGCGTCAGTGCTGCAGAGCATTTGGCTTTGGATTTCCTGAATGAACAGATTACAGTAGCATCCTGTGTAACTGGTCTTAGAGCTCCATATGGTCTAACTCATTACACAGTGTAGAAGTGCAAACATATAAGGAACATTGGCATATTTACAAAGTTTCAACATAGCATTCTGTGAGATTTGTCATCACTCAGAGAGGGGCACATAGAATAGAGTAGAAGATAGGCTTCTGCAGTAAAATCTGAATTACTAATATTCTAATGATACAAGCATAGCCATTCAAATATTCGAAGTGGGGGTGGAGCTATTGGCATTTGTTAACAAAAATGGGCAGTGTACTTGGCTCTGAGTGATAAAGAAAACTTGACCACAGCCAATATGATAGAATTATTCCATTGATGCTCTTTTGGTGAACTTGGATTTTTGGTTTGACTACTGTGGTGATGTTCAGCTCTTCGAGTGCAGAGTTGCATAGAGCAGCATAAAGGCCATGTGCGTACACTCATTATATCAATGAGACAAAGACAACTCCACAAGCCTGGAAGCTGAAGGGACTTGGGAGTCTGACATCAGAGCCAACAACTGATTTAACTCATATCTTGTAAATATCCGAACTTAAGTGTAAGTCCGAGAATCCAATTAGAATTTCCAGTTTCTGAACACATATGTGGAAATTTGTCCCTGGAAATTTCACCACTACATTTCCTATTTGTTTTGCAGCCAATGGAACAGAATGCCCTCAAAACACAGAACTTCCCCGAAGGCTTGCTCTGAGAGTCAGAACCTGGCTCCCTGTCATTCGGTTGCAGCTCTTTGGAGGTCATAAGCCTTTTATTTCCTTAGAAGGCTGAGCATTCTAAATCACACAGGCTGCTATGATGTATTTCCAAGTAGCATTTTACAATATAGTTTTCCAAGTGTGCCTTTCTCTTGGATCCAATCTGCATTTCAAGTGTCTCACTCCTGCACACTAATGGTACCTCCCCTTTTGGGTAACAGGTACTGCCTAAGGCCATTCATGGTGAATAGGCTGACCACTTTTTCTTCTCTGTTGCTGTAAATGTTCCAATTCAGCCTCATACATCATCTCTTGAACTAAGTATTTCTCTCGCCGTATGCGTTCACGGAGACCCTTTGGTACGTCTGGGATCAGGTAGGCAATGAATGACTTAATGCCAAAGACAAGGTGCTGTAAAGGTAAAGATAGACAGCATGTTTTCAAAGGCCCAGAGCACACATTGTAAAATAGAAAAGTCATGAGCAACGATGCACTTGTCTTAAAATCAAGCACCAGAGCGTACTCTGAAGCATACAAACATTGGTTTTAAGACTTACACGGGAAATACAAACATTATTGACAGTCACTTAATTAGACACTCAAAAGATGTTTCCTTGTTTTAAGGCCATGTAATGACATCACTGCATATAAAAGCATTTTAAATTCTGTTTAAAATCTTTACAAACTATGAAATGTTACTATAGTACACAATAACAGATAGAATTATGAAAGAATATTCTAAGAAAAATGTATATTCAGTAGAGCAAAATACATGCAACATAAACTTGTGAGCCAGAGATTAGACTCACAATTCAGAAATTCTATTATATAAGTTCACTATCACCATTACTACTATCAAGACTTTAATTTGTGTTAAGAAATCTTGGTACAATAGGTACTATTTATGTTTTGAGAATAAACCATCACTAATGGGGGTTTGTTGGTTTTATTAGTTTGCTTTGAGAAATAATTTTGCTGTTATTTTATGCTCTGTCCTAGAACTTTCTTTGTAGATCAACTACAAGAAATCCACCTGCCTCTGTGTTGTGTTTGCTGGCACTAGGTGTGAACTACCACACCCAGCCCTAGTGTTGGATTTTAACAAGTATAAATGGAAATCAAAAGGCATTGTGCTTGTAAGTAAAGGACCAGTATTTGAATGAGACAAATTAAGTCTTTATCCTACAGACACTTAGGAACTGTGTGCCCTTGACCAATTCATCCACATTCTGTGCCTCTGATAGTGAAGATAATCCTCCATCTTAAATAAATTAAGTTAACACAAACTTAAAGAGCTTAAAGGAGTACTTGGCACAGTTTTAGCTCTGCTCAAATAGCACTTCCTACTATTGTAAGTGTCCTATGAGAATGGAAGGTCTTTCCATTTCTCAGAAAGGAAAGAGAACAATATGATATTTGTGGGGTTTGTTTTGTCTCTTGAAAAGCACCTTTATGTAAAAGGCTGTTAATGGACAATAGACTCTTTATGAGGAAAGGAAGAATTCATTGTACTTTTAGCTGAACATGCTTATGTGTCCCAAGAAATTACATTGCAAAGTAGATATCTGTAAAGCAGTTCATATTTTCTAACATAAAATCAAGACATCTTGCCTGACCATTTAAACATACAATACTTCTAAAAAATTCAGTGACGTATGTCAAAATGATAGAAATACAAATTAAAATATCGCCATGATTTAGTAAAGTGTTATATATGATAATAAATATTTTATTATATTTAAAGTTTATCATTCACATGTTTAGTAGGTTTGATTTAAACAAGGGTAGAGCACATTGACACTTCTTTCTAGAGCTAAATAAATAAAGCAAGTAAAAGATAAAAGACACTTGAACGCACAAAATGATTGAAGTTATTTTAAAAATATGACATCCAAAGTATTAGCATTATTATTAGTGATATATGTATATGTGTAAGTGTACGTGTATGTATGTGTATATGTATATGCTGTATATGATGTATATTTGTATGTTTATATTTATATACATACTTAAGAAGCATAAGAAGAGTTTCACATAGGTTGCTTAGGATAACTCCTAATGTGATCATTAGTGGCAATGAAGAAAGAGAAATAAAGAGGGTCTTATATGGACCCTTGAGTAATATTCCAAATTAAAGTGTCTGATTTACTTTGTTCATTTGACTTCTGAGGAGTAGAGAAAATATGCATATTTTAAAACTAAATAATGAGAAACATTTCATTGAATTATTAGATTGAGAATATGAGTTAAACTGATACCTGTAATGAAGTAGAAAGTCATATTTTCATTGACTCAGGGTCATTAAATTATAGAATTTCAGTCTTCAATAAGACCTTTAGAGGCAAACATTTCATTTTCAGTTGTACAAATTATACATTTATATTTGGACATCACTTGGAATGTGTAATTGTCCTTGAGAAGTGTTTCTTCCTCAGATTTATTAGGTAGAACGTTTGTCTAACTGTCACAAAGCCCTAGGTTCTATACCCAGATTCATGTAAAACAGGTGTGGTAGTGTGTGCCTGGATTTCTAGTGCTTGGTAGGACAGACAGGATGATTAGGAGTTTGAAACCAACCTTGTCTAAATTGAAAGTTTGAAACCAGGTTGGTACATATGAGAAGGTTAAAAAAAATCAAATAAAAAATCAAAACAAAACTTTTTTGTTTGTTTCAAAAGATTTAAAATAATCAAAATAGTATCTGTTTTGGCCATAAAAATATAAAACTTTACATTGTCTCACTGGTAACCCAGAGAAATTGTTCAATATGTGGTATTTCTAGTGGTAAATTCTTCACTATACCATGACTTGTAAAACAGTGGTAATATTGCGTATAGTTCCCTCAAAATTGTCTCCCAGTATTACACTTTAATATTATCATGTCTGTGGAAACCAAACTCCAATAATTTTAATGAAAGTTTTAGGCAAAGTTCATGGGAACATCCAAATTGTTTTGAACAAAATTCATGTTATTGACTGTAGTTTGAGTTAATTATTCAGAGACACTACACTTTACGTTCTATTCCCACAAGTAGTTTTGAAGTCATTTTTCAGTTTATGAAAACCACTTCTTTATTTTTAAGCAATTCCTCTAGGAATATAAATTTAAAAGCCTCCAAATTTTTATAAGATAGTATCTTTCTCCTGATTCTCTTGTATATTTGTGGTTATAGTATTCTGATCTTTCTCATTAGTTTTCATGTTTTTTATAATCATTTTACCACTTTCGTCCACTTTTCCTGGCCTACCAAAGTCCTCTTTTAGAATCAAGTGAGGAACTGGCTTCAACCTCTCCTGGGACTAACCTCAAACACAATAATGAAGGCCAACCGAGCAGCCAGAATGTGCCAGTACTGTAAGGTGAACTCATAGGGTTTGGAACTCCAAGGGGGGCCTCTATAGTCTCGGTACCTGCAATCCACAAAAAATGGAAAATGTGAAGATATTAGAACATTATTGATTTGCTCAACCTTCAGAATGTTTTATACGTGTAAAAGGGGAGGGGGAATGAGGTAACAAAAGCAAGAAGAGAAGGTAAATACATTATAGGTGTGTACCTGCAGTAACCCGATTTCCCCATACCAAGTTCACTCAGGTCAAAGAAGGATAAGCTATTGTTGACATATCCCTTTAGGCAACTAGAAGAAAAATGAGAGGATTGCATGAGTCATAAATTAATGCATTTCTGAAATAACTTCTTCTTTACAAGTGACAGGATTTAAATGATGCCATTGTCCTTCCTGTTCTAACTATTCAGCACACTTATTTCAATCTGTCTTCATTTCTTGCCCTGTCACTTTTCAGTATTATCCCTTTGAATTTTTAGTATATTTAAAACAAAACAAATAAAACTACTTTGTGGTTTTTGGCCATAAGATAACCTGCTACTTATGCACTCAAAATTCCATAAGTCTTTTATGAACACGCATGCAATTCAAGTTGCTGATTACTAGTAATACCTATTTATCACCTATTCATTATTTAATATTTTTATCGTGCACCTACACTTTGCTATAAAAAATTCTCCATGCTTGATGCTCAACAGTGAGCAAAACAGGTATTTATACACAGTGAAGTTGCTGTTCTTCATAAAGAAAGATGATTATTAGCCCGGTGTGGTGGCACATGCTTTTAATCCAAGCACTTTTGAGGCAGAGGTAGGCAGATATATGACTTCCAGGTCAGTCTGCTCTACAGGGAGTGATCCAGGACAGGCTGCAAAAAGAAGCCCTGTCTCAAAAACAAAAAAACAAACAAACGAACTAAAACAGTTAAGTAAGGAAGGAAGCAAGGAAGGAAGGAAGGAGGGAAATGTGATGTTTGCTGGAAAATACATGCAACTGGAAGTAATCATATTAGTGACTGAATCTGTTCCAGAAAGACAATTACATGTTTTCTCTCAAGTGTGTTTATTATGAGAAACAGTTATGTTTGCAACTATGACATAAAGTAGAAGTCAAACTATTTAGACATCCAATGGGCATTATTGAGAGGAGAGAAGCACATGGGACTATGATGGGAATACGCTCAAAGGATGATTGCTGACCGGATATTAAGAAACACTCCTAGGAAAAAAACTGGTTTCTAAAACCTGGATGTAAGAACATTTCTATCACATTCTTAGGTTTGAAATATTTGTCACAATCCAATAATAACATCCCCATATTCCTTGTCGATTCTGAATCTTGTAACACCACTCAAACGTTTTCTTATTGAGATTTTCTGTCCCCTATTATATTGTCTCTTCATTAGTTGCTCTAAAATTTTCCACCCTGAATAGATTTTCAATTTCATTGCTAAGTATACTTGGAATATTATTAAGTAATTCAGTGGTTCTCTTTATATATGAAGTCTAAGTCACAAAAGACCTGTATTATTTTGCCTGAAATTGGTCTACTCCCCTGGTCACTGAAAAAAGGAGATCTTAGGTGCTATTCATTGGAAAGTCAGGGTCTGAAATATAAACTGGGTCAGTAGAATTTTCATCCACCACTAGGTGGCAATGGAGCTACTAGCAAATAATTCATCTAAGACACCAGACACTAATTCTACACATTTCAAATTTGACCTTAAACCAAAGCTTGAGAAGTTATGGACCTATACTTTTCACATCCTTAAATCTGCTTCTAGGCCATTATGTATTAATAAAGAGGCAATATTTTGGTTTTTCACTATTTATATTAAAACAACCTTACATTCACATCTTGTTCATTCTCAGATAAATACCATTTGATAGTCACATGCTCCATGAACCCTTACTGTCAGATATCGACCAAGTCATACAAATGATTTATATTTCAGTGAATTATAACTCAAATTTTATATGTCTAACTTCGAATTCCTTTACAGCTCTAAGGACTCCAAGACCTGTTTAAGGAATTAGTACTAAGATGCTTCTCACTCCTTAAAAAAGAAGAACTATTTGTTACCAAGTGTTTTCCCAGGGTTCTCAGTAAACAACAGTTCACCAGTATTTAACTACAAGTCAATGTCACTCTAAAGCAAAGATCTGCCTGTTCTGGCTCATGATCTCTGTCCATTTCTATTGCTTCTCCTGAGGAAAAGTTTTCTTTTTTTCACTCTTCTGCCTTTTCTTCCAGATTTTACACCTAAGGCAGCACCAACAATGCTTTTAAAGATGGCCCCTGTTGTTTAGAGTTAGTCCTCACACGCATTGTTCTGCAATATCTATCCAAAGAAAAAGTCTGAAATGATAAACATTGCCTAAATGATTGTCTAAATCCAGTTATTTTTGTCTTCCAGGAGACAACAGGCAAAGTTTAGAGATAACTATTCAGAACGTATGTATTGAGGAAACTGTAATGATACCAACTGGTCAGAGAGTTGCTGCCTAGAGTGGGGGAAATAACCACCTTCCTGACAGGAAAGAATTGCTTGAATTAAAATGCCAGTGGCAAAACCAAATAAAAACCAACCAACCAACCAAACAAACAAACAAAGGAAACAAGGCAGAGGTGAGAAGCTGCCCTGGTTTGAAATGTGTATCCCAACTTTAGATGAAATACACACACCAGCCACATAAAACGAGGTGATTTTGCATCTGTCATCTCAGACCCCTAGACTATATGCTTTTAAAAACCTGTCTAGGCCTGAAGATTACAGACTTTTCAGACTCCACTTCTGACTTTTTACTCTTTGTTTTCTTTATCAGCTTCACCTTCTATCGGCATAGCAAAGACACCTCGTGCCCTTGCTTGAAGAGCTTAAGTTCTATTCAGGCTCTAAAACTGAGCCTTTCTAGAAGTATTAGAATTTTCTTAACATTTTGACACATTTTTAAGTAAATACTATCCCTGAAATGAGTTACTGTAGAAAGCACTTTTTGTTCTTGGCCACAATTGCTTTCATCTATTAAGCATACTATAAATACAATGATCATTACTTTTTAATGGTCACAGAACAAAACTTCCCAGTTTTCCATTAACTATAACTATCAAATAGCTCAGAAAAATTAATCAAATTTCAACCTTACTTTTCATTCTGCTTTACATGATTTGCACAAGGGCCATATTTGTATTCGTAGACAAAACGTGGGATATAATCAGATGTAATTGCAATTACAAATGCATTGGTGATCACAGCCAATATACCAATTCCCTCAAGAATTCCAAGCCAGATACCTGTAAGAGCGAAAAGTATTAAAGTTAGTGAATAAAAAGTGTACAAGATGAAGACACTTGGCTAATTTTATTTTGTTTATTTTGAGCCATACTTCTATACACCATTTACTTTTTTCCTTATAAGTTTTATTGCAGTGTGTAAGTGTGTGTGTGTGTGTGTGTGTGTGTGTGCGCGCGCGCGCGCGCGTTTGTGTGTGCACTTTCAGGGAGCATCACATTTGCCTAGTGAGTCACCTCAGTGTTCGTGATGAGGACTAAACTCTGGTCTTTGGGAATAGCAGCAATTAATCTTAAGAGATGGGCCATCTCTCAGCCCCTCATTACTTTTCTACTAGAGTATCTCACACTCTACATATTAGGAATGTTGCAAATACTATTTTTAAAAAGGGACAGTTGAGTCTTACCTATGTCAGTGGCTCGGGCTGGCAGAGGCCTCCTCCACTGGGTCACAAATTTATATGCATCCAATCTGATTTCTATGATATTGTTTAACAAGGCCAAAAGAGGGGCCAGGGGAAAGGCAGCAACAAAGATGGTAGTAAAACCAAATTGCAAAACTGTAAAACAAGAGCAGTGGGAAGTTATGGATATCAGCAATACCATCCTCTGAGTGCATCACCATTCCAGTTAGGAGCACTGTATGAATTACCTCAAATTAAAGTAGTAGTTCTACCCAGTAAATGTTCTTGTTTTTATAGTTAAAGAAACTTTTGTTTCTAGGTGGTAGGTAAACTTGTTGAAAGATTCGATGGACAGAAAACATTTAAAAGTTCCATCTAAAATGTGGGCATGTTTTATGGATACTCTCCAATCCCAAACTCCATTCATACATTGTGTATTACAAAAATATAAATAAAAACTTTATTTAAAAATAACCATGACTTTATTTGATGAGGATATTGAGATTTTTTCATAACAAGATCTAGCTTTTTTTTTTTTTTTTATTTAATCTGTTCCCAAGACCCTATTTTGGTGGTACCTGCCTGTAATCCTAGCATTAGCAATACCCAGAACAGGTGGGTTATGAGTCAACGCCAACTAGAATTATTCATCAAGTTCAAGATCAGTATTAGCTTCACAGTAAGACCTTATCTCAAAAGGAAGATGCTAGTAGCTTCATTGTGACAACTTCATTTTAACTGAATGTCATAGCTTCTCCAATACAATGTAGGCAAATGCTCACAGAGCCCCAAACCCTCCACAGTGTTAGGACAAATGTTCACTTGTGGTTCAGATGCTCAGGACAAGAAAGAGTATTATCATTGTCATTAATACTGTTTTCCTCTTGGACAAAAGCTCATGGAAACTAGGAAAAGCAACACCAATAAGGCCAAATGGTCCTGCAGAAAACCTGTCCTTACCCATTTCTAAGTACTCATCCATCAGCCCATGAATGTTCATAGGCTGAAGGTTCCAGTCATTTTCCCATTGTGGTATGGAAGCATCCTGTATTCCCCGTTTGATTTTATGTCTTGACCACCAGTTTTGGATTAACCTGAATCAGAGAGAAGACCAAAAACATGTGACCTGTTACTAAAGCATCTATGTACGTTTTTGCTAGGAAATAACAAATTCCAACTATCCATTAGTTATTTCAAATATTCCTGGAACTGAAGGTAGTGAATGGCTTTAACTTTAATTAAAAATAAAGTCTGAACTTTACAACTATAAAGTTGAATTTAAAAGATTTAGCAAAGTTCCTATGATTCTAGTACTCGCTAAGATCTTCCAAATATCTGGATAATTAGTAGGAATCCATTGCCCATAAACTGAGCTATTCCTTGATGCTGATTATGCTAAATTCACTTCTCCTATCTCCATCTGTAAGAACTCTAATATTGCCTATTTTCAGGAGTCCTGAGTCCCCCATTGCTTCCCCTCCATCAGTTTGGGGGCTGCTCATGTGGGCATGGATACAATAATGTTCTGTATCAAATATCAGGCCTACCTAAACTTACAAGGGTTCTGGGTTTTGGTCTCCATTTTGCCATGCACTGTATGTGGGATTTTTGACAAATAACTTTACTTCTTTGAGCTATGAACACAAACACTAATAAAGACATTCTGCTACAATAGTTAAGAAGAACTGTGGGGCCAAAGCTATGCTTACATGAGTCATTCAGCATCTGACAAAGAAATAAAAATACTCTATCTTCTGCCTGGGAATGATACAATGAGTGTAAAGACAGCCTGGTATGCACTGTGAGGGGCTTTTGTATGACAACTTCTTTAAGAATTTGAGAACAAGATACTCTAAGATAACACAATTTTTCACAACTCAGTGAATAGAACCCAAGGGCCAATTTTAAGTAATTGCAACTTCAGAATCGGTTGGAAAAGGAGTCCTCCAGTCAACCTCCCATGGCATCCCCTTTTGGAGACTCATGGAGATGTAAAAGGGCAGACACATTAGAACTGACAAAGCCTGCTTATTTTCAACTTGAAAGTTTTATTTGAATGGAGATCTGAAAACCTAACAGTGTCAACTATCTGGGACCCTTGGAGTTCCCAGGAACTGAGCCACCAACCAAAGAACAAACATAGGCTGGTCTGAGGCCTCCAGCACATATGTAGCAAAGGACTGACTCATCTGGCATCAGTGCGAGAGGACACTGTCCCTAGTCCTGTAGAGACGTGATGTGGTGATATGGCAGATTAGGGGCATACCCATTCGAGGAGTATGTGTGGGGCGCATGCTCTCAGAGAAAAAGGGGTGTGGATGATGTGAAGAACTCTAGGGGCTGTCAGGAAGTAGGGGCAACATTTGTGATGTAAATAAAAGAAACAAAAAGAAAAAAACTAAAAAAAAATATTTGAAAAATGACTGCTTTGGTGATCTATTCATTCCTGCTAAGTTTTCACCTGCAAAACCCTTTGACTAAGTCTGAAAATCACAAGTGGAAGATCTCCTGCTATTTTTTCCCTCAGTAATTGATGTGCATGATTTCAGTTTAACACCTGGAGAAGCTCATCATTAAAATGAGTATCTGATTTGTCTAGGGAGCACAGCAGACCATACATAATGATGGTGATGATGATGATGATGATGATGGTGATGATGATGATGATGATGATGATGATGATGATGATGATGATGATGATGATGTTGATGCAAAGAATCCTTTCCTATGCTAAATTGGCTATAATTCCCTCCATTTGGATTTTATGTCATGCTCCTGAAAGATTCAATCCTATGCCATACTCTTGATATCTAATTTCCTCAGCTGTGTTCGTAGGATACTTCTCATCTCCTACATTTAAAAGTGGTAAACAAAGAAAAAGAGACATATAGCAAGTTCAGGAGGGACACTAGCCTTTAATTCCCCATGCAAGTTTTATTTAGAAAATGAATTTATAACTTAAATATATTTGTTGAATTATTGAATTTATTGTATAACTTAAATATATAAACACATAAGCATATATATGTATGTAATATAGATTCCTCACAAATATTTTGTTATTTAAATTTAAATTTTAAATTATATTGGGTCGTTTTATTTATCTTTTGCAAATTCCCTGTTTCACAAATGAAAGAATAAAAAAAGACATTACAGAGGTGACATGAACTCAAATCAGGAATATTAAGAAACTGAGGTCAAGAGTGAGTAGTTCTGAATCCCTGCCCAGTTCTCCCTGTGGTTTCTCTTATGCTCGGCAAGCTGCTGTGTTTAAATGCCTTTGTGATTACCAGGCCAGGGGCCCGGGAGTGTCATTTATAGGAAGACACTAACAAAGAATAAAGTAAAATTTATGAGTAAACCCTTTTGCATCATCAATTTTTGAGAAATTTTTTTTATCAATGATCAGCTATTCAGTTTTTCCCTCATGGGGAAATGTCCTCCAAGGAGATTTTTATGTCAATTTGCTTCTAATGATTTTCATAAAGGTGGGAAGAGGAAGCATTATAAAAGGACTATCAAACTTTGCTCTTTCCAACATCCTCTACTGAATGTATCATTTTAGAAAGAAAGGAGGCACTTTTTATTTAACAATAATGTCAGTACTACCTTTCATCTGTTGATAACTCCAGGACACTAAGGTATTTTTATTTTCAAGACTTTGTCTTGTTAATAGTTTAGAAATAGCTAATAAATTGAACTAACATTCTATGCACATGTATTTCCTCAGTGCCAACAGCTGCTCCTGAAGGTAACCTCATCGTTTATCTTTTCTTAGATATGTGAAAAAAGTAAGGCTCAGAAAGCCAAAACTTATGTGCAGTCACATGTTTAGTAGGATCAGAATGGTAGCTGACCAATCATCTCACTGTTTATAAACCCCACATTAGCTATACATAAGACACATCTAAAGCTAGGATGCTCACGGATATCCCAGCTCCATGAAGTTGTTCCATATTTGCTTCAAAAACATGATGACTCCCATCTGGAGGCAGAGGTCTATAAGACAGCCACTAGGATGGCACTGAAATAGAACAGGGAGAGCCATAAGTACCCTGCTGTCGCCTGCCCACCAAGCTGACTCAAACAGCTCTAAGTTTCAACTGCAAAATAAACTTTACATCTGGGTCACATTTTCTCATGTAAAAATGGAGATAGGTACAATGACATTGGGGGAAGCTTTGAGTAATTATGGTGGGATTTGGGTTAGCTTTTAGTGAGCATGGGTGTCTCCCAGGTCAATCATGTTCACATATAATGAATGCTAACGCCTGTTCTATATGTACAAATAGTGAGGTATTAGAAAAAGATAATTCTGACAGTGTGTACAGTTTTGATTTTAGGGAACACTCTATTATCAAATGATTTAGATTTTCTGAAAGAATTTCAAACATTTTAGCAATTTCCCATATATTTCTTCCCATCCAGCTCAAAGGTAAAGACTTAGAAGTGTTGCCTTGTAATTAAATAAATTACAGTCACCACATTCATGTCTCCTTCCTTCTCAACTGTTGAACAATACAATCAGCATATTGCATTGTCTCTTTCTCTCTCATATTCCTTCATTTTCTACTTCTTGGAATGGGTTTGTTTGTTTGTTTGTTTTTGTTGTTTTGTAACCTTGAGAGCTTTTGAAGATCATTGTAATGCTCAGGTAACTTTTTCTGGTTTTATGTGAAGATTTTCTTCCCTGTGCTAATTTTTGCTGTTGTTTAAATTTCCATTCAGTTGGTATGAAACACACACACACACACACACACACACACACACACACACACACACACACAGACACACACACACAGGTCTTATCTGAACTCAGCAATAGATATGTGCTATGGAAACTGCACTATTAAAGCAATTCAGGTGGAAAATGTAAGTCTTCAACTTTAGAAATGGGATCATATCCTGCTCATAAGGATGACAGTTTTTATGACTTTGATCCATAGTTTCTATTTCTGACAAACTGGTACTAGTGGGACTTCAAAAGGAATAAATAATTAAGACATAAAAGAGACTGCTCTTCCTGTTCCAGCCCAGTGGCTCAACAGTCTGAGGCAGAGAGTAGGTGTGCCATGGTCATTCTTATTGCTAGCAAAGTTGGGAGTCTGTCATCCCAGCACATTTCTTTTTAAAATGAATTATGAACCCCTGAACTTGTTCTTACTTTATAAGATAAATGTGGTAGGTAGAATGTATGAAACCGAATCACTAAGATTCAGGGAACAATCGAAGTTCAACAAGATTGCCCTTTATTTTTGCAGAAAGAACTGACACCAAATTGACTTACCCAGAGCCTGAGGAAAGACAAGAAGTTCAAGTCTCTGAAGAAGGAAACTTAAAAATACCTCAGAAGATGGAAAGATCTCCCATGCTCATGGATTGGAAAGATCAACATACTAAAATTGGCCATCTTGCCTAGGATTCAATGCAATCCCCTTCAAAATTCCAACTCAATTCTTCATAAAGTTTGAAAGAGCAATTTTCAAATTTATTTGGAATAACAAAAACCCAGAATAACAAAAACTATTTTCAACAATAAAAGAACTGCTAGGGGAATCATAATCCACAACCTCAAGCTGTATTATTGAGCAATCTTGATAAATCTGTAGGGCATTTGTACAGAGTCAAGCAGGAGTATCATTGGAATAAAAATGAAGACCTAGAAAAGAACCCACACACATATGGTCACTTGATCTTTGACAAAGGAGCTAAAAAAATTCAGTGGAAAAAGGACAGCCTCTTCAAAAAATGGTGCTGGTTCAAATAGAAGTCAAAATATAGAAGACTGAAAATCAATCCATTCTTATCATCTTGTAGAAAGTTCAAGTGCAAGTGAATCAAAGACCTCCACATAAAACCAGGTACACTGAAACTAACAGAACAGAAACTGGAGAAGTGCTTAGAACACAAAGGCACAGGGGAAATTTTCCTGACCAGAACAACAATGGCTTATGCTCTAAGATCAAGAATCAACAAAGGAAACCTCATAAAATTGCAAAGCTTCTGTAAGCCAAAGAA
Organism: Micromys minutus; assembly: GCF_963924665.1. Lineage (NCBI taxonomy): Eukaryota > Metazoa > Chordata > Mammalia > Rodentia > Muridae > Micromys > Micromys minutus. The sequence continues at coordinate 19,045,200 of NC_137952.1, forward strand.
CACTCTCAATCAGACAAAATAGTAACCAATAGATTGAAAAAAGATCTTTATGAGTCCTACATTTGATAGAAGGCTATTATCCAGTATATACAAAGAATTAAAGAAGTTAGACTCCAGAGAATTAAACAACCTTATTTAAAAAATGGGGGACAGTGCTAAACAAATTCTCAACCAAGGAATATTAAATGGCTGAGAAGCACCTAAAGAAATGCTCAACACCCTTCCTTATTCATCAGGGAAATGCAAATCAAAACAACCGTGAGATTCTATCTTACACCAGTCAGAATAGCAAAGATCAAAAACTCAGGTGAGAACATATGCTAGCAAGAATGTGGAGAAAGTGGAACAGTCCTTTATTCTTGGTGGGATTGCAAGCTGGTATGACCACTCTGGAAATCAGTTAGTGGTTCCTCAGAAAATTGCAAATAATACTACCTGAGAACCCAGCTATACCACTCCTGGGCATATACCTAAAAGATGCTCCAACACATAGCAAGAAGACAAGCTACACTATGTTCACAGCAAACCCATTTATAATAGCCAGAAGCTGTAAATAACTCAGATATCCATCAACAGAAGAATCAATACAGAAAATGTGGTATATTTACACAATCGAGTACTACTCAGGTACTAAAATAAATGACCTCATGAAATTCCTAGGCAAATGGATGGAACTAAAAAATTTCATACTGAGTGAGGTAATCCAATCACAGAACACACATGGTATACCATCACTGATAAGTGGATATTAGTCCAAAAGCTCGAAATACCCTAGATACAATCCACAGACCACATGAAACTAAAGAAGTTGGCAGACCAAAGAGTGGGTGCTTCATTTCTTCTTATAAGGGGGTACAAAATATTCACAGGGGGAAGTACAAAGACAATGTGTGTGGCAGAGACTAAAGGAAAGGCAATCCAGAGACTGTCCCACCCAGAGATCTATCCCATATACAGTCACCAAAGCCAGACAATACTGTGGATGCCAAGAAGTGCATGCTGACAGGTGCCTGATATGGCTATCTGCTGAGAGCATCTGCTAGAGCCTGAAAAATACAGAGTTGATGCTCTCAACCAAACATTGGACTAAGAACAGCGTCCCAAATGGAGGAATTAAAAAAAAATGGACTAAAGGAGCCAAAGGAGTTTTTAACTTCACAGGAAGAACAACATCAACCACCCAGACCCACCAGAGCTCCCAGAGAATACACAACCAAAGAGTACACAAGGAGGGACCCATGGCTCTAGCCACAGATGCAGAAGAGGAGAGGCCCATGGTTCTGTGAAGGCTCAATACCCCATTGTAGTGGAATGCTAGGGCGGGAGGTGGAAGTGGGCAGGAGGGTGAACACTTTCACAGAGGCCGGGGAAGGGGGGGGGGTTGGAGAGGGGGATTCCAGAGGGGAACCCAGGAACAGGGATAACATTTGAGATGCAAGTAAAGAACATATCTAATAAAAAATAATGAAAACTTTAACATTTAGCATTGAGGAATGTATTAATCGTTTTATGTGTTCAATAGAGAACAACAAAGACTTATGGCCTTAGTTTGACCAATTTATATAGTGATGGCCTTGAGCTAAAGGCAGTTCTTAGATACTCTAAACTCCATCTGGTAAAATATATCATAGGTAGAATGTATAAATGGGCAAGGATGAGTAGATGAAAGACCTGGGCATTTGTGAGCAAACCAAAGTTCATTATTTTCACTTATTTTCTTCCTTTTGTTGAGAATATGCTTAGGGGGAGTGAAGGGAGGCCTAGAGTCTTTAGTCACTCTATCTATTTTAAAGAAGCTAGGGAATAGACAGGGTTGTCAGGCTCCAACATTCTTTATTTACTTTAGAATATTTACTCTAAAGAAAACTCACTTGTGTGAACCAGCAAAATGCCCTTTTATGGCCATGTTAACATTCAATTCCAATGGCTAGCAAACAGTGTTCAGAGCAAGACTGTGAAGCTTTGCTGATTTATTCAAATCATAATTTCATCAATTTGTGACTTTAGGCAAATTATAAAACTGCTCTACTGTTTGTCTACTCATCTATAATATCAATATAATAATATTAATTTCTATGAAGATTTAATATTATATAGAAAGAGCACTTAGTAACAATTGATGAACTATGTTAGAAAGTAGTAATTTCTTGATAAATGTCAGCAATTTAGAACAAGGCAATAATGATTTATATTATTTTTTAATTACATTGAATGACATCATATTTTTATGAGAAATTACATCAATATTTTGAGAGTCATAAACCTAATATAGCCACTGATTTAAAGCTCTAACAAATTGTATCTTTTTCTGTATATTGGTTACTGTTAATGTTGTCTTTTGATTGAAATGCACATGGTAATTTAAGTTCAAAAATGAGAGTATATACTACCTTTTCCTATTACCAGTCATATAAGGAAGGAGCAAACACTCCCAGATACGATCTTACCAGATTGGAAATTTAAGCACATAGACTACTAGAGCCTAAGGACAAAGCATTCATTTTACTTCTGATGATAACCTATTGTACATGATTATTAATGCTACCAAATGAAAGAATGGGATTTTCCATTGCAATCCCTTCATCAGAGGCCCTCCAAGTCTGTGTTCATACTTGCTTCTTATGTGAAGAAATTCAGAGTCAATACTTATCCTTCATATTCATACTTTATAACTAGAGGTTTCTAGGGTGTATAATAAACTAATGCTAAAGTTATTTTCTCCTAGAACATTCAGTTCTTTGTGGGTAAATATATCACAATATATCACTCCATATCACATCTATAATGGAAATGTGGAGGAGGGTTATGAGACATTCTTTGGGATATCAGTATTATAATTACTTTTTGAGACTTTTAAGAATTAATCAAGACTTCCAATAATTTCATAATTAATAAAAATGATGATGATGATGTACATTTGAATAGTATAAGTGATGGTAGTAGCTCTTAAAAGGGCATCAATGTGCATCTACACAGCTGTAACTTCTCTGTTCCCACCTTAGGTTCTTTAACCCACTCAGTCGAGCCACTCTGATAGAAGTACTCCTTAAATTACTAAGTGAGTTACCAGACTTTGGTTAGATGTGGGCATCATTCTTGGCCATAAATAACAACAAAAACAAATAGACAGACATATCAATAGCCAGAATAAAAGAAAACTGACAAACTTGAGACTTTCAGGCACTCTCAGGGTTACTATGGTATTAGTGTCTGTCTCCTCGCTCCCACTGCCTTACACTATAGCAGCCCATGTAGGTTTGGGACTCATTAGGCACTCAGGGTCTGCATACAGCTTGTCATCTTCAGTTTTCAGCTCTCAAATCCTGGGGATGCAGAAATGTATAATGACAGACTTTGTCTGTGGCCACAAAATAGTGCAAGGATAGCCATGGTGTGAGAACAGTGATAAGTACCAGCAACAATTTGTGAAGATTGTCCTTCATGCTTGGGTTGTGTTTATTGTGCTTTGTAAATTAACTCCTATCTGTAAACAATCTAATTATTATTACTTCCACTTTAGCATGGAGAACCGGAGAGTCATGGAAGATAAATTAAGGGAAAAGAACAAATTGTAATGGTATTTGAGCCATCTTTTATTTATTTTATTTTTTGTTTAAAGCAGGAATTATGAGAACGTTTTAGGCTTTATCCATGTACAGAGATAATTTCTGAAATAATTTAGAAATATGTCATCATTGGGGTCTTCTGGTATTTTTTCAAATTCTCTTCTTGTTTATTTTTTCTCACAAATTTATTTTTTAAAACAGAGATACATGTACAGATTATTAAAAGCATTTTAGCAGAAAATTATTTGAATATATTCTGGTCAATACTTGATTTTTTAAAAGTTTGATAGTATGTCTTGAAATATTACTATACAATTATCATAAAGTAAATGTAAAAAAACATGATGTGGAAATAGAGTTTTCTTGCTGTGTATAGATTAAACATAATGATTTTTTAAATACTAAAAATTGCCAAAAGGCTCTCTTCTTAGCTCTTGAGTTATTAATGATTTAAGGTCTAGGTGTATCCCGCTTTGTATAGAACTATCTCTTCATTTACATTTCTTTTGTAATCTTTTCTAAACTCTTTATACATTAAAACATTATGTTTAAACACCATATATTAATTGTTTTTTCAAATGGAATCATTATTAAAGTCACTTTGATTTAGAGAAGAAATACAATTTTGATCAGAAGAACAGAGACCAGATATAGACACAACTAATTGTAAGATATAGGTTTTAACAAATAAAGACTCTGCCTTTGCTACTAAATGGATATTGTCTATTTGGTAGAAGTACTTTAATATTCTTAGCACCTAAGTAAGCTTTGAAATTAAATGTCATAATATTAGAAAATAAGATGAATAAAAATGAGTTATTTTATGTTCCTAGAATTGAGAAGAAATTTTGTAAAATAATATCAATACTGAAATCTAATAAGAGCAGTGTTATTTAAATATATAGGTATAATGGTACAGACATATAATCCCAACACTTGGGAAGTACAGGCAAGGGATTAGGAGCTTAAGGTTTTCCTCTGCTACACAACAAGTTCAAAGCCATTGTGGTCTACATGAGACTCTTCTTCAAATTAAACTAACAAAAAACAAGTACAGACAATAACAAAAGCCAAAATGTCATCAGATCAATGGTGACTAATTTTTGGAAAATGAACTAGTAAAGAAAAAGTAACAAGGAAACAAACTAAAAAAATCTGAAGCAAATTTGAAGCATGAGATCCAAATTTTATTTGTTTACAAACGAACAAGCAGAAAATCTTATGAAAGTGTGCACACAGGAAAATATAGTATAAACACAGACATAAAAACAATTTCTCAACTCAATTTTTATTAAACTAACCAAAATGAGGCAGTAACTAAATTACCAAAATCAGAAATGAAAAGGAAGACATAATAACAGAAACTGAAAAAATTCTTTAAAAAGCATCAGATCCAACTACAAATGCCTATATTCAACAAAACTTGAAAATATACTTGAAACAGATCATTTTCTAGACAGATAATACATGCCAACATTAAGGTAAGAACAGGTTAACATTCAAAACAGTCCATAAACCCCAAGGAAATAGAAGAACCCATTATAAACTTCCCAACCTCCCCCTCCAGAAAATAAAAACCAGGGCCAGGTGGTTTTAGTGCAGACTTCTACAACACCCTCTTCTACCACATCCTCAAACTATTCCACAAAATTGAACCAGCAGAAACACTACCCAATTTATTCTATGAAGCAACAGTTACTCTGATACCTAAACCACACAAAGATCTACAAAGAAAGAGAAATAACTTCAGATGAATTTTGCTTACAAACATAGATGCAAAAACCCAATAAAATTCTTGCAACCCAAATCCAAGAACACATCAAAACCATCATTCAAAATAATCAAGTAGGCTTCCTTCCAGGGATGCAAGAATGATTCAGTACATGAAAATGGATTAAAGTAGTGTACTATATAAACAAGCTCAAAGAGAAAAATAAACCCAGAATAATTGCATTAGATGCTGAAAAAGCCTTTGACACACCTTCATGTTAAAAGTATTTTAGAGATCACGAATTTAGGGCACCTACCTAAACATAATAAAAATAATACTCAGCTAACATCAAATTAAATGGAAAGAAACTTAAAGCAATTCTGGTAATATTAGGGACAAGACAAGGTTGCCCATTCTATCTATCCAATGTAGTTCTCAAACTTTTAGCTAGAACAATAAGACAACAAAAGAAGATCAAATGAATACAAATTGGAAAAGAAGATGTCAAGAAGTCACTATTTGTGGATGATATGATAGTATACATAAGAGACCCCAAAAATTCTTCCTGAGAACTCCTACAGCTGATAAACAACTTCAGCAAAGTGCCTAAACAATAAATTAACTCAAAAAGAATTCACTAGCCTTCCTTTATACAAATGATAAATGAGCTAAAAAAAATCAGGGAAACAACACCCTTCAAAATAGTCACAAATGATACAAATATCTTGGTGTAACTCTAACCAAACAAGTGAAAGGTCTGTATGGTAACAACTTCAAGTCTCTGAAGAAAGAACAAAAGTAACCTCAGAAGATGGAAACATCCCCATGCTCATAGATTGGAAAGATTAACATAGTAAATATGGCTATTCTATCAAAAGTAATCTATAGATTCAATTAACCTCCATCAGAATTCCAACATAATTTTTTTTGCAGACGTGGAAAGGGTAATTCTCAATTTCATATTGAAAAACAAAACCCCAGGATAGTGAAAAGATTTTCAAGAATAAAAGAACTTCTGGAGAAATCACCATCCTTGACCTCAAGCTGTAATACAGAGAAATAGTGAAAAATACCACATGATATTGGTACAGAATCAAACAGGTTGATTAATGGAAGAACACTGAAGACCCAGAAATAAGCACACAGACCTATAGCCACTTGATATTTGACAAAGAATCCAAAAATATGCAGTGGAAAAAGACAGCATCTTTATCAATTAGTGCAAGTCTATCTGGTGGTCTGCATGTTGAAGACTGAAAATTGATCCATATTTATCATCTTGTACAGAGCTCATGTACAACTGGATTAAGGACCACCACATAAAACCAAACACACTGAATCTAACAAAAGAGAAATTGGAAAATAGCTTTGAACACATTGGCACAAGGAAAATTTTCCTGAACAGATCACCAATAGCTCAGTCTCTAAGATCAACAATTGACAAATGGGACCACATGAAACTGAAAAGCTCCTTAAGGCAAAGGATCCTGTCAATAGGACAAAATAACAACCTACAGATTGGGAACAGCTCTTCACTAGCCCTACATCCCATAGAGGGCTAATATTCAAAATATACAGAGAACTCAAGAAGGTAGACTCAAAGAAACCAAACCTAATTAAAAATGGGGTTTAGACCTAAACAGAGAAATCTCAACAGAAGAATCTCAAATGGCCGAGAAGCAGTTAACGAAATGTTCACTATCCTTAGTCATAAGGGAAATGCAAACCAAAATTCCTCTGAGATTCTACCTTACACTAATCAGAATGGCTAAGATCTAAAATTCAAGGGATAGTACATTCTGGTGTGGAAGTGGAGAAAGACCTTACAACTTCTCCATGTGGGTTTGTAAACCGGTACAACTACTCTGGAAAGCAATCTGGAATTTCCTGAGATAATTAGAAATAGCTTTACCTGAAGACCCAGATATATCACTCATTGACATATGCTTAAAAGATGTTCCACCATACTATAAGAACACATGCTTCACTGTGTTTATGGCAGTCTTATTTTTAATAGTCAGAAGGCAAAAACAATCCAAAATTATCTCAACCAAAGAATGGATACAGAAAATGTGGTTCATTTACACAATGAAATACTATTCAGTTATTAAAATTAGAACATCATGAATTTTGCAGGCAAATGGATGCAACTAGAACAACCATCCTTAGTGAAGTACCCTGGGCCCAAAAGGACATGTATGGTGTGCTTTCTGTGGTTAGTGGATAGGAACTAAAATTTTAGAATACCCATGATACAACTCATAGATCTTAGGAAGCGTGAATATCTAAAACCAACTTAGAAGGGGGTCAAAATAATTATGGGAGGTAGAGGGACATATGAAACTTAGTGGGTGAGGGGAGGAGGGAGGAGAAAAGGAGGGGCGGGATCAAGTATGAGGGAAAGAGAACACACAACCAGAGAGCCAGGAGAATGAATCAAAATATGCAGCTGTTAGAAGTAGCCGGGGAACCTCTAGAAAGTCCCAGAGACATGGGATGTGAGAAGCAAAGACTCAGTGGGGATGATATTTGAAAGGCCCAATAGCAGGGAGATGGAAAATAAAGAGAACACCTCCAGTAGAGAGATATGCCCCCCCCCCCCAGTTAAGGCGAGCGGGGGGCACCTTCCTATCTTCAAAATTTGTAGTCCAGAATTGATCTTGTCTAAAGGAAATGCAGGGACAAAAAATGGAGTAGAGGCCAAAAAAAAAAAAAAAAAAAAAAAAAAAAAAAAATGGTGCAACTTGGGATCCATCGCATGCATGCGCACTAAATCCTGACACTGTTACTGAGGCCATATTGTGTGTACAGACAGGAGCATGGCACGGCTAAGCTCTGCGAGGATCTATGACAAATACAGAAACATACATACAAACATTGAATTGAGGTTGGCGACCAATATGGAAGAGTTAGAGGAAGGACTGAAGTAGCTGAAGGGGATGGCAGCCCCGTAGGAAGAACAACAGTATCAACTAACTGGGACTCCTCAGAGCTCCCTGAGACTAAGCCAAAAACTAAGTAGCATACATAGGCTGGTTCCAGGCCCCCTGCACATGTGTATAGCAGAGGACTGCCTTATATAGCATCAGTGGAAAAGGAAATAATTAATCCTGTGGAAATTTGATGCCCCAGGGAAGGAGTATGTTGGTGGTGGAGAGGGGAGTTGGCAGGGCAGGTAGGGGGCAGCATCTCAGAGGTTAGGGCTATGCAAAGAACTTGGGGAGGGGGAACTGAGAAGAGGAGAACTTTTGGCATATAAATAAATGAAATCATTTAATAAAGACTTTTTTAAAAGAATAATAGAATAAAAATGCATAACGTCCCTTAAAAGAAATATGAGTTTCAGCACATGTGCACACGTTTGTATATGACTAGTTCACATTAGATATATTTTTTAGACTAAATTTTTATTTCATCCAAAGGAACCTAACATATTTACATTTGGAAACTCATTCAATAGATGATAATGCTTTTCCAAGTGAGTAAAAATATGGGAACTATATATGTGGGGCTTTGAAATAGAAAACAAACCAAAGCAAACAAGCAAACAAACCTGACTTTAAAATAACAGGCCAGAATATTGGTATTTAACTGCAAAAGCACTATCTTATTTTAAAAAATATATGAAGCTCTTTCCATTTTGAACACGACTTCTTCTCTTCCAAGATGTGTCTCTAACACTCTTGGATATCTTCCCTCAGCATCCCATTACCTCCCTCAAACACTGGCCTGTATCCATGCCCATCAGCACACCCACTCACAAGGGGTTACTTACTTCCTCCAGTCTCCAACGCTCAAAAAGTTTATTGTACTTTCCTGGGTGGCCTACGAATCTGTAAAAAGTGTTTGAATTCATTAGTAAGTAAGTGAAGTTCACCTGCTGATGCATCACCCAGAGTCCTTGTGTGGGAAGACAGAACAGTTCACTGGTGCAACTTGTCCCATACAGTTGATATTTGCTAAGCTTAAACATCAATGAAACTAACTTCAAAATGAGAAAGTGCTGTATGAACTCAGTACCAACAAGTAGAGAAAAGGTAAACATATCAAACTGACAACTTTTAATGCTTTGTTCTATTTAGAATTTTAGAATTGTGTGGGACAGGTTAATGAATACCGTCATAGTGTGCTGAGTGATGTTGTTAAAAATGTTTCTAACTTCTTAATGTTCTCATCATTAGGCATCAAGAGGAGGACTAACAGGGCTAGGTGGTTTTATACTCTCCCCCTCAAATTTCAGATAAAAGAATCCTGGTTTCTACATCCAAAAATTTTAACTCAAGAGTTACAAAAAAAATTTTCTTCTCAGTGTGTGTGTATGTGTGTGTGTGTGTGTGTGTGTGTGTGTGTGTGTTTGTGTGTGTGTGTGTGTGTAAAATGTAAATGGTGGTAGCTGTCAGAGGTTACTTGAAAAAGAACACATAGAAAATATGATTAAAAATTATTCTAAGGCAGAGTGCTAGAATTTACTTCTGTTACCTAATTAGTAATGGAGATTTTGTTTGTTTTGCTTTCTCCCTGGCAACAGTAGCTTGTGCAAAGTTAACTCACCTTCCCAAAAAGAATGCAATATAGAAGATAGAACTGTTCAGATTGACAAACTGGAACAGAAACATCTTCAAGGCAAAGCTGTTTTCCCATTCTGATTCTGTTCGAGGATATTCTGCAAGAACCACAGATATCAACATACATGAGGTGAATCAAACCAAACCAAACCAAATCGGACCAGAGCAGACCGGACCAAACCAAACTTAACTAAGCCAAACCAAACCAAACCAAACCAAAACCAAACAAAAACCTCATCAGTATTCTTTCTTTTTTTTTTTTTTTTTTTTTTTTTTTTTTTTTTAGTTTTTCAGTGAAATAAATAAAGAAAACACGTATAGGTTACAAAACATAAATGAAAAGATGTTGCATAGTATAAAGATCTCTAGCTGAGAAACCTTCATGCCAGAAATACTATAATCTTGGTCAGAATGTACAGAAAGCTGAATAGCTCACTTTTAATTCCCATTGATCCTCGAAATGATTTTACCCAATTAAATTTTAGAATATTCCTACAGTGGCTAGAGATTATTTGGGAAGATTCCGGTGAGGAAAGATTTATTTGGATCAATAAGAGCTCCATATAGGCCACATTAGAAATCATCAAAACGTCTAAATTTCTATAATGAAGGTTTCTCACTAGAGATATGTGTCCTAGTCCCAGTGAGTTATTTCTTTAGGATCTATATATATCCTGATATAGCTGCCTCTGTGTTGGCTTTGTACTTGAGTGATGTGACTCAATCTTGACAATAAGAGACGAGAGCTCATGTGTAGGAACAGGATAAGCGTTTCTTTGTGTCTCTCCTTAAAAGCTAGATGCCATGGAAGAATTCCCATTGTACAATTAGAAAGTACAGGAAACAAAGCCAAACAGCATTATTTTTAGAGTTGTGTCACTGTGGTAAGTAGTATCTAATTTCTAATGTGAAGCAAATGTTAGCTTAGCCGAAGAGATTTTTCAAAGTATATGCAATTGTACAGTCAGATTTTCTTACATAAAAGTATCAATTTTACTATGATTATTAACTCAGAACTGTGGACCCACAAGAACCATACCATCACCTGGTTATATGTCAAAAATAAATAAAATACTAAGCCAAACCATGGACATTACTGATACTTAGAACAGCTGCATTTCTTTTTCCTATTAATTATAACCCATTGCTATCATCTTTTGATATTGTAATTCATCTGTTATGGAGATTAAATATCTTTAAAGAAATTAACATAAGTATCAGAGGCAAAAGAGAGCTTTAAAACAATCTGTTAGAGAGCTTTTGATAAAATAGCTCAATCACTTTATTGCAGAGCTCAGAAACAATTGAACTCAGAAAGAACAAATAAATGGATGATTGGCACTTTACACATACTTTTTAGTCTGTTGGGTGTTGATCTACAACAACAAAATGGAAACTATTCAAAAATTTCAGTTTCAAAACCTATACTACTACTACTACTACTACTGCTACTATTACTACTACTACAAAGAGCCATGTTTGGTTCATTTCTTTGATCCCAGCACTCACGAAGCAGGGGCAGGTGGATATTTATAAGTTCAAGATCAAATTGATCTACATAGTGAGTTCCAGGCATACAGTGTCACATAGTAAGAACTGGTCTCAACAAAAACAAACAAACAAACAAACAAACAAACAAATAAAATCAACCAAGAAACCAAATAAACCTACTTATAGTATTTCCTACCTAATTGTAGTCATTAGAGGACAGACTCTTGGGATATATCTTTTGTTCATTTTGATGGGAAAGTTGGGAGAAACTCATAACTGTTTAAGAAATGAGCTTTAGGCTGAATGGAGGTCAAGAAATGAACCTCTCTTTTTCACATTTAAAATTTTTTTTCTGTCCTTTCTTTTTTAAAGTATTTGCAGTATGCATATTCAGATTGACCCTTACTGAGTCCCACAGGCCTAAGTATTGAAATAGGTATTAATATGGACGCATCATAACTAATGAGATTAGAAGAAAGGAGAATCTAGCAGATGGAAGAAGTCTGTTTTCTTGAAGTTGAAGCTGAAAAGTGTGGAGAGCAGGTGTGGCAGCAGTCCCAAGATGATGCTTGGGACTCCAGCCTGGTCTTGTGACACCTGACTTCCTCCTGACCGGAGATTAGCCACTCCCACTGTGGGAGCTGCACAGGCGCACCCGTGACTCGAGATCAGGACAATAGGACTGCGCTTCGAGGTGGGGAAAATGAAAAAGAGAAACCGAAAGGGGAACAAAAGGAGAAACAGAAAGAGAAACTAGAGACACAAAGAGAGACAGACGGGGTACAGAAAGATTTTCATGAGCATGCTGTAAAGTTCCTGAATTTGAGAATAATTCTGTGTTGTCACTCCTTTTCTGCTGGTGGGAGATGGCAGCGACAGAAAAGAACTTGATATTAAGTAACTAAGTATTAATCCGAGCCTGAAACTAAAGTCTGAGTATTTAGCTAGTGGTTGAAGAAGGCCAGCCTCCCCTCCCCCCAACAAAGGATGCTGAGACATGCTCATCAGATCATATAAGGCTAGAAGAATCCGAAGTGTCGTAAAGAATAGAATCAGTGATGATATGACTTGGAGCACCCCAATGGAGAAACTGTATACACATCTGTATTCTGAAAGCCATAGCTATTTTCCTGAGTCAGCAGACAAGGAGACAAGCTAAACAGAAGTAAGCATGTTCCTGAAGGGAAACTGCCCAATTTGAGACACTATCTGAACTTCTATCATTTGAAATTAAAAAAAAAAAAAAAACAATGGAATCTTTTTCATCTTACAGGACTTATTGGTAACTAGTAGACAACCACAAGGTGTCCAATATTGATTTGCTTTGTTATGCTTGCTGCAAAACCTGACACCTATGTTCAATTTCTGAAAAACACACTATAGATGCAAAAAACTTGACTTCTACATTGGACCATGGTGGGTGGGGACACACACACACACACACACACACACACACACACACACACACATACAAACACACACACACACACACACACACACACGATCGACAGATGAATTGATTGATTGTTTGATTGATAGATAGATATTGGTAATCCAAACTTTAAGTAAATGAGACTCATTATTTCTCTAGAACTTCAGAAAAGTTTTTTACATGAAAAACATCAAGGTATAGTAATAAAAGGAACAAACACAGAAATCAAACTCAGTACTCAAATAGGACATAGAATTACTAGAGTTAACTTTCTTCAGGACTAGTGGGTCAAAACTAAGATATATCACAGTAATATTAAATAAAATTCTGTGAAAATACTATCCTCTGCCGGTAGTGGGGGTACACTGGGGCACAATTTAATCCCTGGACTAGAAAGCAGACCCAGGTCAATCTTTTGAATTTGGCAGAATCATTTACAGTGTGAGTTTATGAAAGACCAGGGCTACACAGAGAAACCCTGTCTCAAACAAACAAACAGTAAAGATAAAAAGGAAGGAAGAAAGAAAGAAAGGAAAGAAGGAAGGAAGAATGAAAGAAAGCAAATGAAAGTAAAGAAAAGAAGGAAGGAGAAAGAGAATAGTATCCTCATTTTAATCAATGTAAGATGTCAAGAGACAAGCTATTGATCCCTGATTTTTAGTGAACTAGAATAAGTTGCAGAACAAAATTTCATCCCATAAATTCTCAGTCCAGAGCTGACACTCTACTAGATGGAAGGAAAAAAAATCAAATTAGTTCTTGTAAGGTTTCCTCTGACCTCCAGATATAAGTCAAATCATGTTTGTGACCCCATTCTCAGCACATGTCACATACAAAATGAAGGAACACCAAAGATTTCAGAAGTCTAAAAAAAAGGATTTCCAAATGATGATTCATGTGGATCAATTTCCAGCTGAAGCTCCCCATGGATGGATATTTGTAAACACTTGCATAACTGAAGACAAAATATGGTAAAATACACAAAATGTCTACATGCTAACATGCACAGAATTATTTACTTAAATACAAGTAAAATAAGAAAAATGAACTTACCTAAGTTTGTGAGGAGGTATGCAATCTTTTCATAAGCCTGTCAAAGAGTATACAGACAAATATTATTCATTTTTTATATAGTGATAGTATTTAAAATTTTCAAAGAAGTTTTTAAAGTGTGTTTATCAGGTAGATATATTTTTAGCAAGTAGAAATATTTATTAATGCAGTGTGTGGTGTTCTATACTGTATATATTCACAAAATGGCTGAACCATGAATGAGTTTCGAAATACACTTGTTTTTATATATGTTGACACCTTATTATCTGCTCTTTGTTGATATTTTTATTTTCATTGAATATCTACTTCCTAAACAAATACAAAAATTGTCAAAATTTGTTCAGCTCTTAAGTGGCTGAAATGAAATACACAGCCCTGTGCAACTCTAGCTTTGGGGGAATCTGATTTGCTCTTCTGGCCTGATCAAATATGCTTATATACATGACAAATACATACCCAGACATATGTATATACATACAAAATAGATTAGAACAAAACCAAATAATAGTCATGTTTACACTATCTTGAGAAAAATTACATTAAGGTAATATTTTTCTCCAATGAAGGATTTTGTAGTATTTTGCTCTAATGAAGAATTTTGTTTGTTTTCATTTATTTATTTGTTTTTATTGATTTTTAAAAAATACTCTTATTAATGAGCTAATAATTTCAAATTAAAAAGCAAGACTACTTTGATTTTGTAAGCACATGTTATTACCATTGTACTATGCTTTTTCCCATGTCCCACATGTTATAATGTCAGATGACAATAACAGGGTGGACTTTATTAGCTGACAGTTAATATTTAATAGCTGCTGTTTGTCAGTGTTGAATTGACTGCCCTTATGGGAATTGAAAGTCACGTCTAAGTAGTTACCATTTACAATATTTCACTCATTCCATCACTTTCCATATGGTAATTACAGTACAGCAATTTTGTCAACCAAGTATACTAACCATTTTATAGAACAGAGAAATAAGACTGAGTCGTGTAGCCTGATAGAATAAAATACTTGGCAAGAAGTATAGTTAGAATGTTTTATTAGGAGCACTCTCCACCATCTGTGCATTGTCTTAGAACTTGGCACATAGAATCTATCTACATGTCTGTGATGGAACAACTTTAGATGGATGCCTCAAGAGGTGACAATAACATTGGAGGATGCTACAGTTGCTGTTAGAAATTTATCCAAGATAATTAAGAACTTGAGTAGTCTAGACTCATATGACAGAGCTAATTGATACCACCCATATGCCATACTCTACAATCAGTTCACACAACAACTTGTGTATAAATCTAAAAGCAGGAAGAATCCATGATTTATATGCATTCAAATGTGTGATAGATGTTAGCAACAGTGTTGAGAGAGGAGGTTGTCTGTGTGTGAATTTGAATATGAGGAATGACTTGCCTGTTCATCTAAGGGAGAAAAAACATGAAAAAAACAATATACAACCATTCTGATTGTAATTCCCATGTGATACACATGATATATTTTGTAAAGCTTCTGAAATTACATACTCTTACATACAGTAAGCAGAGTTTCTTTTAGCAAATACTGTTATTATATCAAAACATCCATCAGTAATTTCTATTATGTTAGTATTTGGGGAAAATAAAGTAGTAGATAATTATCCAGACCTAGTCTATATTTTTATGGAGCTCAGTTGCCAGTAGGAATTCACAAATGGCCAACACATATGTCAAGAGGTAAAGCGAGGAGGTGGTGCCACACACCTTAAATCCAACATCCAGAAGGCAGCGACAGGCAGATTTCTGTGAGTCTGAGGCCAGCTTGGTCTATAGAATAAATTCTAGGACAGCCAGAGTTACACAGAGAAACCCTGTCTCCAAAACACAGGTAAATAATTTAGATTACAGTAGGGATGTCTCTTGAAGAACATGATGCTTCCTTCAGAAGCAAGAGAGAGTGTCAAGCAGAATATGCATTGAGAAACTATCTTAGCAAAAATGAACAAGGATGCAAAGGTTCTCAGACTGATCATCTCTCAACATCCTGCAATGAACAGTCACTTCACAGTGAGCAAAACGTAGGACAGGAGAAGCAGAAATAGCAAAGCAAATTAGAAATTGATACATCAGAGTAATCCCAAAGGGGAACAACTTTCTAGGGCATGTTTGGCTCTGGCAATCATTTAAGAATTTATTCTAAGCTTAGAAGGCATCAGCTTTTAACTAATGATTTGTTGGTGTATTATATAAAATATGTATTATATAAAAATAAATTGGGGAGAAAGAGCAGCAAATGCAGGAAAGACACACAGGAAGTTTTGCACCTGTTTTAGTGTGTTATCTCTGCACCAGAGCATGACTTCCACTGCAAAACCAAATTCTAAGCAGATTTGCAGAGTCTAAGAGACTGCTTTTCTAGTATCCACACCTTCTTGCTAGTATCTATACCTTCTTCCTAGTATCTACACCTTCTGGATTTCTAAAAAACATATACATGGGCACACACTGTTTTAGAAAGTCACACCTTTTACTAAATGAATCACTTGGCATAATTTCCTTTCCTAGTTCAGAAGTGGTCCAAATCTTTGATGCACACATTCTATAATAACCTATAATAACCAATAAGGGTGACAAGATCCACAGGTATCCAGGGAAGACAAAGGTAGTTCTTGAGGGTTTCAGTAGCAGTGACTGAGACCTCAAAATAAGCACAGAAATTCATATTCTTGTCTCTACAGGTAGAAATCCAAGATGAAAAGAACTACAGAACTGGTGTGGATATTTTAGATTAACATGACATGTGAGGCTTAAATATACAATATAATATTGTATATTTTGTATACTAAACACATTTTAGATCACAGGAGAACTCAAAAGAGGTCATTCTTTGATGGACTTTGTAGTAAAGGTTTGGGTGACAAAGCATAGGAGTGTATCTGCTCAGATTGTCCTTCCTCCATCCCTTCCTTCCTTATTTATTTTTTCTTTCTTTTCTGTCTTTCCCTTACTTTTTGTTCTGTTTTGTTTTTGTTGTTGTTGTTGGAGAAACACTGTACAATTAAAATGCTAAACAGTTATTTTACTATAATGTGCTAAAAATAAGATAAGGCTGAACTGTCAAACAGTAAGAATATATTTGGAACAATTTTACATTTTTTTTGTTAAAATAATTTTGGGAAAATTCCCAGAACACATAGTAGCTGTAGCACTGGCAGTACCATGAATAGGTGAAAGGAAGTCAGAAAAGGGCGGAGCTAGCAAGACACCATGTTTCTTACAATTTTGTTTGTCATGACTTTCAGTTATAAATTTGACAAATGGATGTTAAAAAATGAACTTTTAATTATGTTTGAATTATTTCTATTTGTTCTTTAAAGATACAGTTTCTCATCTTGGCTGTGTATTATTATTTTATATCTCACAAATTAGTGGTTTTTCTAATGCCACTTTAGGGACTGACTGAATCAGAACCAGCAGAGAATTTTTGAATGTTTTGGTTTAATATAAATTTCATATTGACACAAAGGAGATACTTCTGATAATTTACTATGTAGTTTGAATTAGACACATTAAAAGTAATTTCATAATTAGTATAATAAAATTATACTCAATTTTTGTTACAGTAGAATACATTTTATCCTCAATTGAATATTTACTTATAGATGTCATTTTATACTTCTGTCAAATTGTGCATTATGGGGTGGGAAGTGTAGCCTTTAGTTTAAAATATATGTTGCAAAGTTGAAGGACACAGATTATAATTATTGTAAGAAAAACTATCTTGGTCACATGATATGCAGAATGCTAAAACATGTGGAAAATAAAAACCTTCAAATTTGCTCAGAGGAGGTATTTTAAATGCTATACTAGCATTAAACAAATGCTTTGGAACTAGATTAAGATATACCTGCAAACACCAGGAAGAAGAAGCTATGGCCTCAACTAGGTGAACTAAACATTTTAACATTGGGACAAAGTTGAGAGAATCAAGGAGCAGTGTTCACAGAGAGATTGTTTAGTTCATTTAGTGACTACTGTGGATGAGAAGATGCAGGCAGTCCAAGAACCTCAAGACAAGAATAAAAACAAAGAGATAATTCTGTTCTATGTATGGCACCGAGTAAAAGCTTTATGGAGGAAGTGATCCTTAACTGTTATTTTCAGTGATAAAGAGATATTCTCCATGGAGACAAAAGGAAAAAAGGAACATTTCAGACAGAAAAAAGCTCTGTGAGCCAAGAAACTAGGGGTATGAACTAGCAAAGTGCAGGGCCAGAGAAAGTGGTTTGTGTGTGGAATGGAGACAAGAGAGGGAGGGAGGGGCGGAGGTAAGGAGGAATAGCTTTCAACAAAAGAAAAGAAAACTGGCTTGAATAAAGCAGTGTCTCCTTTTCATCGCCAACCAATTTATAATTCACATAGGAGTGACTGAAAGGCATTAAACAATTGCAGGTACTAAAGAAAGTCAAATGTGTAATTTACACGAATCCTTTTAACTTCTATGTGGCCAGAGAGAGAAGGGGCTGAACAGACACAGGAGGACTAAACTGTTAGATGCGCATTGCTGAACTAAGAAAGCAGGTAGTCAACGCTGAGCAGGTCCTGGATCATAGAGATTGAGAATTCCCAGCAAGTATTCAGAAATAAGATAAAGGAGAAAAAAGAGGAGAGCACTTCGGGACAGCGTATGGTGTGTGGAATACCTTTTATTTTCCAAAAAGCCTTAAAGACTACTGATCTAAAGAAAAGTTTTTGGCTTGTTTAAAATATTTTTCATGTCTACATTTCTTAAATAATGTGTTCAGATTAGAGCTGAGAAGCCCATTCGAGTAATAGAATATCTTTACTTAGGCTCAGTCTTTCATAAGTACATTTCTAGCTGCACATTGACTTTGGCCTCAAAATAACTCAATAGATAGTATTGTGTAGATGGACATTTTATAAATATATATTCGATATTTTATTATGTCCTTATTTGATTAACTATCCAGTTAGTCCTGTATATTTGGCTGAATTGGCAAGAGTGTTTAATAATTTGTGAGGTGTTTTAACATTTTGAATAGGAAACCAATATGTAAATTCTGCAGAGTCTTATTAACTTACACTGACTGACTCTGAAGAATAGAACATTATTTTCATTTTGGTTGAGTGGGCTGTATATTTATGTTGTTTATGCTAAATCCATCTACACATCATCTAGATAGTTAGTTGTAAGGGAGAAGTATTTGCAGTTTAATGATGACTGAATATCAATGCAAATATAAATGGAGATGTATGAAATGGCAAGCTGGTTCAGCTGTAGTTCTCGTAGGAACTCGGGGTATCTGATTTGCGGTATTGAAAAAAACGTGTGCTTTCTTTTGTTTTTAACTTTAAACAAGATTTTGTTACACAAAGGTTGTCACATAATCAGATACTTCTCCACGTGGTACACCATCATTCCCACCCTCCAGAGAAAGGCTGCTTCTGAACTCCTCGTTGTGTGACAGTGCTACAGTCCTGATGCTGACAGAACAGTAGAGGTGCCTCAGTGACTGAAGTTGAAAGCAGGACACTGGTGTATGGCGCTTGTACCCGGCATCAGGAATGTACAGATGTCTTTATTCAAAAATACAAAACAAATTATCTCTAGGCATGGACAATGACAGCAGAAAACCATTATGTATTGTCAAAGGAAACCAGTAACTGATGGTTACAGTATCAGCCAGCCTTCTCTTCAGTCATTTTCTTCAGGTGGCTTCTCTGAGGTTATCAATGAGGAATCTGCCTCGAGCTTCTTGTCACAGTTCATCAATAAGGGCAAAGCACTACTCTAGGACGTAGAACAGCCACCTTCCATATCCACTCCCATTCCTCCCATTGCACCCACCCCAGGGTCCTACTCTTCTTTAGTAATTTCTGTCACTACAGATTCAGTTGTAGTTAGCAAGGAGACCACCGCAGCAGCATACAGAAAAGCAGTTCTTACAACCTTTGCTGGATCAGTGATTTGCTCCCCCTGCCATTCAAAGTCTTCAAGCACGGCATCATAACCAACTTCTGAGGAACACTGCAGGATTTTCTCAACTATCAGAGATCCTCCAACACCTGTGTTCTCAGCAGTTGTCATTGCAGGAATTTTAAGTGCTCTTTTAATAATTTCTATACCTCTTTTCTGATCTTCATTTGTAGGCTTTAATGAATCCAAGACTGGGATGCACCAAAGCAGAGAGTTACAGATGTTCTCAGTGATATAAGAGCATCTGTTGAAGAAGGCGTTGTTCTAGTAGGAGACTTGTGCTTTCAAGTCACTGAATCAAGCTGGTAAGCTTGTGAGGCTGATAGCAGAGTGGTTTAATGACTAAATTAGTTCTGGCTTTAACTACTTTCAGAGGTCTTTATAGGTAGAGACTCATATTGATTTCAGTCTTTGCTTTTTATAAACAAAAATATATTATGCCTCCACCAAATACAATTAAAAAATTTTGTATCTAAGTCATTTATCTTCTTTAAAATATTGTTTTACAGTGTGTGTGTGTGTGTGGAGCAGAGGGAGGGAGGGAGAGAGGAGAGAGAGGGGAAAGAGAGAGACAGACAGAGACAGAGAGACAGAAGTGTTTGTATTTGGAAGTGTGGGCTTGCTTTCTTGGGTTCTGGGTATACATTTGCATGGCAACACTTTACCCACTGAACTTGCTTCTGAAGCTTACAGGAGAGAAAGCCACAGTGTGAGAGGCAGTGGTGATTCTAGCAAATTGTGAGAACGCAGGATAGAGATAGATAGTGGAGAAAACCCTTGTTTAAGAGATGAGAGATACCTACAGAAGTGAAACTAGAATCAGGTGCGTCAGTGGGGATTTAGCTGAAGTTTGGTTTTTGGTTTATTAGGCTTAAACAAAAAGGCAGGTTCAGCTGATCTAAGCAAGAGCAATCTCTGGAATAACAGCTTTCAGGCTATAAACATTTTAGGGGAGAAAGCTTTGGTAGAAGTATTTTTGTACATGCTATCAACATTTGAACTTGGATCAGGAGAGAATGCTTTTCTATTTCCTTCAGCATGATAAGGGGGAGGCTTTGCTATTTTTTGTAGGTCTAAGGAAATGGGGTCATTGACATAGACATGCTCATGACAGCAACTCATAGTAATAAACTCATACTAATAAGTACTTAACTCTCCCTTCTATAAACCAATTATTTAAAAGCACCATAATATGACAGACAGATACACACACACACACACACACACACACACACACACATACACACAGAGACAGACACACACACACACACAGAGAGAGAGAGAGAGAGAGAGAGAGAGAGAGAGAGAGAGAGAGAGAGAGAGAGAGAGAGAGAGAGAGAGAGAGAGTTTTTTTCCACAGAAAATGAAGGGGTTACAACTGGGCTTTACTTTCAAGTACATTTTCTTGTATCTTTCCAAAAAAAAATTCTTTGATTTGAGAACTATATTTACTTGCGTAGTTATCTAATATAAAGAATACCTTGCTTGTTTAAAAAGTGCATATCACTGTTTCTAGTATGTGCCAAATAGTGACACAGAAGTTATAACTAGAATCAGAAGAACACTGAGAAAGAAGGCAGTACCTTTGACATTGCTTTCTGTTTTAAAAACACTGCAAGCCCATTCTAGAAGCTCATGCCTTTAATCCCAACATTCAGGTCACAGAGACAAATAGAGCTCTCTGAATTTGAATTCAGCCTGTTCTACATAGTGAGTTGTTTAAAAATTATCAGTCAATCCATTAATTAACAACCTTGTGCATACATCAAGCTGGAGGAAATACCTTTTGTTAAAGTGAGTTGTTTGGAGCAAATATATATATATATGTACATGCGCGTGCACACAGACACACAGACACACAGACACACAGACACACAGACACACTCACACACACACTTCAATACTAGGTAGATATAGTCTTTTCTGACTGTCTGTGTGCCTATGACAAATAATGCTATAAACACTTACAAGATTCAGCAGCATGATGATTATGAAATTAATGCAGACAGCAGCACCAGATGTAGCAAACTGCCAGTGCTGTTTGATGAAATTCCACTTGAATGATGCGAACTGTTCCATGACAACGAGACGGTACACTACAACTGCGAACACTGCTGTGATAACCAAGGAGATCTGCAGAGTGTGAGAGCAAAAAGGACACTGCCATTTGTGTTACTAACAAGTGAAAAGCAAAACACACATATATATTAAATGATATATACAATATGACACTGAAAACAGTACATTTCTTTTGCATTCTTAGGATTACAAAATGAGTTGGTGCGCTAGAAGATCCTTCTAAAACCAGAATACTGCATCATTCTCAAAGTGCTGATGACCATATTTTACCATGAAGAAGATTCCCGAGACAGATACAAGTAGTCGCGTGACTTTGTCAGATGAAGGCTGGTGAGGCTCAGGCTTCCCTGTGATGGGGTTTATTATCTCCATCCTGTAATATTTTGCTTCAAACTGGGGGCGAAGTGTTTCCTGTGGGAGACACTGAGGTTACCTAAATAGCAAGTCCACAAATTAAAATAAAAAAATCTTTTGAGAACTAATACAGACTCTTGAATTCGTCCTGCTGTTGTGTTGTTTGCACAAAGATGCAACCTTCTAAAGAACAATGCTGCTTGCTTACAGCTCAACTAATTTTAATTAGAGCAATTTTATATGGGTCTACTTTAAGAAAATACTATAGAAGTGGTTATAACAATATAAGTCTAACCCTTGACCCCTATGACCTTCAAAAGATAAGGAATCTTGTCAATATGATGTGAAGATGAGAATCTATTTCTAGTTTGATGTTACTGTATTGAGTAGCTCTGGATTTATGTACTTCCCCCAGATTTCTTAACTTCTCCTTCCCAGATATCTTACCTCCTCTTCTTCCCATTCAATAAGGTCCCATGTATAAGTCAGTATGCTTCTTCTTCTTTTCCAAAACTCAAGAAAGACTGTGGCTATAAAATAATAATGATAGAGTAGTAATAATGCACCATTTCAAACACACCACATTGCTTTTCTTCAGGCAGGAGTATTTTATCAAATATTAAATTCTTTAAAGTGATTGTCTTGTTAATGAATAAATATTGGAATTTGTATTTAAATATTCTCTCTTTATGATCTTTGTATAAAGCTGTCTGTATGCATGCCTAAAGGGAGGCAATTTTTAACACTAAAATTGATTGATGTTTTTGTTAGCATTGTATATTAAAAATGATGCTAGGAAAAAAGGTCAAAATTAAAGCAATAAGTTCTGTTGGTTTTATCATTATTTGAAATGACCTCAAAACTTTAAATTCTCTTCTACCAGAGGTAATCAAAACCTGATTCTACTCATCTAAGGTCAGAGAGATGCAGTGTAAGAGAAAGAGATAAAGTGGGAAATGATGAGATACTGAAATTTTTATCATGGTTTGATTTTATAATTAAAAGTTTGAATATAAATTAGTAATTAAATACCATATGCAGTTAATTTAACTTACATTTTAGTCCTATTTTAACGTTTATAAAATGTTTTTTCATGTATCATTAATTTTATTTAGAAAATAATTAATTCTCTTAAATTATCAAGATGATAGTGGAACTTATGATCACTCAATTAGATTTGAAATCAAAGGTGCTTCATTTCTGTGTCTGCAATCATAACACATAAAGTTAGAAGAGCCAGGACTTGTTCTTCACTGAGCAAATCTGGCCACTACATTCTGCAGGTTCTCCCTGACATTTATATTAAATGCTGATATTCTGCAAATTCCTAAAGAATAAGAAATGGCTAAAAGAGGCAATATCAGGGGCTTTATTGTTTTAAAGTCAAAAAGATGTTTTCCAGCACTGAATTGTTCTTTAAAATAACAGACCAACATCATTCTTACCAACAAAGAAGTGGGAAGGGAGGGGGAGGTGAGGAGGAGGGGAATGAGGGGAGAGGGAGATGGAAAGAAACTGAATAAATTCTCTAGAGAGAGAATGAATGTGAAAGAGGCACAGTTTTTATTAATAATATTTCATTTTATTAACAAAAAATTAATAATATTTTATTAATAATATTTCATGATCGCTAGCCAAGACCATTTTACATTTTAATATGTAAAAATCACATACTAATTAACATTAGTCATTTGAACTGGGGCATGTTATTGCCTCTTAACTTTCCTTATTAGCACGTACTTGAAGAAGAGGATTCTAACACAAAATGTAGATAAAACATAGGTGACCTTGAATGATTGGAATTTCAAACCAATTGCCTTCAAAAACAGATATTGAGTCTAGAGAGGATGCCATTTTTATTAAACTAAATATTCAATTGAGTTGTGTGTTAAAAGTTTATTCTCACATTTGAAATGTAAATATAAAGAATATCCAATAAAAAAGAAAAAAATGTTTATGCTCATTGAGATACATTCATTTTGCGCATGACCTATTTATTTGAGATCTCAAACAAATTCATATTCTCATTATAAAAAGTTTTACAAAAGCTTCCAGAATAATTTAGTGTCTCAGCATAAAGCAAGTATAAATTTTATTACTTAAAAATACCTGTCTAATTTAATAAAGAAATATACCTTTAAAAAGTATCACACTCATTGCTTCCAGCAATACCTAAATTGATGGATATAGTATATTCTTTAATATAAGTGGTGCTTATACAAGCTCATTATAAGCTTTACTCTTAAAGGCAGTTTAGTATTGGGAATGATGGAGCACATTTTATCCCCAGTACTAGGAGGTAGAGGCAGGCACATCTCTGAATTCTAGGCCAGCCTCTCCAACACAGTAAACTACAGGCTAGCCAGGATTGCATGAGAGTCTGTCTCAGAAAGAAACAGCAGTTTTAGAACACTTATCTATTCTTTACTCTGGATTTGTTGCTATTGTTGTTTTTCAAGTGATGGGCACAGCATTCAGTACACCATCAACCTATAATTTCAACGAGAAATAAGTATGTCTTCTATTTCTTTTGAAACAGTTCCTCACTACACATGCTAGGCTAACCTAGAGCTTACTGTATCTCGGACTGGCCTCGAAATGCTGTGTATCCAGCTCCAGTCTCCGAGTGCTGTTATTAGAAACATGAATCAACATACACAGCTAAAATTAATTTAAAAAATAAAGATGGTTAAATATGTTGGTTAGATTGTCATGTCAATAGTGTGGTCCTACATATGTTTGCATTTTATGATGTCACAGTAATTTAAACTCCTATGCTTAGCAGTGGAATTATGGATTCCATAACCATATCATATCACATAATCAGTTTTAACTTAGCTACCAGCCCAAATTATAAGCCTGGGTATTGGAAGAAAACATGTTGAAGTCTGCCCACCTTCCAGCATATCTGTAGCAATTTTGTTCCATGCCCACCAGCTATTTTATATTGTTGCTGTGATTTGTCTGTTAGTCATTGACATAGGAAAATACCTAGACTCAGACCAGGGTCATACTGACCACATCCTCTGTATGAGGCTTGTTAATCTTAAGAAATTCCACAAAGCTTCTCATAGGTCAGTATAAACTGCAAGGTCTAAAATAGCTTGGGCCAGCACTGACCACCAACCTGGTAGCACTTCCTGTACCTTTGTATGAGCTCCTTGTGTTTTTTTTTTTTTTTTTTTTTTTTTGCTCATTTTTTTTCTTTTATAAACTGGCTCTGAGAAATGTTCATTGACTCAGCCTCAACCCTGAATTCTGAGCTAAAACCCTCACTGATCAGTGTTAAGGTGCATGTTCGATAATCTATCCATCTTTGACTGAGATCAGTGTTGTTAAAGAACCTGGAGTGAACAAAAGATTGCTTTATAATAAGGAAAGGGTGGAGCTGAGATGTTGGTCTGACTCATCTGAGTGTAACATGTGAAAGGATGAATCCAAATACAGAAGCAAATGTGGATTACTCATAACTGAAAAGTGATTAGGTCCATTAAGCATTCACATTCCCATAATCTACAAAAACATGGAAATAAAGTTGAATAGCACCTTATTGTTCTAAGTCTGAGTTATTGTCTAACAAGGTCCCATGGATTTATGTATTGTGGAGGATATTGAGGACAGATGCTATTCATTACCTTCCAGAACCTAGTGTTAAGAGCCTATTGCTGTGGATATTATATTTAAACCAGAGAACACAGAAAACTCAACTCAGTATTTATCTTGAAGCTTTATCCCTACTGTCTGGCTCTCACAGTGTTGAAAGGTACATATTATTGGAGGAAAACTGTTGTCATCAATATCACCCAGTTATGCACCCCAAAACTACAATTATGAATGGCTTGGCAACACATGACCTCTGGTAGAACAGCCACATGAATATTATGGGAGTTATAAACTACTTTCTAAGTGAATTTATGGACCACTCCACAAGATTAAATGAATACCTGATACAACTTTTTCTCCTAGACAGGTTACAGACTGTATTTGAAAACCAACTCCTATTACTCTTCTAAATAGTTATAGTATCAAACCAACTCATAAATACTTATCATTAAGCCAATATAATAGTGCATTGGTCAGCTGTCATTAGAGAAGTTCTTTCACAATATATGGAATCTGACAAGGAGTCCTACAACTGATCAAGGTTAGAGACTAAGAGAGTGCAAAATACTCAACCCTAAATAGGATATTTATGTCACAGCTCTGCCTTCTGAGGTTTAAGGGCTATTGCAGAAAATGGGCAGAAAGATTGCGAGAGCCGTAGGAAGTGAATGAATACAAGGAAGCGATTATCTTGGACACAGAAAGGCAGTTACACATATACACTTATAACAGTTGAGATAGGATGCACAGACCTCAGCAGGCTTGGGAAAGACCAAAGTCCAGCATGAAAAGCAGAGACAGGCTTGGAGTGGAGAAAGCCCTGAGCCTAAGTGAAGGTGTAATTTGACTTGTGCAAGCCAAGTCGACAACTCTGAGACCAGTTGGCACATGGTAAACTGGCAAAGACATTACCCATATAAGTAGGTTCAAGAAAGAGAGAACGAAGTTTTCCTAGGGAATTGAAGTATAAAGTTTTATAAATTACTGCTCACTGTGTGAAAGAACATTTATAGATTCATCTTCCTGGATACTTACAGACTGAGATGCTCACCTACAAATAACTTCTACAGAGAATAAGTATCCCTTCCATTTGTACTCTAAGAAACATGGGTATCTGGGTTGTGGTTCCTAGAAAACACCACCTGACCCCAGCTTCACTGAATGTCTGTCTTTGTGTATGTCCTTTTTCATTACACTTAATGGGCTAAAACAGTTGAGTGGGTATAGAAGGGGGGTGGATTTGGGAGGAGTTGGGGAGGGGGCTATTTAAAACTAAGACACAAGTTACAAAATTCTTTAAGCAAATAAGTATTTATTCACATCTTCTTGGTGCTGTCACCTGAGTTTTTGGTCTTAGCCATTCTGATTGGTATACAATGGAATTTCACAGTCATTTTGATTTGCATTTCTCTGATGGCTAATGACTTTAAACATTTTTAGGTGCTTCTTGGCCATTCAAGAATCCTCTGTTGTGAATTTGCTGTTTATCTCAGTATCCCCCCTTTTTTTTATTAGATTGCTTGGTTTTTGGAGGTTAGCTTCTTAACTTCTTTATGTATTTTGGATGTTATTCCTCTATTGGATGTGTGGTTAGTGAAGATTTTTTTTCCAGTCTGTAGGTTACCAATTTGTCCTATTGACTTTGTCTTTTGCCTTTGAGAAGCTTTTCAGTTTCATGAGATCCCACTTACCAATTCTTGACTTTAGAGACTGAGACATTGACATTCTGTTTAGGAAATATCCCTCTGTGCCAATGAGTTCCCAATTTACTTGTGGGATTGGGAATGGGTACAAGCTCTCTCACAAAATTGGAAATAGATCTACCTGAAGACCCAGCTATACCACTCTTGGGCATATACCCAAAAGCTACTGCACCATGCTACAGGGACATGTGCGCCACTATGTTCATAGTGGCCTTGTTTTGGGTAGCCAGAAGCTGGAAACAACCCAGATGTCCTACAAACATAATGGATACTGAAAATGTGGTTTATTTGTCCAGTGGAATACTATTCAGCCATTAACAACAAGGACATTATGAGTTTTGCAGGCAAATGAATGGAACTAGAAAATAAAATCTTCCTGAGTGAGATTACTCAGACACAAAAGAACTTACGTGATGATAAGTGAGTATTAACCAAAAAAAGTACAGGATACTTAGAGTATAATCTACACAACTGAAGAAGGTTAAAAAAGGAAGACCCAAGTGAGGATGCTTCAATCCCACTTGGGAAGGAGAAGAACATAATAACAGGAGGCAGAGGGATGGGGGCACCTGGGTAGCAAAGGAGACAGGGAGGTAAAAGGGGGAATAGGATCATATTTGGTGGTGGGGAGACAGGATAGAAGCCCTTAGGGCCAGCAGAATGAATGAAAATATGCAGCTTTGAGGGGTTGGTAGGTGAAGGGACCTTCTAAGAAAGTACCAGAGACCTTATAGGTGAGAGACTCTCAGGACTCAAAGGGAGGGGCCTTAGCTAAAATGCTCAAAATTGGGGAAAGAGAATTTGTAGAGTCCACCTCCAGGAGCAAAACAGATATCAAGTGGAGGGATGGGGCTGCTATCTCACATTCAAAAATTCTGACCCAGAATTGTTTCAGTGTACAAGAATTGCAGGGACAAAAAAAATGGAGAAGAGACTGAGGAAAAGGTGGACCAGTGACTGGTCCAATTTGGGATCCATTTCAAAGGGAGGCTTCACAGACTGAAACTATTACTGATGCTATAGTGTGCTTACAGACAGGAGCCTAGTTTGGTTGTCTTCTGAGAGACCTAACAAGCAGCTGACTGAGACAGAAGCTGATATTTATACCCAACTATTGGACTGAAGTTGGGGACCACTGTGCTTAAGTTAGGGAAGGCTGGGAGAAGTTGAGGAGGGTGACCCCATAAGAAGACCAGCAGTCTTAACTAAGCTAGATCCCTGAGATCTGTCAGACACTGAGCCACCAACCAGGCAGCATGCATTAGCTGATATGAGGCTTACAACACATATACAGCAGAGGACTCCCTGGTCTGGCTTCTGTGGGAAAGGATGGGCCAAATTTGGGAGAGACTTGAAGCTGATTGGCAGAGTCTTTGTGCATGGATTTCTCTGGATTGAACTGAAGTTTCTGATTTGTGGAATCAAATCAGATTTTTTTGTGAGTGGATCAAGCAACTCCTGCTGATTCTTTTGGACTGGACTGCTGATACCCTGAAAGTGCAGATTAAAATTTCCCCAAAGAACTGTTACTACACAGGTCTACATCTTTTTTTTTTTTTTTTTGTCCTATTAACCTCTCCATTCCACTGCCTCTGCTGGGTGGTAGGCTAGAAGAGAGGTTAAAGAATTTAAATACACTTATTAAAGTAGGTCTTGAAAAATATAAGCCTACAAGACCCACTTGACAGATTATGAAAGTAGAAAAGAAAGAAGTCATCTCATGGTAAACAGAGACAGGAGACTTTGTCTGCACAGTTGGCCTTGAATCCTGCATACATATCCAGTCTCTGAAGAAAGCAATGGATAAAAGAACATGAAAACATTGATGACAAAGGCTCAGACAGGGTTGATAAGATAGGAGTTTTGGGACATTAAGAGGCATAGCAATTGAAATCTGACAGATTTACTGTGCTTGATATCTTACAGCATCCAAAAAAAAAAAAAAAAAAAAAAAAAAAAATGCTGCTTAGACTGTGCCTCAAGCCAATTATTTTAATACCTCTGGGAATAATTCCACAACATTAGCTTTTTATTTTGTTTAGTTTTTTGTTTTTGTATTTGTTTGTTTTTGTTCATGATGATGTTGTTGTTTTGAGACAGGGTCTTACTCTGCAACTCCTGCTGTCCTGGGACTCACTATGTAGACCAGGCTGACCTTGAGTTCATAAATATTAGTTTGCTTCTGCCTTTTGAGTGCTGGGATTAAAGGCTTATATCACCACTTCTGGCTACAAATTAGTTCTTTTTTAAAAGATATCCTAAAGTTTTATCATAAAGTTGAACACCATCTTATAGGAAAAGCAATTTCTGATAAAGATAAAAAACTGAAATCAATGTCATCATAAAAACTTAGCACTAAAGTTATAAGTCAAACTGACAGGAATAATGACTATCATTTTGGATCAGATTGTAACTATATATGAAGCACTTAAAAATCATGTAATATATCCCTTAACAACATCTCTAATGTTCATTTTCACAATTATAGTCAAGAGTCTTGATGTCATTCATTATACATGATGGTTACAAAGCAATAATGATTATTGACTAAATTAGACATTCTTCAGGTTCTTTTTTTAAAGCAAAAATGAACCGTGGAAATCAGCTTAGTTCTCAGATTACTACATCTCTACCATCAAAGTGTCCCTCGATATTACTGGATAGAACTGAGAATTGAGATACTGATAGTTCAGAGTGAAAATCTGAGAGCAAGTTGTGACAGTTATGATACTGTTGTGAGATAAATGTCCTGCAGTTATGAGGAAACAGAAAGAATAGAAGAAATCAAATCACACGGAACTCACAGTTGGGAGCCTGGAGTGCAAAGACAGCCACACTGGGTCGGAAATGAACATGGCAACATAAGAAACACTATTGCTGATGTCAAGAAGTACTTACTAGCAGGAGCCTAGTATGGATGCCTCCTCAGGGTCTTTGCCAGTGTCATACAGACATAGATGAGGATGCTTGCAGCTAACCATCAGACTGAACACAGGGTCACCAATGAAGAAGTTAGAGAAAGGAGTTAAGGAGTTGAAAGGGTTTGCAACCCCATGGGAAGAACAACATTATCAACCAACCAAATACTCCAGAACTCCCATGGACTAAAACACCAACCATTCAGCACACATGGAGAGACCCATGGCGGCTCTGGATGCATATGTAGCAGAGGATAGCATTGTCTGGCATCAATGGGAGAAGAGGCTTTCAGTCCAGTAGAGGTACGTTTTCCCAGAGTGGGGGAATGCCAAGGTACTAAGGTGGAGAGGATGGTTGGGAGAGGGAACACCTTCATGGAATCAAGTGGAGGGGGAGGGGCAATGGGAGTGGGATGAATGGGGATAACATTTGAAATGAAAATACAGAGAATATCCAATAAAAAATTTTAAAAGATGTCATTGTAGAGTCAGATGTAGGGCATTTTGGAGGTAGAATTGCACATAACCACTTGTGTGTATAGATTACAACATAGTTATGCTCAAACTATCATATATTAATAGTTATTGTGAAAATTAGATCCCAGAGCACATGTATGTAAGGGATCAGAGACTGACTTCTCATAGTCCCTTGCATTAAAATGAACAGCCAGAGAGTAGCAATATAGGGCTATGTAAAGGAGGTTAAGTGCTGATCAGTTTCTTTCAAGTTATTTATTTATACTTAAATCACAGCTTAGAGTGCTTGAAGCATCTCCTGCCCTATCTGCATGGTCAATGAATCTACAAAAGGATTCAAAAACTTAGCATAGTTTTTGAATTCTTTCATTTAATTTTTTTCCCAGATCTTAACCATCTCTCTCTCTCTCTCCCTTTTCTCTACCCCAGTGTGCGTGTGTGTGTGTTTCATATGTATGTTGTGCATACCTGTATGTGCTCATGCAGAGACCTACAGGGAATATTGGGTTATTCTCTGCCTTTTGTCTTTTTTCTTTGAGAAAATATCTCCTTGAATTTGAACATAGGCTACAGAAAGAAAACTCCAGTATTCTCTGTGCTCACCCTACCCCGCCCCACGGTATAGCACAATGCTTACAGGTACTTGTGTGACCAGGCTCAACTTTTTATGTAACTGGTTGGATCCGAATCAGGTCTTCAACCTTGTGGAACCCACACTCTTGTCACTAAGCTGTTTCCCCAGCTACTCAGCTTGTTATGATTTTAAGTGATTTTCTCACTAAATGGTTTGTAAAGGTTGATTAAATCGATTTCAGGTATTAAATGGCATGGGGGGGGTTGTCTGTCACTTTTCCCTTTTGTCATTTGCATTATTTTAGGCATTCACATTATACTCTATATGGGATGGGAAAAAAATGTCATTGACCAGAGACACCCTTTTTCCTCACCTGGTTCATGCTATCAGGTATAAAGTTCTATTATTTTTCTCTTTGGAAAAGCAATTATATGAAACTGTGCAAACTATTTTTATTACATTTTTAAGGGATGGAAGCTTATGAAAGGGCAAAGAAAAATGAAGAAGTCCAAGTATATATGCTGTAACTAAAAATAAAATGGTGTGGGTATTGTGTTTATCTAAGTAGATAAAGTTTGGAGCCTTCTAAGAGAAACTGCATCTGAAACAGGGTGATTCAGAGTATCAGGCTGCCAGTTTGGTCCTCACCCAAGTGCAACTAAAGACCATCCTTTATTCCTAGCATTTATTTTTGGTAACATCCTCAAGTGTAATGTGTTTTCCCCATGCCATATTGCAACACCACCACACACAGGGTAGAATTAGAGACCTTGCAGAACAGGTTTCATGCTTAGAACAAAGGGCCATGAATTTGGAACACTTTACCTTTCCAGCCTGGGGTATATTCCCATCTTTTGAAATTTATTTGAAGCTAATACCTTATAGGGATGCAGCAATAGCCTTGGGATGACTTCGGCTCTGGAAAGTCTGTGCATGAAAGAAGCCTGTGTGTGAAGCAGATCTGTAGGTCTGCTCTCAGCCCTACTTGTCTCATTCCTGGAACAAGTCTAGACTTGCTGGTCTCATTTCAAGTTCTCTCTCTAACTAAACTCAACGCCTCCTCCACTCACTCCCATCAGTTTCCCTCTCTTAACCCAAAGGAAGCAAGAAGATGGTAAGGTAGTTAGTCTCGCAAAGTTCTGGAAATACTGACAAATTCCTGAAATTAGTATCTGTCCCCCTCCCCCACCTAGGGATGTTCCTGGATAAATAAGTTATACCTAATCAACATCATGCTATTGGAGAACATGAGAACTGTAGCTGGGAAGAGTGACATTCACCTGTAGCTTTGGGTGGCTGAAGGAGGAGGGTCACTTAAGCTCAGGAATCTCAGGCAGATCTGAGGTGAGGGAAAGGAAGAGGCAGGGATAGGAAGGAGAGATAGCCGAAGGGGTCTGGAAGAACTCCCACTGTAATCGTGACCTGATTAGTCTCTTAGCTTTGATACAGAAAGTCAAAATTTGGAGACTATGGCTCAGTGAATATAAGACACCTGATGATTTGAGTTTGATTTCCATTTTCTCCCATGGTGGGAGGAGAGAACCAACTACACACAAACACACACACACACACACACACACACACACACACACACACACACACACACCATGCAACTCAATTTGATTTTGGAATTTCTATATTAAATAAATATTTAAGTAAAACATGTTCAAATTGAGGTGTATATTCATATTGCTAGAATATTAAATGTGTCTACACAAACGTAAATATGTTAGATTTTTTTTAGTTTGGATTGTTTTGAATTCAAGGTAAAATAAGATATTGTTTTACTCTATTTTAACTATGTATGTGTGTGTGTGTGTGTGTGTGTGTGTGTGTGTGTGTGTGTGTGTGCGAGTGTGCCCTTGCCAAAACCAAGTAAGGTGTTGGATACCCTAGACTTGGAGTTACAGGCACTTGTGATCCACCAGATGTGAATGCTAGAATCTAAGGTTTCCCAAAGGAACAGTAAGAGCTCTTACCTACTGAGCCATCACCCCAGCCCCTACCATGTCTTAGCATTAAACAAGTATAATCTTGATAAGGAAGAAACTAATTTTTCTTATGCTCTTTTCTAACTTTTCCTTCCATCTATATGATATGGTTTCTGGTTAGTTTTGGTGAACATCTTTTATTACAAGTGGAATGTCAAGCAGAAATACCTAAATTAATATTTGTCTTTCTAACTGCAGAAATCTAGTTACACAGGGGGTTGAGCCTAATTAAGTAAACTTACAGAGGAGCACACACTGTCATCACCGTCCTATTTGCAGACATCTACTATCAGCATTATGACATGGGCATGCCAGCATCTTTGTTAAGCATTATATTTAAGACTGTATCTTACTGATGCTCAGAGGAGCAATCACTACAGTTGTCAACGTTCAAAGGTAAAAGAAGACATGAGATTTCCATGCAATTTCCATGCAATTTTCATCACCGTCGATAGTTAATAATCTGGAATAGCTTTGGTTCCCCCCCCCCAAAAAAAACTGCTCCAGAATTGAATTCTTCATCATAACTAATTGGCAGCTGTCAGTATCCTAAACATTATTAAGCATTTACTTTTTCAACCTTTAAGCTTTATCTGGGCCTAGATGAAGTACCTTAGTTAGATCCTACTTAGAAACCTAGAAAAATGCCATAGATTATAAAAATTACCAAATTTATTATAATAAAATACACAATAAAATATTGGAAAAACTCTTATTTTTAGAATACCCATTAAAGGTATTCAGGGCAAAGAGCATGAATTAAACTGGGAATTCTCTTGGCTTAAAAGATGTTTGTATTCTTGCTGGGCTGTTGAGGCTTGTACATTTAATTTAAGCACCTGGGAGGCAGAGGCAGCAGATAATAAATCAATGTCAAAATTTTTTACACATTAACTTAGAGGCAGTTTGTCAGTGGTCTAATTCTGTTTAGTGCACTCGAAGGGTACTCTAGATTTTAATTAGTTCTTAAACTGCTATTTGTTAGACATAAGAGAATTTGTAACGAAAGACTTTGGTTTTTAACTGACATCATTTTTTTATCTATTGTTTGCTTCATAATCTAAACTTTAAGAAAATATGTAATTTTTCAAACAATAATAAACTTGTTCATTTTTCATAATTTGGCATGACTAAAAGCTGTGTTACATACTGAATGGTAGAATGGCCCTAAGTGTTTCTGGCGACAGACAATAAGAGAATGGAGTCAGAATACACATACTTAACTTATAATTTGGAGTGTGTGTGTGTGTGTGTGTGTGTGTGAAATGTTGTCCAATTATTTCAAACTGTGCTAATGTAGCAAAGGATCCTGAGGAATGTTGTCTGCAGTCCTATCTTGAGTCTCTCAGGAGCCAGGCTAGGTGCTGTGTTATAATTGGCACATCCCCCTGTTGCTGGGCAGAGTGAGAGAGAAATAAGTTTTCAAATGTAGTAAGCCGTGAAGTATGTCATGTATAACAATCTTAAAAATGCAGTTTTTCACCTTTATAAAGGTGAGTCAAAATGACGTATAAGCTGACATTCCGGAGGGAAATGAAAGTATAATTCTATCTACTGTTCTTGAGGTATGGAACTGACCGTTCCATGGTAAGGTCATTTTTTTAAATGTTCAGAAAATCAAGATCAAAAGCACTCAGATAAATATCAAAAGGTGATTTCATAAAATATGATTATATTTCTATACTCTGGTTTTCTGTGTATACTCCTGGCTTTTGTGGTTTTCTTAATTCTCATGGCTTTAGAAAATGTGACAGCATCTCACTATGTTAGGGATGTTCATTTCAAAGTCACAGACTTAAATGATCCTTCCTGTTTCAGCTTTTTTCCTGCTGGAAAGGTATTTAGATGCTGTTTGCAGCACCAGAATTCTGTTCTCCTTAGTTTTGTGTCTGTATGTCTTGTTTTTTTTTTTCTTTAAATAGGTCTTCTAAAAATGTGTTCATTTGCTTATAGAAAGCTAAGATACATTAAAAAACATATCAGGTGGTGACTCTCTATATCTATTTGTCAGAATTGAAGATGAGGCAGTAAAATTATTAGTTCAAGGCCAGTTTGGGCGTCATAAGAATTATGTGTGTCCTAACCCAAAACCAAAGAAAAACTCTGCAGTATCCTATGGACCCGTTAGTTTTTAACATGTTCAGCATTTTTACTCATTAAGCCTTTGCCACAGTCTCACTTGTAATAAGTTAGTTTACTGGCAGATAAAGCTCATGAAATATAGCAAAGTTGCTCATAATAAACCCAACTCAAGTGGTTCTTATGCTTCCTTTGATTCCGTTTCTAGATTTAACCCAAGGTTTAAAAGAAGGGATTTGTAATTATGATGTCTCTATGCGTCATTATTTCAGGATTCTCTCCCAGCTCAGCATACAAATATGGTTTGTTTGTATTCAAGAATTTTTAGGAAATGAGTTTAACTAAAAACCATATGTTTTCAGTGTTCTTTACAATGTTTTGAAGTCCAGTGGATGAAAATGTCACTCTGCATTTTTATGTTGCCCTGTGAACTTGATTTCAGAATCATCTTGGTCATGAGAAAGTGTCCTTTTTCTTTAATGCCAGAGTTTTAGCCAAATAGATTACTGGAGGTGTAGGTTTCTGCACCCTTTATTGTCCTTTGTAGGACAACTTAGTGGTGAGAAAGAACTCTTGCCAAAAACTTTTGTGAAATGATGTGGCAGAGTTGATTCAGCTGTGACACTTCTTTTTTTTTTTAAAGTACAAATAAGCAATTTTTCTCCAGGAGTTTCTGATTATCTGCCTTAGGGTTCTTTGGAAGGTTGAATAGATCACATGGGTCTTTTTCTAACAGTGCTACAACAAGTTCTACAATTACCAGTTTGTCAATTCACTGTTTTATTAAAGGTATGCCTGGCCATAACTTAATACAATGGGTACATATAAAGTGAGTATTTGGTCAATTAGTCAATGGTTACCAAGAGATTATACTCATTAATGAAGAAAGAAAGCTTGGATAATGGTATATTTCATTACAAAGAGGGAATCAGTTGCGGTAACTGTAAATAAATAAATATATATTTACTGCAGAGATCAATGTAATTTTGCACAAAGCCGTCCTTGCAAATTCCAGAGAAACTTCAGTACTCTGAAAGTATTCTACTATGTAATTCCTAATTAAGTTTGTGTCCAGGGAATGACCAGAACTACTCATTTTATCATGGTACTCTAATCCTACTACCTCCTTTCACCACTGACAACTAGCATGTTAGGGCTGGAGAGATGGCTCAGCCATTAAAGGTTATATTCAAATATATAAGAAATGCCTTCCTTATTTGAGAATGGTCCCATATAGTCCAGTCCTGTCTTGAGATTGTAGGTAGATGAGGACAACTTTGACTTCCTGTTCTTGCCTTAGCCCCAAAGTACTGGGATTACACAAGTGTGTGCCACTGGATCCAGACAAAGAGCAAATTTAAATGACAATTGAGACATCAGGTTTTAGATGTAAATGAGTCAACAACAAGAAAACCATTCTCAGTAGAATGAAGTGAATTTGAAGATGTTTATCACATTTAATTGGTTTTAATTATCTCTGATCTAAGGTGTTGTTTGCTCTTATATCTATCTACCCAATCAGTTATTAACTGATACTTTATTGAGATTTTTTCTCTAGGCCAATTCTTTCAAAATGGCCCCAGTCTAGCTCTGTGCATAAAACATTGATAGAAAAAGATTAACATACCTACTTTCCAGACTTGATCTCCTAGTGTAGCAACATATTTTTAAAAAACACACAAAATGAGATACAAAATACTATATGTAGGTCGATAAATCCTGTGGGAAAAATGTAAGGGAAATGATAAGATATATTAAAAGTGTGTGGGGGTGGCTCTAGTTTTACAAAAGGTATCATTAGAGAAAGAATTTCTACAGGAAAAAAGGAATCAATTAACAATCAAGAGTTCACTCAGTTATTTTATTCAATAAAGATTATGGACCAAGTCCTCTGTCAAGAGTTATACATAAATTTGCAATAACTTAATACAACTGTTTTAACGTTGGTTGGTTGCATTTTAGCTTCGCTTCCTGGTTATGCTAAGCTTCATGTTCTAAGATCCCCAAACAAAGTAATAATCATATTTATCATTAACCAGTTGATCTCTTTTCCTTTTTTAAATCAGTGACTCCCCACAAGCAACTAGCAGGAGGAGTTACTTTCCCTGTTTTACAATTAGAGAGAGGCATTAGAAATGTGACTAGCCACAGTTATGAAACGAGTAAGCTGCAAAATCAGGACCCAATAAAGAAACTATGACTCAGTGGCCAGACTTGCCTTACCACACACAGCTGCTCTCTGCCTGTGAGAACTAAGGAACCGGCCAGAATGCACCTACAGAATGAGGAAGCCATAAGGTTGTTTGCTGGGAAGCTGATCAGCTCACATATGTGGAGCTGGACCTTGTTAATTATAGAAACACTAAGAAACAGATTATTATTAAGTGCTTATGGAGTAGCAGCCCACAATAATTTTCTAGTTTTTGCTTTAAAGAATTTGAGAGGAGATACATAGACACAGTGGGCAATGTGTGTCCAGCTTTATATCAGACACAAAAATTCTCATTGAACAGATTTTTGAATATATGAGCACCTAGAAACACTATTGGGGATAATTTTTCATAATAGTCCTTTACACCTTGTATCCACTGAAAACATATATTTTATAATCACTTATTTTATGTTGTAAGTTTAATGGTTTTTCTCTAAATCTATTTTCATTTTACCCCTCCTTTAGAAAATTAATATGTATTTACATTGAAAATATTTATTATTTTGTCCTGTTTTTAAGGCAACAATAAAATATAGAATTTCTTTTTACTTTTTTGGACTCATTCATGTTCTACTTTAAAACAATGTAAATAGAATTTATTATGTAATATACAACTAGAAAATAAAAGTATGTATCTATCTGGTCCACCTGAACCCCCTTTGTTGGGTAACATGACAACACGTCTAGCAGCTCTCTAAATTACATCACATGCTGGGAGGGACTAAAATAGTTTTCTGTGTTGGCTTGTGTGCCATCTTTCTTAGTAGTCTACATTTTGAATAATGGGCTACAAGTATGGAATGTCCATGGAGAGTGATCTTGGATCCTAGTTAAGAACATACCAGTCACCAGGGGCCCTGGCCTTAGGGATCACAAAAAAATATGTAGTTTAAATTTTATTATAAATACATCTTCCTGGGATACCAAGGAGTACTTTGTTTTTTATTTGACTTACTAATCAATGAGGCCCTATTGTTTACATTGCAATGAAGTAGGTTTATTGAACCAAAACAGTATTTTATATTTTACAACTAAAATACTCTCAGTATGTGCTTAAACAGTAATGGGACAGATTTTGTTAGAGTGATATTACTTTTGTGAAGCATGCAATAAATTAAAAATGCAAAAAAATCAACAGGGACTTTATTACTTAAGGTTATTTCTTGTAGCTTATCAACATCACACCTCTCCTTAGCTAATCACTTATGTATACATAAATTTTGCAAGATTGTACTATTGTTTATGTATGTGGATCTAGAAGAGTATTTAAATCTAGAACACCCTTAAGCATAATTACAAGCTCTAGGGGTTTGCTTTCCATATAGTCTATAAGAATATGTGTTCACATATAGATATTTGACTTTAAGGTGAAGAAGCACATCTTTCAAGTATGGATATGAGTCTTAGCTAATAAACAGTATAACAGTTTGAATTAATAGATGGAAGATACTATATGGGCAAAGTACAACATTGTGTTATAAATATTACAAAACATATCATCTTACTTCATTTGGCTAATGGAATTGTAATTGCTCTTTGGTTGAGATTCTCAAAGAAACTATCTACCTAGCTTGTATATACTTGGGACTGTATCTCACTCTAAATTGTTTAGAGTCTATTTACCTACCATCTTTCTATCTATCTATCTATCTATCTATCTATCTATCTATCTATCTATCTATCTACTTATCTATTTATCTACCTACCTACCTATCTATCTACCCTTCCATCTATCATCTATCCATCCATCCATTTACTATCCATCCACCCACCCACCTATCTATCTATCTATAATTTATTTACCTGTCTATTATCTATCAAATTATTTACTCATATCTTCACGTGAATCAAAGTTTCTGGTTACAACCAAATAAACTTAATAACAAGAGAGGCATTCGATTAATATATACCTTCCATTTTTGTTTATATACATGATTATGATGAGTGTTTAAATAGGGCTTGTCTTTAACATGCATTCTAATAAGCTCGTTATGGTTGTAGGAAGGCAGTGATGATAAACAGTCTGAGTTCTTATCTAACATCTTGAGGAAGGTGTTGGGGTAACTTTGACAGTGCAGTGAGAGTAGAGAGATGGAACATAAGAGATTTGCAGTGTTCCTGCCTCTAAGCAGCTATAATTACTACTGTGAAGTCAGCAATGAGTAATGGTGTTTCCATGGATGCCTAGGAGAATGTCTAGGGATTGGGGACACCCAGTGCTGTTAGTTTATACTCCATTCCTTGAGTTCACATAGAGAATATTCCCATCCTTGGTAAATTCTTCTTCTAGTAACGTGATAACCTAAAGATAATCAATTGATCTCTATTTAGCCATCACTCAGCAATCAGTATTTGAGTTTAACTTACTTTTATTCATGCCAGTGAAGACACAGCTTAAATATCCTTTGAGTTTATACATTTTAGGAGTTTCATTTCTAACTAAACTCTGGGCCAGCCTTTCGGCTTCTGAAATTTTAAAACTATAGAATTACCTCATTTTCTCCCTTGAAACCAAATAAGTGGATAGTTATAAAGTTTCAGTTATTACTTTAGCCATTGGAAATCTCACTCTTTGTATAGCAGAAAACAAGTGTAAACCCCAGATATATTAGGCAGGAGAGACTGATACCACGGCCCAAATATTCTCCCTTTGATAAGACATTGAAGGAGGCAAACAAAAGTATTACAATTTGTTATTAACTCAAGAATTTAAGTATGAACTAGGCACTCCAGAAATCTACACTAATGAGCTGAAAAGCAAATAGAACACTGAATCGAAGCTACTTGGGACATTCTCGTGTAAGCCTTGGTGATTCCCTGGAGGTTGAAAGTCACCAACAACCTCAATTTAGTACTGGTCATTATTTCTATAGTAACCCCCTCTACAGAGTTCTCATGAACTGACTGTGTATAGATGACTTTCTATAACATCAACTTCACTACACTTCAGGACAGTTCCTGAATACTGACCCCTATGAATTTTTTGCATTTAGGTTTAAGGCCCCAAATGGCCACTGTATGGAAGGACTGAAGAATTTGTTTTTGTTTCAGCATTGTAATAACTTTGGGCTGGCATAGAGAAATAGGTGTGGAGCGTGACTCACTGGAGTTTCCTTACTTGAAAAGAGGTACCCAGCAAGTTCCAAGCTTTCTTAATACACCAGAGGATGCTACCACCCTTCCCCTTCAAGGAATAAGCAACCCCCTTTTTCCTACTGCTGCAGAGAACAAGCCTATCTCAAAATCAGTCAAAGTAACCTATGAAAACTAGAGGGCTGGACTTTCTTCAGACCTGAGTGAGGTGATATCCTGTTGCTTGTAGCTGAGAGGCAGGTCAGTCAGGTTCTTCGCTGCTCTATTACACAAGCAAGATACTACCAGCCAGCCAGCCAGCCAGTGGGCTAGCCCCACCCAATTTTGTTTCTCTTGCATCTACCTGCCTGTAACCTGCACAATGCCACACTGTCACACTTAAGCCACTTGCTTTTACAAGTGCTGGGGACTTACTGCAGCCAGGCTGACTGTGCTAGTTTATTCCTCATCTGTAAACACCTGTTAGTTCTAAAGGTAAGTGTGTGTATCTTTGGCTCCTCTCTCTCTCTCTCTCTCTCTCTCTCTCTCTCTCTCTCTCTCTCTCTCTGTGTGTGTGTGTGTGTGTGTGTCTGTGGCCTAAGCTTTTGACAGAACAGTCAGGCAAGTAGCTACAGAAACTCTGGTATAAACAAGCCATACCTAGAGGCATGCCAAAATTGCTCACTGACTAAACAGGCAGAAAAGTCCTTTTAAGTGTAAACAGAATTTCCTTCGGTAAAGTCTTAGTGGAGCCACTGAAGTGTTTCAATTGGAACTGGTGGCAGGAACATGCCAAATAGCTCTAAATTATGCATTTAGGCCTAACGTTTCTTTCTTAAGTGTAATATCATTTTGGGAGAAAGTTATATTTACATGCAATAAATACAAGCTTTTATACATCACTTTCAACGGAGTTCTTAACTAAAGACTTAAAAGCTGTACATTTCATTATTTTATCTAGCATGCTTGTTTGGCATTTCCAGACGTTTTAGTTTTAGTTTTAGAAGGCTGCCTCACTCACAGAAGGCCTCCTGTGGAATGGGGATTTAGGTAGGATTTGCAAGAGCTGTTTTCAGTTTGCTGCCCTGACCTACTTTCTCTTTGATTCATAGAGGCTGTTTCTAAAGACAGTGAAATGTGATAGTCTAAAACCTCCTGCTTGGGAATTTGGATTCAGAATATAACTTTTGAACACACATTCTTTCTAAGCTTTGTAGTCAGCCACCTACTTTCTCAAAGTCGTGAAATTCATGACTGGACTCCCAAAATAGCAGGCAGGATGTCATTCTCTCTTTTTTTCTTAATTTATGTTTATCTGAAACTTTTAATAGAATGATAGATAATCTTTAGGGAATTTCTCTTAAGAAAACAATTTCATTCTATTTCTCTTAATCAAATAAAAATGAGTACATATATACATATGAGGAGAGAGAGAGAGAGAGAGAGAGAGAGAGAGAGAGAGAGAGAGAGAGAGAGAGAATTTGAGTAGAAATAAAATTTCAGACTTTACATGCTTCTAAATCTTTCTATAATAAGAGAGTTCTAGAACATAATTTCTTATGTTCTTATTAATGCAGCTCTAGAGAAGATACTCAATGCTGACCAAAATCGCAAAGACTATTCAAAATACTCAAGTACTCAAGTTCTGCCTGGAACATTAACTACATGGATGACTGAGCTTTTAGTGACAAAAATAGACAAATAAATAAAGCCATCTACAGTGGGAAGGTGAGGCCCAGGACAAGAAGCCATCAAAAGTAATTGGGCAAAGTGGGTCTATCCCTCTTAGAGATTCACCACAAGAACAGTGTATAATGTCTTCCACATACCTAAGCTAATTTTGTTACTTACAACTCTTTTGTTTTTGATTGAGTTAAAAATGAATTTCTCTTGCATGAGTTTACAGCCAGACATAGCCCAGGTGCTTCCTTATTCTTAAAGCTTGGATAAGTAATATAACTCATTTACAAAGGGAGGCCCAGCAGAAGAATGACATTATACAATTAAGAACAATCAAAATAAAGCACAGTAATCAGGTTTGCCTTCATGGATAACACACACACACACACACACACACACACACACACACACACACATACACACACACATGTATATATATATAGTATTATAATATTCTATTATATAGAATATATATATATTCTCCCAGTGTTAACTAGCTCTCCCTGAAGCTATAGCCATGGGAAGCCCTCCAACAGTATTAACACTAAAGAAGGAGAGAAAAGGTAGAAAACACAGTTCATCCTCCCTGTGGAAGAATTATTCAAAAACTCAGATTATACTCTTTGAAATTATATTTCAACTGTTGTTAAATTTAAAAAAAACTGTAAAAATGTATTAATTTCTAGATGCTTGGAATATGTACCTAAGGTATCACAGTTTCCCTCAGAGTTTTGTCTTTCTGTTTCACATCTAGTAATTCTAGTCTTAGATTTTCAAGCTTGTGATGAATACAAGTCTATTTTTGTGACACTTCCTAAACTTCTTAGATGCTAAAATTCCTTAGATGCTAAGCTCTCAACATTATTCCTACCAAGGTGCAAGGCGAGGCAAAACCACAGGAGAAAATATCTTGATTTTTCTCTCTCTAAATATTTCTCCTTTCTCTCAGTTCTTCCCTTTCTTTCCATTATATATGACATCTGGCTGGCAGATGAACTCGGGCAAAATCAAGCCAGCAAAACTAACTCTGTATTGCATAGATATACAACATTGTTTAAATTCTCGAAATGGAGAGAGGCTCAGAGGAAAGCGAAAGTTAGAAAATGGAAATTGGATCCGCTGTCTTCTGAAGGTTCCTATCCTCCTTATCACTTTCTCGTACTATTCATAGTGTGCATTCTCGAATTCAGTGGGCTCCAACTTAGCCTGAGCCACACAGTCCTTCCTTTTGGAAAATGTCAGAGCTAGAGTTTTGAAAACCTGAAAGCTTAAGTTTTAGGCTTCTTCTATTCCTGTAAGATGAAATGTACCTGACTAAGATATATTATATCGTAACCCTAAAGGCCAGGGAGGAATAACAAATGCACATAATGTCAGGATTATAGGTCTGAATTGGTCTTTGCAATGCTGTCGCCACGGCTGTATTAATTTCTGAATTAACTACCTTGCGTTCAGACATATCTGCTCCTTCATTCTAAATCTTTTTCTGGGAGATAAATTATAGGCAGTCAAACTGGTTTGGCTAATTTGACATATTGATACCCCGATTTTCAGGTTACAGTCAAAAGTGAGGTGAAGGAGAGAGAGATACCCTTGGTGGGGCGGTGTTGCAGGCAAGGTGAACCTGGTACAGTAATGCGCACTGTGTTGGCGGGTGGTATAAGGATTCTTTTACAGGAGGGGGTGAAAGCTCTGGGATATATTCCTAATGTGACCCTGAAAGAAAATTAGGCCTTCTGGCTTCTAATGACCAAAATTTTAGAACCTAAATAGAGAGAATGTAAACCTAGTGACAGTGACACAATAAAGATTGAGAGCTGGGCCCTGTGCTGTGCCTGCAGCAAAGCACAGTCAGCAGGTGAAAAGAAACACAACTCTGTGTTCCATGATCTGTCAGATTCCCTGGAAAAAGATACCTGGGGGGATACAGGTAACTCTACCCAACTAAACTGCATTTCAATGTACCTACTGTGTAAGGCCCTACCTGAATGGAATATTTACCAGCTATAGGCCCAGGGGGAAATAAATCTCTTTGGTTTCCTTCATCTAAATCATACAAGACTCCATACACAAAGTTGTTAGAGGTTTTTATGTTACAATAAAAATATATTCATCATATTGGAGGAGCACTTAAGGTATGTGCTTTGCAGTATTTTTAGAATGGCTTAAACCCTTCAATTTAAAAGTTGTGTTAAAATAAAATGATGGTGGGAAGGGGTCTACAAGGACAGAAAGCTATTTTGTAATTGCTCTACAGAATACAGTTGGGCTTGCATATTCATGACCAACATGGCCATGCATTTAACAACTAAAGGTTTATTCCTACACTGG
Source organism: Micromys minutus (assembly GCF_963924665.1). Taxonomy (NCBI): domain Eukaryota; kingdom Metazoa; phylum Chordata; class Mammalia; order Rodentia; family Muridae; genus Micromys; species Micromys minutus. Next base: position 19,090,063 of record NC_137952.1, read on the forward strand.
TTTAACTTGGTTGTGAGTCATTGAACACCTTGTTGATACTCTTTAAAAATTTTTTATTGCTATTTTATTTATGTTTTGAACATTATACCCCTTTCTTGTTTCCCCTCTGAAAATACCCCATTCCGTTGCCTGCCTCCACAAGGGTGCTCCATTACACACCCACCCACCCACCTACCCATTCCTACCCCACCACCCTAGCATTCCCCTATGCTAGGGATCAAGCCTTCACAAAACAAAGAGCTTCCCCTTCCACTGATGCCAGACAAGGCCACTTTCTTGATATTCTTTATGCCTCTACTTACTTATTTGTATTTGTGATTACAAATCTTGTTCTGTCTGATTGTTTTATAATGATTTGATATAAAACAAGTCTCTAACAAATATGCAATTATTATATAATTTATAATATATTAATTATAATAATAAAAATTTCTGATTATGTTAACAACCTTATGACTTAAACCACTTGTATTGATTTGAACTGAAATATATATATTTCAGTTATATATATATATTATATATGTGAAAGAATTACCACAAATGTAAACATTTCTATAATTCCTGTGTGGAAACAGAATATGATAAGCACATGAGAACTCCTTAAATGTACAGCACCCTCTTCCCACATATATCCATCTGGTCTCTTGTCTTCTAACAGGGAGCTGTGGCTGTTTTGAACTTTATACATGTGGGAATACATAATATGCATCAATTTTAGGCTTTGCATTATGTTGATGATAATCATATTGTTTCATAAAATATTAAGATGCTAAATTTCACTGTACAAATAAGCCAGGGTTTGTTGTTCAATTGGTTACTGGTGGATTTCTGCCAGAAACTCAAAAGTAATATGCCCATGAGTATTCTTGCATGTCTACTTGCCTTATATTTAAAGACTTTTCTTAAATTATTAGAACAGGGAAGAAAAATGGTATATTCCACTGAAACTTTTTGAGTGGAAGACACTGCACTGGTTTTTAAAAGCTTTTGGTGAAAGCAGTAAATGACAGTGTAATGCAGATATGCTAAATTAGGACAGATCAGAAGCCATTGAAAGACTACAGGCAAGGGTTCAAGAAATGGCTCACTGGAAAGCACTGGTTGCTTTTCTGGAGTACCAGGACTCCTTTCCCAGCACCCACACAGTGGCTCAGAGCTTTCTGTAAGTCTAAACCCAGAGAAACTGATACCCCCTTCTGACATCCACGGGTGTCAGACACACATTTGGTATACATGCATGAACTCAGGCAAATCCTCATGTGCATAAAATAAAAATCAGACTTTAAAAGAAGTATGAAAAATACAGAACCTTTATGTTTATCAATTTAACTTGCTCCATTTTCCTTGGTCAAGTTGGAATTTTTTTAGTGAGAAATAAGACGTAGTTTGAGGAGCACCAAATTATCTCTCAGATTTTATTATTTGGAGAGATTGTTTGAAATGCTGTCTCATGTATCCTGCTGTATACAATTTTAAAATATTCATAGCATGTTTCTTCTCTTTGTTTATTTGGTTTTAATACACTAAAGCTAAGTAGATATCTACCCTCTGTGTTATTATTTCTACTTCCCAATCAATAACCCTGAATTACAGTTTACTACATGCCATCTGGGATGCTAATAATGCCAATTGGCCAGCCCTCATGGCATGTTTTCATATCTCACCTACCCCATGGCATCCTTTCCTCCATCCACCTTCTTCTTCCCCCTTGTGGTCCTCCTTACAAGCCCACCAATCTCTGTCCTGTCCAGCTATAGGCTCTGGGCATCTTTATTCAACTAATAATTCTAAATTAAGGAGCAAGGTCCTATAGCATTATTTTGTGTACATTGAGGTCCTCTTGTCCCTGGGGCAATCAGGCCTTAGGGGCCAGTATTTAGCATAACTACACATAGCAAAAGTCCAAACCTCAATAGTTACCCAGACTGGCTTTGACATATGTAGTGAGAATCACCTTGAGCTTCTGATGCTGTTATTTTTCCCCTTCTTTTTCACAGTTCAAGAATACAGGCACACACTAGCTTGTTTGGCTTATGCAATGGTGGTATGAAATGCATGATTTCTGCACGCTGCACAAGCACTTTAACAACTAAGCACCAATCTCACCTCCAGGATAATATTTCTTAAATACAAAAAAAAAAATGCAGCTGAACATACTTTATTGTTTAGCATCTTGCTTGTCCTCTTCTATTTATTTTATTTTCTATTATTAGTCATATAATAATCATTATATGATTATTATACGAGTCATATAAACTGAGTCTCGGTTTCTTTATCTAGATAAAGGACATAACACAAGCTGTTCCTATCTCAAGATACCACAGCATCAAGTACAATGATATTATAGACTTTGTAATCTCTAAGATACTAATACAGTGGTTTTTGATCTTTATAGTGCCAAGACCCTTTAATACAGTTCCTCACGTTGTAATGACCCTCCAACCATTAAATTATTTCTATTGCTACTTCATAACTATAATTTTGCTATTGTTATGAATTGTAATGTAAATATCTGTGATTTTCTGTTGTCTTAGGCCACACTGGAAAGGGTCATTTGATGTTTAAAGAGGTCATTATTACCAACACTGTATTGCAGAGATAGTGTGACCATTTAATTGGTGTGAATTAAGTGCTTACTTTAGGCCACATAGTGTTCTGAATATTTCTTCATGTACTGTTTGAGTTAGTTTAAAATAATACTGTAAAACAGTTTAGTTATTTTGATAATATATTAACAAATTATAATAATGATGACTCTATAGGTTATTTGTGACAGAAACCAGAATTTTAATAAATACCTTCTTTAATGTTTTCCTTATTTCCTTGACCCGTTAAGAGTTAGGGAACGCCCACACCTAAGCACAATGCTGTGTATTAGTTAGGTCACTATCATGATTTTGTTACCTAACTATGCTATAATCTACCTACATCAAAGTTTTTATACACACCCTCAACCATACTCTTCATTTGTTGTAACATAGATGTTATTTCAACTTCAATTAATTGAAAGTAAAATGAATAAAATGTACTCAGGATTTTTGGCCTAGGACAACTGGAAAACACAGATATTGACATTATAATTTGGAACAGTAGAAAAATTAAAGTTATGAAGTAGCAACAAAAGCAATGTTACGGTTGGTGGGTTACCACAGCATGAGCGACTATTAAATGCCTCACATTGGGAATGTTGAGACCTCTGTTCTAATGTCACAGGAATTACAGTTTGCACTAGCATTGTACTTGATACATCTGACAATGGCATATATATTTTGTGGCCGATCAGTAAATCATAGATCAGTAGATTAGTACAGTCGTTTACACTACCAGAATTTAAAGCCACATCTCAGAAAAGAACATTATCTCTGAGAGTTTAAAGAAACCAGACAGCTCTGCATGTCCTATAATTACAATACATAAAAATTATTTTGTAGCTTATGCATATGTGTATATATTAATAAGTATATGTTCAAATTGTTCCAAGCTCGGTGACCTTTTAACAAGCAGATTGTAATTTGGCAAGGTTATTTTCTGGCATTTTCCTAGGAGGAAATATTATATAGAAAATCGGACTTAGTGGAACCTGTTTAAATCTACAATCCATCCAAAACCAACTTAATATTACAAGAAAAATATCATCACCTCAATATTATTTCTACATTCTCCCCTTTAGTAATAAGGATACATAGAAAAATGCAGAATGCTCTTATAATTCAAATGACTGTTACTTTCTTACAGATTCATCATACTAAAATCAATATCAACGACGTCTACTATGTTGACCTTAGCCAAAATTGTGTTGATTTCAAGTCTGTTCATTTCGTTACCTTTTGGGAGACCTCAGAAACAAAACCTAAGAAGAAATGTAACTCAGCACACTATAGAAGATGCAAAAACAATGAGAGACGAGTCCATTCATTTGGAAAGAGGCATAAATGTCCCTTCAGAGAATAGAAGTGACATCTCCAATCTCATGGTGACAGCTCCTTCTCTTTTGAATTTAAATTTATCCACAACCTACAAAACAACAAATTTCAGCAGAAACTGGCCAACAGCTAGCTCAGTTGAGAGTCCAAGACCCCCCTTCACATTTTCTGTTCCTCCCTTGACTCAGGGCTTTGTTTCCAAGTTGCCCTTGAACTCATCCACAGCGGATATAAATCCTTTACAGGTGTCAGAACATTCCAATTCTACACATTCCCCATCACCAGAAAACTTTACCTGGTCTTTGGACAATGACACAATGAGAAGTCCAGAAGATAATTCCAGTACAGTCAACCTCTTGCCTCCACCTGCAAAGACCACACCTGTGACCCCTTTCACAGCTGAACCTACTGGATGGCTTTCCACAAACAATGACAGCTTCGCTGGTTTTACCCCATATCAAGAAAAAACAACTTTGCAGCCTACCTCAAAATATACCAATAATTCAATACTTTTCCCCAATTCATCGAACACCCCCAAAGGTATACATATATATATATAGATATAGACATAGGCAGAGATATAACTTTCTGGTTATTTAAGACTGACTCTCCAGAGAAGTCATATAAATTAAATCCAAGGGGTGCCATTCTAAGGAAAGGCAGGTGATTGTAGCTGTATAGTTCATTCTTATTGTAAGGGATAAACAGTAAAAATTGTGACTCAGTTTTAGAATTTAAATGAGCTTAGTTCCCAGCAGGTGGAAATATGGGAAGACAGGGGGACGAAAGGTTGTGATGGTAAGTAAAATCCTGACTGAGGCATCTGGTGACATTTTCCACTGACTCTCTAAAGACAATGTGGCCTTTTGATACTTTCATGAATATTATGCAAATAACCTTTAAAACATATGCATGTGAGCTTAAAACACTGAACAAAATGGGTGCTTTTATAGATTACCTGACCCCACACACAGGGGCTCAAGGAAAATAACAGAGGATCTACACTCTACGAGTTACTTAGACAAGGTTGCCACAAGAAAAAAAATCTTTAACTTTTAGTTTAATATCTAATTTAATATATAATATCTTGACAAAATATTATATAAATATATATAGATTCATTTAGAGATTATGTCAAATTTAAAGATACAAAATAGGAAGTCTATCAATGGTTATATAATGTAGCCATTAAGTTTAATTTCCTTCACGTCTAGCCCTATGCTTGTATGCCTGAAGCAATTTGTTTTTAATTAAAAAACCCACTGTTTTATTAACCTAGTTCTTTCACATACATTTTCAGAGGTTACATTAGTTATAATGTATAATTATATATGTGCATTGGCATTTATAACCTGGTGTCAGCATATGGAAATGTTTTAACATTCGAAGTCTAAGTTTTACTAAATAACTGATGACATGTGTATACATATGCTCTTACTTTGGCTTTAAATTTAATACATCACATAATTCATGTATACTCTGTTATTACATTCGAAAGAATATTTAAAACTATATTTGCTTTTGTCTAAACTCCATAAATAAATCTTATGAATACTGAGCACTAACCCATACCATAGCTCTTTTATCAGAATTGTTACTTTTATATCAAAGCACTTTTTATTCCAAATGAATTAATTTCATTAGGAATGGCTTTAGAGTACCTAAGAAAAACTTTATCTACCTAATTAGTGAATTTCTCAAGACATTTAAAACAGCAATTGGTATTCATAAGACAAAGGGTTGTAGTACTTTAATGATTACTTAACTTTCAGTCAACTATTCCACAAAAGGGCATCACATAGCATAATTTTGTAGTTTCTTGAGAGCTGAGGTATAAGTAGGCATTGGAAACATCTTGCTTTGTTTTGCTTTTGTCCTTTACTTGATTAGTTCGCTCAGTTTGTAATGTATTATACCAAGAAACATTGCACCTTCTTTCGTTACCTTTTTGGCATTTTTGTGGTTGTATTCCTTATTACTCATATACTGTTTTGTGTTTGTATCTGGTGTCTGTGTATTGAATTATTAAATAAAGTTAAAGTTCACTTGAATTTTAAGTTTTCCCATAGATTAGGGGTTTGTAAAAAAAAAACTTTATGATATAAATATATTATTAGTTACTGAAATTACATCTTCTATAAAATACAGCACTTTAGTAACTTTAGAGATAATCAGTGATAATAAATTATAAATAAAAAGATTTAATTTTTTTCAAAGTGAATGTATATGTACAATTTTTTAATGAATTCTAGCACCATATAATAAGGTACATACAGAGATATACTGTTGCCATTATCTAATTTAAAACACTCAAATCATTTGTATGTCTCTTTGAATATGAATAATCATTGTTTCATTTATTAGCTGAATCTTTTGCTCTTTTCTTCTAGAGAATAAGAACACAGGTATAGTGTTTGGAGCCATTTTAGGAGCTATCCTGGGTGTTTCACTGCTTAGCCTTGTTGGCTACTTATTATGTGGACAAAGAAAAACAGATTCATTTTCCCATCGGCGACTTTATGATGACAGAAACGAACCAGGTAAGAACTTCTTTCAGACCATCACCAACATGCAATAGATTTTGTATGTGACATCATGCTCTCTAGGAAGGTGTTGGAGTGTCATATGAGACAGACGAGGTTTATTTAGAGCAATTTTCACTTCATCAAGAAAAATTTCACTATTTGTGACATTTAAAAGCCTTTGGAGTTGTTGCTCATTGTATCAAAACTGGATTTAAATAGTGTTTCTAGAATCCAAACATATGTATAAAATTTGAAGACAGTGATATGAAATTCACTCTGAAATTCACTGTGGCTCTGAAATTTGCAGGTAAATGGAACTAGAAAAAAATCATCCTGAGTGAGATATCCCAGACCCAGAAAAACAAATATGATCAGCCAACATCCTCCTGTAGATAGGAAAAACTATAGAGCCACACCAGACATTATGCAGAAAGTTAAAGATCGCAGAACTCTCAATCCTAAGCGGGATCAAATTCCTCCTCTCAGAGCTCAGGGAGTCTCATGGAAAAGATCATAAGCCTGAGAGGATAGAGGGCACCAATAAACCAAAGCCCTGTGTATCAGCATGATTAGAGGTCATATGACTCCCCTCAGGGCCTCAAAGGTCCCCTGTGTATATTATATGGCTTCCAGTTTAGTGTTTTAATGAGATGCCTGAGTATGCAAACAAGTGGGTTCCCGATTATTGTGCCTTATTGTGGGCTCTTTTTCTTCTGTTTTGTCTAGTTCTAATGTGTTAATTTTTGTTTTACATTTTATTTTATTATTGTTCCAAAAAACAAAACAAAACAAACAAACAAAACAGGAAATGGGCAAAAATGTGTCTCTGAAACACAGGATCTGGAAGCTTCCATATGTGCACAGATAAAGGACTTCAGCCTATTTCAGAAATTTGTCACTCTTAAAGCCAGACAGGGCTTGAGTGATAGGTCAATAGACATAGTTTCTGTCTAAATATCACAACCAGAGTTCAGATCCTTAGATCCCATGAAAACTTTTGGTGAGTTGGTAACTTCAGCACTTGTAGGGTTGAGAAGGGGGCACTTCAGACAAAGTGACTAGTGATGTTTTTAACTATGAGACCATGTTTCAATCTCATATATATATATATATATATATATATATATATATATATATATATATATATACATACATATATATATATACACATATATATATATATATAATGAGATTAAAAGGGCAAAATAATATCTGTAATAGAAACTGATGAACAAAAAGCAAAGAGTTTGATATATATTATTCAAATGTAAGTTAAATGAAATTACTACAGATGCTTGACTCCTCTCATGCTCTATGAGGAGAAGGCCAGTTTTCTTTCATGTACAAAGATTTCTAACATTATACAAAATAGGTACCTGCCTCTAATAGACTCACTAGTGAATTTGTATTTGAGTTGTGTTGATATGTTACACATATTAAAAATCAGATCTACTTACTGTAAATGTAGAAGAATTCTGTTTATAGCTTTCTACTAATCCATATTTTAAAGGTGATATCTTTCAAAGTGAAACATAATTATAAAATTATATATATATTTATATATTTATTATTAATTATTAAATATATTTGAATATTTTAAATTGTATATTACATTATCAATAATTTATAATTATATAAAATATGTATTAATAAAAGTTTTCATTAAGCGCATATTATACACAATTGCGTTGTCAGTTTTTACAATCTCCGTCGTTGTGATTGCTGATTAGAGGAACAATTCAATTATGAGACACCTCTTCAAAGACCCAGAGTTCCGGGTAGGCAAGTTTGTAAGTCGATAGCTTAAGGAGTAGTTAGGCAACATAACACTTACAGGAATAATTGAACCACTAACTTAATTAGTACTTACTTCTTTGTTGCAGCACTTTAAAATACCTAACTTTTTTCTGAAAATATATACTCTAGCTCATTAAGAAAGTATCTACCTTTGCTAAAAGTGAAACTACTCCCTCCCCATCATCTATCAGAGTGTATCGAGGGGTTACTTGATCTATCAGAATGAGGCATACTTTCAGACATTTTTTTACTTCCTTCTATATGATCACAGAGTTGACTATCAAGGTGTTAAAATAAGCAATAAATAATGGTGTTTTACTAACTGTCCTCACTTAAAAAATAATTTTTCTACTAAAAGATTATGAACAAAAATGCAAATGTCAATTAGTTACATTTATATTTTCAAGTGTTGAGTATTGGTATGCTTTGTTGAGGTGCTTTTCTTAATTTCTTAATTTTGTGTTCAATTTAGAATTTTAGATCTACCTCTGTTCTCTTACTCATAAAAATAAATGTGGAAGGCAAAAATCTACCTATCTAAAATTTCAAAATAATGTCTGAAAGCCAATACAGAAGTACCTGCTCATCACCTAGAACAATTCCTAAAGTCTAGTAATGTAACCAGGTGGCTGAGCATGCATCATTTAGACTAGCACCATCAAACAAGTCTGTTGATTTTGCTGTTTTTTTCAGTTCTGCGATTAGACAATGCACCAGAACCTTATGATGTCAATTTTGGAAATTCTAGTTACTACAACCCAGCTGTGAGTGATTCATCCATGCCAGAAGGGAGAGAGAATGTGCATGATAGCATTCCCATGGATGCTATACCACCACTTCGCACCTCCATATAGAACTAGGGGAAAGATGGCTGCGGAGGGCAAGAGTTCATCTCCATCTGACCTGTCATCATTCAAGAGGCTCTGCAAGATCACTGCTGTGCTGCTTGCACAGGGAATATTGTAGAAGCAGGAGTTGTGCAGAAAAAGCAGGGTGGATCCAACATCTAACGACATTCTTTTCTTACTGTCTTCAGCTGAGCTGAAGCAGGTGTTATATAACCAAAGTTTGTATTTTGGTTTATTTTCCAAGGAAACCTTTGGGGAATAAGGTAAAATTAAAGCACATCACCATGGTAGCGCCTACTGATAACAATGACTGTTCTTCACACAAACTGGGGACCCAAACTAAATTTTCTTTAAATAGTTTGTTTTTAAACAAGAAGCCAGAGTTAACTCTTCATTCCTGTTGTCTATAACCCAGGACAAGAGAATATCACAAACATATTTGGGGGGACATAGTTTGGATGATAATTTTTTGCTTATTTGTTTCAAAGTCAGAAATGTGATATGGAAAATTTCTGTTCCTGGGAAAATAAGGCAACAAGAACGAAAATCTTGTCTTCTAATACATTTCCCTCTTCTACAATAGCGCACATGGTCAGTCCCTTCAGCCTGCAAGTTGACAATGGGGGCATTTAACAGGGCCACAGGAAGAAAACTGACTCTACCAGGAAAGTGATATCTTCTGTGAAAGTCCTCAATGTTTCAAGCAACTTCAGCTTGCATGAGTAGACATCAGATTTCAGTAAATTAGGCATCTTAGAATCTCAATTGGAAACATGAGGAAAAGGCCGAGGAATGTACTTGAACATAGTCAATACAAATTTAACTTGTTAGCTAGAAAAAGAATATGCAGTACATTGTACATGTTTGTTTATTCATATGTGAAATGTCTGTCCCTCTAAAGGCATGAAGCACTGGGCAAAACAGCAAAAGCAGTTAGCAAGCAAATGAATCATTATTGGAACAAGTAATGATGCAAGAGATAAATTCTGGTTTTAGTTTGTTTTTGATCAACACCTGTTTTTGACAGTCTGAGCCTCAAGATAAGAGGATTAAATAGAGTTAAATTCTCAAGGAGTCAATGTATGAACAAAGCCAATACTATCTTAAAGGTTTTATTGCTGAATCAATACATGTTATAAGTGGCACTTGCATGTGCACGTGTGTGTGTGTGTGTGTGTGTTTCTGTGTGTGTGTGTAGCACAGAAACATTATTAGAAAGCCAGAGTTGTAAAATGAATAATGAAATAAAATACTCACCCCATATTGCCATAAAAATAGCGAAGAAAACTGTCCCTCCATTATCAAACAAATATGTTACCTTAATAGAGAAAATAGAAACATTAATCATACTAACAGTTGAACTAAAGTAGAAGTAATTCTTTGCATTAGGTACTATGGTTTCTCTCTTGGTTCTATCACAGTGTTGCCCAGTCTATTAACCTGGGACCTTCACTGGTCTTCCAGTAGTTTTTGTAATTTCCTCAGAGGAAGAGTTGAGGAAACAACAGATCTTTTCTTTCTTCCCTCTCATTCCTTTGTACCCTACTTACTTTTCTTTTGGCTTTTAAGTTGTTCTAGATTCCCAAGGAAGCCATTTTGCAGTATATCCGAACACACTAACACTGAAATGTAGGAAGTTAGTGTGTAAGTTAAAACATAAGTTTTGTTTCATGTTGTTTTCTTTTGAGGAAAGTACCCAGAACAGGAAAGTTATAAAACAGAACTCTGGTAGTGAGCAAGATTCTAAAATCAAAAGCTGTCATAGTAATTCCTGATCTTTCATATCTTGCAAAATGTGCCATCGATCTAGTAGTGATTTATTTCATGTAGATGGTTTCATATTAAGTTGTTTGAAGACTTTTAATAAATCATTAAACATATTTTTAATCAGCTGTTAACCTTATATATAGCTTGTTAAAGAATGCGAAGTTACTCAATGTTATAGAATATAATTTTTAGAATTACAAGGATTGATAGATTTTAATAAAATTCAGATTTAATAAGTCTGATTTATTGATGCTTCTTTCTATTTGCACAACACCTTGCCCTCCAAAATTAGTAAAAGTCAACACTTGGCATACACAGAAATACTATAGAAATAACATTCAACCTCTGAATGTCCATGAGGGATAAGTTGCAAGAACTTCTGTGGCAACCTAGAACTGCACACTGTACCAAGCTTACTTAATAAAGATAAATTGTGTTTTTGTTTGTGTATGTGTGTGTCTCTCTCTGTGTGTGATTCACGATGAGGAATTAATCATAGTAGCCAAAGATAGGATGGGGGGAATAACACGGCATATTGTAAATCACATATGAATGTGGACTTCCTCCCTTACTCACCCTATTTGTGTAGATGATGGGAAAAGGTGTGTCTATATCTTTGGATGAAGTGAGTTGACTGAAGGAATCCTTGTGAGGTTGCAGTAGCTATGCAGCAAGACTTACTAGACTGCAAGTACTCTGATACTGGCAAGATATATCTGCTGCCTGAGGGATTCTGTAAAGGAGGCAGGTGGGTATTATATCATACATGGATATGCAAATAGATGATTCTCATGCCAGGCAAGATATGATGAAACAGAGTGTAAAACCTATAAGTAATTCATTACTGGATTCTGCCATTTAATATTTTCAAGGGTCAGTTTACCAGAGGTAAATAAAATCATGCAAAATGAAGCTGCTAATAAGGAAGGAGAGTGCATAGAGAAACTGAGACTTATTATTTCCCAAGGAGGATAAAGCAAATTATAGTTTAAAAGACATCCTTACAAGGGATGTTGGTGTAGAATGCATCCCTCTTACTCGTTCTATAGTCAAGAGGGTTCATAAAGGAAACATTACAATCACATTAACGTATCTTTAAACTTTAGCCTATTTAAAGCCTTATGCAGGGTGCTTAGCTCAGTAGAAGAGAGCTTGTCTAGAATGCATAGGCAAGCCCTGGTTCATATCCCCAGCCTAGTGCAGAAAAGAAACAAGATTGTAGTACAAGATATCCTCCATGGTTCTAAAATATTTATTCTGGTGTAGGCTGGAGATTTCTAAAACTATTATATGTCACATTTTAGAATAATCGTTATGGACAGCAGAGACAAGGCTCATAAAAATTTCCCCCACAGAGCTCATAAAATTACACCCAGCAGGAGAATCCAGTCTGTTCCTAGGGGCATCCAGCAGGGTGAGCTGAGCTGTCTCAGTAGCCGAACAGCTGTCAGTTTCCCATTTTAAACAGCCTCTCCAAGTGCTACAGAGGCTTTACCTTGAGGAGTTAAAGGTCACCAAGAAATGCGGTCTCCCCCTGATTCAGAGACAGCCATACTTTGAGAAAACTGGAAGTAACAAAAGCAACACAAAACAAAACAAAAACCATGCTCTGTGGTTGGAATTGGTCACAGTTTCTGCAGTGCTTGCTTCTAACATGACTTTCATTATTCTTCAATTTTTTTCTCCTATAAACCTTCCATGCATGTTTGAGCTCAAAGTTGAATATTAATAGTTTAGAATCAATTAATTACAGTGGATCTTTAATACTCACATATACATATTTTACTTGTGGGTCATATACATGTAACCAGAGATGAAACTAATATGCAGAGCAGAGAATACTTCAAAACATGAAGTAAACTAAAATATAAGAATGTAAAAATAGTTTTGTTATATTTACAACGTACTAAGAGATGAGAGGTGTTAAGATATTAAAGTTCACAAGGTAAACAATTAGACTGTGACTATAGCTGATTACTAGTTACCATATGATAGCGGCAGAAATGATGATGCTTTTAAAGTTAAAGTGGAGAATACTAGGAGAGGATAATTAAACACATTGGAGTCAAGATTAGGTCTGAGGTAATTGGTGGGGAAAAATGGGCATTTTTATGTCTAACACCAAAGACTGTTTACTACATCAAAGAAAATGTCAGATGAAATTTTTAAAAATTCAAGGAGCATAACAGACTAAAAGCAACAGAGGCTTGTTCTTCTTTATGATCACTTTTTAATTAGAAAATAGCTAGCTTGCCTTCATGACCAAAAAGATGTGTGAACACTCATTTTATTTTACATTGTTGGTGTGCAGAGTGTAAGGTAAGAAGGGGAGGCTGACTGAACAGCATCATCTCCATGGTGGTTGCTGTCTGATTTAGCTTTGTAAGCTAAGCATGGTTAGCCATTGATGAATGTGGAATTTGTTTAAGGGCATCCACTTCCTAGGAGATTGGAAACTTGAGTCTGTGTCTCCTCTGCTATAGCTATTGAATCTCTTCTTACACAGCTTAGTGGGTTTGGAACAGCATGATGCCCTGATACTGAAGCACTCATAAATCCCGACTACAGTAAATGAGCAAGGATCTTCTGAGCGAATCCAATCATACAGGCCAGGCTATTAATGAAGACATACTTGTAAGGGAAGTGGGATTCATGCTAGGATGGAATTGTTTCTCACTGCTTAACTGTTAACCTTTTGGTAAGAGAAATAATGATTAATAGTCTATATTCAATATAACTTGATGCAACATACACCAATGTAAATGTAGTAACTTAGTTTAGTGCTTGTCTACACAACCAGTGCTTGACTCAACTGGTACATTTCTATGTCTTATCATTGATTCTAAATTATTAAATACTAGGATATACAGATATGTGTGTATGGGAGAGAGAGAGAGAGAGAGAGAGAGAGAGAGAGAGAGAGAGAGAGAGAGAATCACAGACTATTGGAATTTCTTAAATGAAAGTCTATTTTGGAGCAGGGTTACAGTTGAAGTATAGTTTGGGTCACATATAAGTATTGAATGAATGTTTTCTAAAGAGGTAAAGTTCAATAATCATAGGAGAAAAAAAGGAATGGGGTTAAAGGATTGAGATGTTTTTGCAATTACACAAAGTATTTAGTGCCTATATTTAATTATTTAACTTTTGAGAACACTTCTGGCATCATGAATTGATAGTAGAGTTTTATCTTGAAGAAAATGCTGGTGCGCGTGCGCGCGCGCACACACACACACACACACACACACACACACACACACACACACACATATATATATATATATATATGCAACTTTTAGCATATGATAAAATCAATTTTACATGCAAATACATGTGCATTTTAAAAATAAAGTATGGTAGTATATAATTGTTTTTCTCCATAGTCTCAGGAATTGATGGATTCCATAAGGAACTATACTGATGTTGCACAGTGTCCTGTATCTAGTGATATAAATCTAGACTGCCTAACACATAAAGTGTGTGTTCATTTTCCTCTATCAATTATAGAATAATTGTAAAATTATAGGTGTAAAACATGTAGCTATATTTAGTGTTAGCTGGAAAATGCAGGACTTTAAATACTTTGCACAAATGGGACTTATTTCTAGTGTTGTTGCATGGGACAGTATTTTATTTTGTATGTTGCCTCTTATACATTCCTTATAATATTTCAAGGGAATTCTAAACTGTATCTTCACGAGTATCTCCTATATTCATATTGCATATTAGCAAAGTCTTCTCAGATTTAAACTTTCTTGAGTATATTCTTCATTTTTTAACTCCCTCTTATATGGATATTTTTCTTTAGTGTTAGTCTTGCCATTATTAGAATATTCCAAGAAATTGGGAAGAAAGAGAAGCAACATACATCTGGACCTTTAATATCCCTAAAGCTAATCATATTCTGTAATTTAATGACATTTCATACTTCAAAACAGACTGACTTGTACATGTGTATATCCACCTATTTATCTACCTATCTGCCTTAAAATATCTAATTCATGTCATCCTTATGTTCTGTACTGGAATTATTTAAAAATGATGTGAAAATATAGTTGCAAAACTCAATACATATGTCTTAGTCTGTATCATCTTTGTTGGATCATCTCAAACTCAAACTCAAAAGCAAACATGTTTAGGGGGAATTACAAAGTGGTTTTTATGCTGATTATTCAAGATAAAAAAAATCAGAAGCTAACAAAACAAAACAAAAAAAATCATGCTCAATCCTTACACACCAAGACAACGTTGACTAATTCCGGGTTACATCCTGTTTTACATGTACTTTTTGCTCATTATAACTAGTAAGACCTTAATGCAGAGTATCAAACCTTAAAAAAAAAAAGAAAAAAAAAAAAAAAAAAAAAAGCCAAGCACTGACACAATTGTATTTGTATACATTTATGCAAAAATGTTTAAATTTTTTTCTTTTATCTTTGTTTTTTAAAATAAAGTTTAAAAAAACATAAGGTCCTGGAACAGAAGAGTTCTCAAATGACAAAACCTAAGAAGTTAAAAATGGAGCACAGTAAAATTAATTCTATTTGCCTGCATGGTTGGTTGCTTCTATCATTAAGTAGAACTCAGAGTGCACAAAAGAGTTTGTTAATTACAATATACAAATCAGACTTAAAAAAAACAATTTACAAAGATTGATACACGGAGGCTCAGTGACTGTGTGGAAAAATTCTAGGACATGAACACCAAAAGACAGAATCTATAATGTAGTTCAACCAATTTGAAAACAGTTTATTTAGCTGTTTCGCAAAGGTCATTATGGATAGTGTTTGACTACTCAATTTTAAGATAGTGGAGTGGAAGTGCAGCATGACTTCAATGTTTAGAGCTGGAGACTCTGAGCAGTGATTACGACTGGATGAGTCATGAGATAAGTCCAGCCTGTATGATAGAACTTTTGAAATTCTTACCCTGTCTGTCTCAGCATATGGTGTCTGTTCTGCATTACATTAGAACTCTGTCAGCAAGGAGACCTTTGGCATATGATACCCTGGAATATCATACCTCCATATTCATGAACTACCATAACCTGCACTTCTTAAATGGGTCACTAGCTTCAGGCAAATCACTATAATAAGAAACTGGATTAATGAAAATCTAACAATAATGATATCACATATGCTGACCCTTCTTCTTCTAGATATTGACCGAAGAGAAATAACAATTGTCGGTCAGAAGACATAGAAAGCAGTGCTTTTAGAAGCTTTGTTTAAAATTGGAAATGCATCAATGTATAAACAACAGGCTTTGATATAAAGAAAATGATATAATATCCTCAATAATGAAGAATGTTCTGATCAGAAAAAGAATTAATATTTAATGCCATATACATGCATTAACACACATGTATGTTTATCCGTGGCAGACCATTGTAATTGGTTACCTAAATAGATGATTTGTATGGGGTGTGTGTGGGAGAGCTGTGGAGAATGTGGGGACAAGAGATGAAGGCATGAAGCAGCCTTGAGGAGCCAGGCATACCCTACCCATTATCTTCATTGTAGTGATGTGCTTCACAGATGCATATACATAACAAAATGCATTATTTTTACTGTTCCCATGTGTGTAATCTAGTCTACTACATAATTATTTTTCAATAGATCTCTTTTGAAAATAAAAACTGTAAGAACTAGTGTTTTTTTTTTTTTTTAACATCTGTGTTCACCCAGAAATGTTTAGAAATTATGTAATGTGGTAATATAAAGTTCTTATTTATTTCTCTGAGATATGGCTTTCTCTTCACGAATTTAAAATTTCTTCAGATATTTTGGATAGATAACAATATGGAACTTTGGGAAATGTCATTACATTTCCTCTGTGCAACTAGAAATATTTCACTTAATAAATTCATGACAGATACAAATTGAACCATCAGTCATGAAAATAGTTATTTTGATAACATGACGCAGATGTAATGTCAAGTGGTTATTTGTGCCTGAGGTGTCAGTTATCAGTTATAATAACACAGAAAGAAAAAGATGTTAAAATAAAATATATTCTCATTTTTAATTGCAACACATTGATTTTTTTTCTCAGTTGTCAATGACACTAATAATGTTGAAATTTTTGAAGACAATTAATTTTGGCAAAAAAATCACAATATACTATCGAATATTTATTTCTCCTCTAATTCTTAGAAAATTGGGAACTTGGGTAGAGACAACAGTGGCCCCCACTCACCTTGGCATAGATGCAGCTGTCATTGAGCCTCTGCAGTGAACAGTTCTTGTCACACAAAGGGCACATGAAGACTTCAGTAGCTTTACAAATTTCTTGGCTTGAAAATCAAAGGAAACAAAATGTGAGCCCGTGTTTTATCCCCTACCAAACATAGTACTGGGAGGAGCAACGCAGAGGAACATGAAAGACATGGAAAACAATCAGGATAGATTTGGATGATGGCTTCCACATAAGTATCTTAGCATACTTCTGATAGAAAGGTTTTTTGTTTCTTTCTTAATTTTAGAAAACACTGCCAAAATAATGTAACTATAGGACATATATTAACTTGCATAATATGTTCTTTTAAAATAATGACATTTTGATCCATGGTTTTTCATGACAGAATTATCTTAGTTAGCACATCTCTGAAGTATTCAGTAATTTCACCATCTTAGAATAAGCCAATAGAGAGTCATGTCTGACTACTTTGACTTCTTGAGCCTACTAATATGTAAATCTATAACATATGCTTTAGTACATAACCTTATGCAGAATGTTCGCTAAGAATTAATGAATCACATTCTGTTGGTCTGTTTGTCTCTCTCTGCCTTTCTCGTATTTGTGTGTGTGTGTGTGTGTGTGTGTGTGTGTGTGTGAAAGAGAGAGAGAGAGAGAGAGAGAGAGAGAGAGAGAGAGAGAGAGAGAGAGAGAGAGAGAGAGAGAGAGGTGGGGAGAGACAGAGACAGAGACAGAGAGACAGAGAGCGAGAGCTCCTTGATAACCCTGTCATGAGAATATGACATAATCTCCATGTAAATATAATTTCAATTAGGATTTGATTTTTGTGAATTTACTGCTTTCATTGTATGTTCATTAAGTAATCAAATGTACATTGTAAATCACTTTATGATAGGATGAAGGAATCATTACCAACTTCCAAAAAGCTTTTTTTTTTTTAAAATCTACTCAGAGGTCACAAGAACCTCATTTTAGAATGTTTTGTTATTTTCTTTGACACCTACGGTCACTCCTAACTTTGCTTTTCTCTGATAAAATGTTTTTAAATAACCTGAATTTAAAATCTTGAAAAGAATTTAAAGGCTTTGGAAAACATGTTTTGAAATAAAACTGTTAATTTAAATTTAATTGACAAAGTTTGTGGAATATATTCTGCTTTAAAGAGTGTATTTGTCAAAACCAAAAAAAAAAAAAAATGTATATTTGAATGTGAGACTTTTACAACCCTAATTCAAAGTGGAGGTAAATATTAAGCAATAACATGCTGTATTGGCAGTGCTTCAAGTGAATGAAGAATTGATATGACTTGACCTGCTGAAACTTCACCAACCTCAGGCAATGGCAATGAGCTCTTCTTAGCACAGGAAATATGAGCCCATATTCAGCTTTCATGTTAGTTCAAGGTCATGCTCAAGATCATAGAGTTTGGAAGAATGCCACAGGAACATGAAGAATTTGCTGATTGTAGATCTAGGTAGTTCCGTTAATTATAATATAATTGAAACGGAGTCAAATTTATTTCAAATTGAGGAGAATCTTTCCACCAAACTGAGATATTAGTGATGCTAGCACACTGCTACTTCTTTCACATTTATTTTTCTAGTAATTTGTATGTTTATATGAAGTAGGAGTAAATGGTAAGATACACACCTTTTAGCAACAAAAGCAAGAGAACACAGTACATCCTTTCAGTTAGCCTACAACTTTGAAAAACAAGAAATTTTACTTAGTTCTTGCAGAAATTTTTAATTAGAATTGGATCTACATTAGCTCATTTGTATTTCACAAATGCCTTATAATTCAACCTACATTGCAATCGCATATAGTGTAAAAGTTTAGGGTTGTTTTGTAGTATACCAACTTTTTTTTACTTCTCCATGAGAGAAGGCCTTTAATAAGTTACCATATCTAAAATTTAAATCACAACAAGGGGTTTTATTTTACTGTCATAATCATAAATTTCAGTTTCCATAATTTTCTTAAAGTTTAATTTGATACATTGTATAAAAAATACTAAGCTTTTTGACTGGTTTTGAACTGGGATTCCAGACGTGTGCTATCATGCCTGTGAATCAATTATTACTGACTTTTAAAGTATTCGGTTCTCTCTCTCTCTCTCTCTCTCTCTCTCTCTCTCTCTCTCTCTCTCTCTCTTTCTCTCTCTCTCTCTCTCTCTCTCTCTGTGTGTGTGTGTGTGTGTGTGTGTGTCTATGTGTATGTGTCTGTGTGTGTGTGTGTGTGTGTGTGTGTGTGTGTGTATGTATGTGTATGCACATGATGCATATCAGAAGACACCTTATAGAATTGGTTCTCTCCTTCTCTATGTTGGGTTCCAGGCATGAACTCCAGTATTTATTTATGCTTGGCTCCCTTTACACACCAAACTGTTTCACCAGATTGAAAAACAAAAATAGTTTTTGACAAACTCCTCTTTCCTGGAATTGGGGAATTTTTGTATCACAGATTTATTTTACTTAACTTAACCTCTAGAGAACAGAGAAAGAGGTCCCATTGTGAATATGTCATTGCTTCTTTTCCAGAGCTTGACAATCTACACTGTCAATGAAACTTCGGTTTTCTTTATCTTGATAGTTACACTGAATTTGCAGAGTAGAGGCACATTTCAAAGAAATAACAATCACTGCCAATTAAAGAAAGAACATTGTTCAGTCCACTTGGGGGAAGATGTTTGAACTTACTGCTTTAGTGCTATGTTCCTGGTGATTCAATTCATGAAAAAACAGAGAACAAGAAGCATCTTCTGGGTGATGAACACATTGGAGCAAATGGGTGAAAAGTGAGAAATGGAATGGGAGGAATAACATTTTAACATGGACAAAGCATCAGTTTTAGACTTCGATATAAATGAGCAACTGTCAGTCAAAACCACCATAAGGATTAAGACTGAACTTTATTGTTTTTATTGAGAGGTTGAGGAGGTTGCTTGTGATTGAACCCAGGGCCTTGATTACATAAGTAAATGCTTTCTCACTGAGATTTATCTTCAGCCTAAACTGCTAGAATATTTTATAATAAAACTTAAAATAAATATCATTCAGGATATGGAAATACTGAAACTGTTGCATGTAATGAGTCTTAAATGCTAAGCTCTTCCAGGAAAAAGGGTAAAAATGCTTCACAAAGTTTTTAGTTCCTGCTTTTGAGACCCTTTTTCTCCTACTAGGTTGCCTTTTCCAAGTTTAATAAAAGAAAAAAATGCCTATTCTTATTGCAACTTATTGACATGCCTGATTTAGTTGAAATCCATGGCAGGTCTTCTGTTTTCTGAGGGGAAATGGAGCAGGAGAGGATCAGGTAGACAGGGGAGATGTGGAGGAGGTACTGGGAGAGAAATAGTGAGGGGAAACTCTTAGGAGGTAATATATGGGACAAGTATAAATAAAAAGAAGTTTTAAGTACTCTTATATGGTACCATATGATTCTGTAATCCCATCTCTGAATATATTACAAAAAGAAACAAAATCAGGATTTTCAGCTGATTTACTAAAAAAGCATTCAATTCTCACTTTACATGGCAACCAAAAGGCAGATACAAGGTTGGCATTTCTGTCTTCATCCTGTGTCTGTAATTTTTGGAAGGTACAGAGATAAATCATTGTCCTTAAGCTTGTCTTTTTAATTACCTTGAATTTCAAGCTGAACAAAGGTTCTCAGGACAGACCATTCCTTCAGTTATTTGTGAGGGTGAAACTGTACCTTCCATGATTAACCACTTAACAACTTACAGTAGCACCTCTTATGACAGACCAGCACTGGAATGGAGTTGACTTAGAGATGGAATAATTCTTGATCAGAATTGCTTACTTTTGTGTGCTGACCTTATTGCCTTCTATTTCAACCTATACTTCTCAGTCTTGTGAAGGTAAACTTGGAATCACCGAATCTCTTTATCTATTTCTCATCACACTGGGGTCATCATGTCTTTCCTTTTTCACCATTACTCTTTTTTTAGTTGATGGACTGAAGAAGAATAGTCAAGTCTCTGTGAAGGAGCTGCCAGAACCCAGGCTTTGGCTCTAATACCACATAATGCTCCAGTGCTCCCAACTTCTCTGAATTATTTTTTAAATGTGCCAAAGATATTTAAACAAAGCAAATTTTCATGCATCAATGAAAGGGTAAAGAAGATGGTATATATTACACATACATACAATATAATATTATTTAGCCTTAGAGAAGAAATTCTGTTCAATATGACAACATGGCTGAACCTAAAATGCATTTTAGATGGTCAACTAAGCCAAACAGAACAAGCACCTCATTATTTCACTTACGTGATGTATCTAGCACAGTTAAAGTCATACAACAATGGGGAGTTTATTTTTGGCTGTCTGAAGTGGCAGAAAAACCATGATGAGTATATTTGATGCTCAAAACCCATCAAGTTCACATTGCACAAGATGAATAAGTTACAGATGTCTGTATGACATTACATTCACAAATGAGTACTTTTATAAGATCAGTATAGCTTTCACACCACAAATAAATCATGTTTTAAAAAAATACTTTCATAGAGATAGGAAATCCATTAAAGGGCATACTCTGAACAAGTAATTTACTTCTATAGGTTTTCTGTTGTTGGTTTGTTTTTGTTTTTGATTGTTGCTGTTTCAAAAGAAGGTTGTTGACTGGGGTGTTTGTTAGGTGATAAGAGAATCTACCTAGTTCTCAACTAGAAGCTAAAAAATAGAAGAAGCAGTTATGGTTGAGGACAGTAATACAGAAGTAGCTTTTTGGCAAAGAGTCCTTTAACCCATAACAATATTTGTAAACCAGTTAGAACTGAACATACATACACTTCTTTTGATGTGCTGATGCCACTTTAGAATGTTCAGCAAGATTGTGGTTTAAGTCCTTTGATCTGCTCCTGCCAGCACCATGAATGGCAGGATACACTTAACTGTTTATTCATTTTTAATACTGTGGATTATCCTCTCTAAGGTGCTGATGTAAACACTTCCAGTAAAGTACGTGTATTGCATATATATCACATTAATATGTATACACAAAGAGATCTAAAATTCTAGTGCTATATCTTCCTACAGTAAACTGTTGGGCAGTTAAGAAAAAAGTTTTGCTGGGTACAATACTCTGGGCTGGTATTTGTGTTCATTTAGTCTGCAGAATATTTGTATAGCCCCTTCTGCATTTTACAGTATCCATTGAGAAGTCAAGTATTATTCTAACAGGTCTGCCTTAGATTTCAATCACAATCGATGACGAAACTGAGATGTTATATGAGCAAACCAAATTTATGCAATACCTATCTACAAATCCAACCCTATGGAAAGCATCATAGAAGGAAAACTAACCACACCAAAGACACAACAAGAAACAAACAATCAGAAACTAGAGGAGAAATTCACATGTGCACGAACACATACAACACAATAAAATACCAGGAATCAACAAGCCCTGCAAATTGATGTCACCTAATATCAATGGTTTCCATTCCCCAATAAAAATGACTTAGGGAATTTGAAATCAGTACCCATCCTTCTGTTGTATCCAGGAAAAATACCTTAATATCAAGGATAATGGGTCTAAGAAGAAAGCTTGTGCAGCCATTTTAATATTTGATAAAATAAATTTAAAATGGAAACTAATCAGAACAGAAAAATAAGCACATTGTATCTATGTACCAAACATATGGATATCCGAGTTCATGAAAGGAACACCACTACTACTTAAATCACATGTTAACTTTCATGCGCCAATAAGAGGAGACTTACATACCCCATTGTTACCAATAGACAGGTCATACAGACAGCAAGTAAACACATAAATCCTGGAGCTAACTGATGCTAGAAACCAAGTGGTCCTAACAGGTATTTATAGAACATTTCACCTAAACACAAAACAATATACCTATCTCTAAGCACCTCATAGAATTTTCTCCAAAACTGGTCACATACTTGGACATAAAGCAAGTCTTATCTGCTATATAAGAACATTAAAACAACATCAAGCATCCTATCAAACTACTATGGACTAAAACTGGTTACCATAAACAACAGAAATAACAGAGAGCTTACAAACTTAAAAGGTGCAAAATTCTTTACTGAATGAAAAATGGGTAAAAACAAATTCAAAGACATCCTAGAATTAGCTGAAAATGAATCTACAACATATGAATATCTAAACTTATCAGACACCATGAAGTTAGTTCTAAGACACAAGTTCACAGTATTGAGTGCATTCATTTTTTAAAGGAGAAATCATATAATAACATGTATTAACAGCACATATGAATGATCTATACCAAAATAAAAATCTCACAACAAAATGAGTCAAATTAAAGAACCCATATCAGAGCTGAAATCAATAAAATAAAAAGAAAAACAAAACCGATGCAATGAATCAATAGAACAAAAAAAAGTCAGTTCTTTGAGAAAGTCAGTAGATTGACAAACCCTATCCAAATTAAAGGGTAGAAAGGAAGTATTTTAATTAACAAGTTAAAAATAGAAAGGGGAACATAACAACTGATAATGACATCCAGAGAATCATAAGGACATGGTTCAATATCCTGTACATTAAAAACCTGTACTCCGCCAAGTTGGAAAGTCTAAAAGGACTAAATAATTTTCTTGATACATACTACTTAGCAAAGTTATATCATGATTAGATAAGCAATTCAAACAGATTTATAACTGCCAGAGAGATCAAAGTCATTTTTTAAAGTCTCCCTGCCCACCCCTAACAAAGGCCTATGACCAAATTGTTTTAGCACAGAATTTGTGACTCAAAGTAATTCTAATAAAATCTCTCACAAGACAAGGCAGTTCATTTTCTCCATGCATCTTCAATGTAGTGCTTGAAATCTTAGTTAAAGTAGTAAGACAACTGATGGAGATCAAGGGTATACAAAATTGAAAGGATGAAGTCAAAATATCTATATTTGCAGATATGATAATGTACACATATCATCCTCAAAGTTCCACCAAGGAAATTCTATAGCTGATAAACACTTTTAGCAAAGTAGCTTAACTAAAAATTAACTCATAAAATTAAAAATCAAAAATAGAGTGAGAAAAAATTTTAAAAAACAGTATTTTTCATACTAATATCAAATAATAAACTATCTTGGGGTAGCTTAAACAAAAAAAATTAAGAACTCACATGATAAAAACAAAACAAAACTCTTCTGGTTTCTACCTGTACCTGGAGCTGACCTGTACTCATATCCTTCTGAGAGAGAGAGCTGTACTTTCAGAAGAGCTGACACACCTGAGAGAACAGGAGAGACCACCCTGCTCAAATTACTTTCCCAAGAGGAACCTGCCCAGAGCACTCAGGACACTGGAACTGAGGAGCAGTCTGGAACAGGATTCTTCAGGTTTCTGTCTGTGCCTTGTGCTGACCCTGTGCCAAAGTTATTTTTACCAAGACCCTCCTGAAAGAGAACTGGTCCACCAGTAGCATTACAGGAAGGACAAGCCAATGTCAGAATCAGCAAGACCAGCTAACACCAGATGTAAGCAGATGGCAAGAGGCAAGTCCAAGAACTTAAGAGACAGAAACCAAGGTCGTGTGGCATCATTGGAACTCAGTTCCCCCTTAACAGCAAGTTCTGAATCAAACCTGAGGATAATAGGTATAGAAGAGAATAAAGATTTACAACTTAAAGGGCCAGTAAATATATTCAATAAAATTATAGAGAAATACCTTCCCTAACCTAAAGAAAGATATGCCCATAAACATGCAAGAAACCTACAGAACTTCAAACAGATTGGACCATAAAATAAATTCTTCATGTCATATAATAGTCAAAACAGCCAATGCACAAAACAAAGAAAGAATATTAAAAACAGCTTCTAGGAAAGCTAGAAGATCCTGGGCAGATATCATACAGATCCTAAGAGGCCATAAATGCCAGCCCAGGGTACTATATCCAGCAAAGCTTTCAATTAAAATTGATGAAAAAAAACCCAAGATATTACATGACCAAATCAAATTTATACATATCTTTCCACAAAGCCAGCTCTACAAAAAAATAATAGATGAAAAACTTCAACACAAGGAGGGAAACCAAACCCTAGGAGACATGACATGAAATTGAAGATCTCAGAACATGGAAAACTCTCCCTGCTCATGAATTGGAAGTATCAACATAGTAAAAATGTCTATCTTGCCAAAAAATAATTTACAGATTCGATGCAATCCCTATCAAAATTTCAACTCAATTCTTTATAGGGTTAAGAAGAGTAATTTGCAAGTTCATTTGGAATAACAACAACAACAAAACAATAAAAGAACTTCTGGGGAATTAGCATTCCTGACCTTAAGCTGCATTACAGAGCTATAGTCATAAAAACTGAATGGTATTAGTACAGAGAGAGATAGGTAGATCAATGGAATAGAATTGAAGATATAGAAATGAGCCTACATCTTGAAATGACAAACATTTCAGCTTCATATAAAAACACAAAATACCAAGTATATCTAAAACAATACTGCCTATTGAACGATGTCATATCCCTGCCTTCCAATTGTACTACAGAGCATCATAGTAAAATGAGCATGGTACTGACACAAAAATAAGGACAATGATCACAGCTAATTGACAACTGATTTTGATAAAGCAGCCAGAAACATACCCAGGAAAAAGGATCAGATTTTCAATAAGTGGTACTGGCAAAATTGTACATCTGCATGTAGAAGATTCCAAATACATCCATACCTAACACCCTACAATATTCAACTCCAAATAAATCAAAGCTTCCAACATAAAAGCAGATAGGTTGAAGTTGGTAGAACAGAATGTAAGGCCTAGCCTAGAATGTATAGGGACAGGCGTGATTATCTGAATAGAACACTGTTAGTACTAAAAACTAAGATCAGCACTTTTTAAAAGATCAGTAATGCAAGAATGGGAAGTACAGAAAAAAAACACTGTCATTCAAACCAAGGAGAAAGCCATAGAACAGGCAAAGATCTTCACCAACTCTTCATTTTGATAAAAGGCTAAAATTCAAAATATATAAAGAACACAAAAAAGTAAATATCATGAAAACAACTCAGTTACAAAATAGGGTATAGGCCTAAAGAGAGAATTCTCAATAAAGAATACTCACATAGTTGTGAAATACCTAAAGAAATATTCAGCATCCTTAGTCATGAGGAAACAAAAATCAAAATCTATTTGAGATGTCATCCTTAACCCATTATGGCTAAGATAAATAAATCAAATGACAAATCATGCTGAAGAGAATAGAAACGAAGGAGAATACTCATCTGTTGCTGGTGGGTGTGAAAAAGTGTACATCCATTATGAGAATCAGTGTGGGAGTTCCTTAGGAAGATGGAAATCTGCTTCATTATACAGCTATACCATTCCTAGGCATATATTCAAAGCATACTTCATTGTACTACAGAGATATGTATTCAATCATGTTCACTGCTAATCTACACATAATATCAGAAATTAGGGACAACCTAAATGTTTCCCAATAGATGAAAGGGTAAGGAAAATGTTATATATTTATATAATGGAATATTACTCAGCAATTATAAAAATGAAATAATGAAAACTATAGGTAAATAGATTGAACTATTAAAAAATCATCTTGAGTGAGATAACCCAGACCCAGAAGGACAAATATAGTATGTATTCGCTTATATGTGGATGCTAGCTGCTAAGTCAATGATAACCAAGTATAATCTGAAGAAACACAGAGGTTAGATATAATTTAAAGGACTAGGGGGAGAGACAGGAAATCGAAACAGAATGGATAGTAATAGATATATGTTGGTGGCTGACTAAAATAGGGGATTAAGTGGAGAGGAGAATTGATGATGGGGATTAAAAGAAGAATATGGGAAGAGACAGTTAAGAGTCATTTGAGGGGTAATATGGAAATTTATTACACATTTAAAGGCAATCTAAATGAAATACTCAAATAACTAGTTGGGGTGTATATATCTCTTGTCACCAAATGAACCTTCCAGTACTGGGATTAGATTATCAAATTATGTTGTTGGCAAAAGTGGTTTCACTGGAACCCCAAAACATCCTAGTCTGTTGCCAAGACTGTAGATTTCTTTTCACAATCTGACAGCAAAGCTTAATTGTTGACTACAATACCTACACATCTCACTGAATATGAAGAAACCAAGCTGATGCCTACATAGAAGTCTTTACCCCAATAAGGGTTCTTGGTACAGAAAGGTACTCACATGCTATCAAAGGAGGGACGTAAATAACATCCCAACCACAAAGTCCTTGGTCCACAATGTTGTCCTGTCTGCATATGCTAGAGCAATGTGGCTCAAAGCTGGTGGTAGTAACCAACCAATATCTGATTTGACATAAGGCTCATTCAATGAAGAACCCATACCTGACACTGCTTGGATGACCAAACACCTGAGATTAGCTAGCCCGGGGAAAAATAGTCTTGTTCTGAAAACAAAATAAGTCAACAATCAAATGACTTCTAATGATATTCTGCCATGCTCACAGATTAGTGTCATCATCGGAGAAACTTCTTCCTAGAGACAGATGGGAACAAATGCAAAGAGACCAAAACTGGACTATATGCAGAGTGAGAAACCTTGGAGCACTCAGATTGAAACGGAGTATCTCCATCAAATCTTTCTCGTTGGTTCACTGAGAACAATGTGGAAGAGGAGATGAAAAGATTGGAGGAGTTAAAGGGGATGGAAGTCCTTTAAAAAAAAAAAAGAGTGACCCTCTGTAGATCAGCAGGAGCAATCTTGTACCTTTTCTTGAAATTTTTACCTCGTTCCTCCTGTTTTTGCTTGTTTATTTCTTATTGTCTTATTATATTAGTTTTTGTTCTATCTTAATATATTATGTTATATTAGCCCTTAGAAGCCTGTTTATTCCCTAAGAGGAAGTAAGTGGATCAGACGGCATGGAGGTGGAGAGGAACATGGAGGAGTAAAGAGGGAAAACTGTAATTAAGACATGTGAGGGAAAAAAGTCAGTTTTCAGTAAAAGGCAAAAACAAGGACCAAACACATGCAAAGGAAATATGGCTGCATTTTGGTTGTCTATAGCTTGTAGATCCATAAGAAACAGATGCATACCTCCAGCTGTTTGTCATTTCACTACTTTGTAACAAACAAAAAGAATCTTAATAATACAGTAGAATGAATCAACCGGAAACAAAACTCAATCGCTTCCCTGCCTTCCCACGAAGACAACAGCCAGGACTCAACCATGTCTGGCACACGGAGTGGAAAATTTCAGCTTCAGAATTCTGAAAGTCAAGATATTCAGTGCTGCATATCTTGGTTTAGAATAGAAAGTCTAACAAGATCTTAATTATACTGTGACTGAAGTGGTGGTAACGTAACACCCAAAGGCACAGAATGAAAACTTTGTTGATGCCTTTAAAAAAAAACTTGTACTAAAGGTTAAAAAAAATACTTATTTCATATAAAAGAACTTCGATCCCTGCTGGTACCAAATGAACGGAAACAGTACATTTAATACCATTTTCCATAATCCCACTTTTTTGCATATTTCAAGTTTGTTTTGATTGGAAGCCAGAAGAAGGCATCAGATCCACAGGAGCTGCAGTTACATGTGATTGAATTATTCATGTCCTCTGAAAAGAGGAAGGCTGTTTGTTAACTCCTCTGCACCTACAGGGATTTTTTTTTTTTTTTGTATTTTGAATTTGATCATATAAATTCCATGTGAATTGGTCATACAGAGTTAAATTCAATGATGAAAAACTAATGCATTATTTTTAAAAGTAATTTTCCCATTTCTAATGTTATATCTCTCTATTTAAAAGATAATCACATTTTTAATATAAGAATGACTTGTCAAATCTCACTTTGATGATATTTTTAGATTATGGAATGCATACTGGAAAAAATAAATTTAGCAAAATGATAAGAACGCTTGGAACATATCCAAAAAGTTTGCACATAAAACTGTCAAAATGGCATTTGGCTAGATCTTCTGATAGCCTACAAACAAAACAGAACACATGCAGCAGCACTACCATTTACCCTCTCCATTCATAGGCATTTGCCCTTTCACAGAGTAGATTAAATACTTCGGACAAGTCTCCCCATAGCTTACCTTACTTGACTTTCATTCATTGTAACTAATCCATAGAAGAAAACACACAGGCCGACCACTGCAGCAGGAATCAGCATTCCAGTATACCATCCCAGCCAGGCAAAGTATAAGCCAATCTTCTCACCAAAGTACAGCCTGCACAGAAAGCCAGGCTTCAGTTTGAATGAACGTGATAGAAATGACCTGACAATCTCCAATACCATAAGCTGTGAGCATTTCAGAGGGAATCCAAGGCAGGTAGCCCAGGTGCTTGTTGGCAATACACTCCTGCCTCTTATACAAATCTCATTTTGACAATGTTTCTCAGTGAATCTCATTGTGACAATGTTTCTTGATGTTTCTCTATAAACTTTGTCAGCAACAGGAGTTCAACTTTCAACAGTATCTACTTCCATTCCAACTTTCTTAAAATTGTTTCCATATATCAAATCTTGCCTTTCTTCATGCTTCTAATAGTTTAGCTTTCTAGTCTCTAACAAAGCTATTTTTTGATAAATAAAAAAGAAAAAGCAATAAAGGATCATTTGTCCCTCTGATTGGATTTTTTTGCTTAGGGGAAAAGGATATGTTCTGGCAACCTGGTTTGACACGCTTATGCTCCAGTCTGCAGGGCTACATCTTACCTTGTCCACCAAAGCCCTATCCTGCTTGTCTAGCACGCTTTCTTTGATTATCACTGGTAACTAATTAAAATTAAAAGTCTTTCCTCCTGTAACTGGCATTGCTCTTTTCCTTTGCATTGCTTCTTCCAGGAAGTCTTTCCTGACTCACTGTCCAACCCTTGTAACGTGTGCTGCTCATGTTCCCATGCTGCTCTGAACCATGCCCCAATTACTGTCTTCAGTCATGGCGACTTCTAATAACTCTCCTTTATTTCTCAATTCCTCATCACCTCCAAGCAGGTTAAGCTTCTTGAAGGTTGATCTGTTCATTGTTTCACAAGCAGCTACTATTAGAAAAGTAAAACAAGCCAAAGGAATGATTACACATCATTAGTCTTCAGTTGATATGGGAGTGGCAGGGTAATTAATGAGGCAGGTCTAAGATCTACTCAACTGTTCTTCTTTTACTCCCTTCAGTGCTGGTCTCTAGACTCCCATAGTGTATAAAGAGCTGGCAGAAATAATTTTACATCTTGATTTTCCTACTACTGTGAGGTCTCCATTTTCTTTTCTTTTCTTTTTTTACTGGATACTCTGTATTTACATTTGAGATGTTATCCCTTTACCCATCCTGCTCCCATACCCCTCACTCTCCAGTTGCCTTCACACAGGTGCACTCCCTTCTGGCCCTGCTCTCTAACCCATGGCCTTGTCATTCCCCTGAACTGGGACAATGAGACCTCTCTGGAACAAAGCAGGTGGCTCAGTGATTAAGAGGTCTCCATTTTCTAAAACTGGTTACTTAACTTGCCCTCCCCATCCCACTCCAGCTATGGTGTTAAAGGTTGATGAATCACAGTGTTTGTTGCTAGGGAAAATATCATTTACTATTTGTCATTAACAGATCTTTATAACAATGGGGGAAATGGGATGCAGAGACATATCTGCCCACAACACACTAATACATTGACCTACATTTTGTGGAAGCTTAGCATAAGCGATAATATTAGACTAAAATAGGATCCAAGCCAAAGCAGATTTCAAAGTGTGTCAGGAGAGGAGAAAGCTAGCTGCAGACAAAGAAAGAGGGCTCAAAGTGAACTTGCTGTAGAACATTGGTATTTTTAACCATCTATAATACTTAATTTTTCCATAGAAGTCCACAAAATTCTGCAGAAGACTACTACAGCAGCTCCACTGTTGCTCACTGAGAGCATTTTCCTTTTATTAAAATTACCTTGTGACATTTCAGTTGATGATCTGTCACTTGCTGAAATAACTTTTATCTCAAAGGAAACCCTGGTATCTATGATTTTAAAAAATAACCATTTAATTCAACAACTTTCCTTTTTAACATGCAAGTCTCTCTGATACCTATTGTTAAAGTGCTTGGGAATGTCATAGCACTATTTTTGCAAGTGATCATATTTGAAAGTGCTTCTTTGGATTTCAAATAGTTTTCATGGTAAATTAAATTGAAACTAAATAAGCTGTTGTGATAAAGTACTTAAATCAACTTTAGAAGAGAAAAACAATATAAACACGTCTTGAGAAACAAGTGTTCATTAAAAATAAAGATGAATTGAAAGTCTTTTTTAAATACATCACATTAAGGCATTTCTTTCCTGAACATGACACCCAATATGCCTGTGGAAAACCCATCAGCTATGATGAAAAAACCCAACTGTCACATACCATTCTTCTCTCATTATAGAGAGGCAGGAAACTAATACCCATGAACAATATAACAACAAACAATTAAAAGTTCTGGAAAATTGTTCCTATTAAGAAATGTATACATTAGCTTTTGTAGTTTATTTGAATCTTCCACATCACTGTCTTAAGAACAATTAACTTCCTAAAGTGTATTATTTATTGAACTATTACATGTACTTCTTTATTATGTTATCTTTGCTGGTGTATCTTTCATGACACAACATTGCTTAGTTACTTTTTTTACTAACACGTTTTTCCAGGAGAATCACCTTTCTCTGTGAGCAATCAAACAGTAGTTGGATAATGAAATGTTAGTAAAAGAGACTCCAATTATTCAAAACATGCGATGGTTGCTTAAATTATCTGTCACAACAATAGTGATGCTGCTAATAGATCGCAATATTGACTCCCATTGAACGGTTCTCAAAACTCATCATCGTAGTGCCTAATAAATAGTTTTTGTGAGCCAGTGTACCTTACTCTATTGTATCCATAACTCTCCAAAACAATAACCTTTCTACCTGTATATGTTAGAATGATGGAATTTGTCATGTTTGACAAAATTAAGTATCCGTGTGATTCTTGATTATAGATATAATCAACTAATAACATTTGCACTGCATTCATCTTCTACTTATTTCACTTAATACCATATGGCCCACAGAGCTCTCCTCTGAACCGTTATCCACTCTTTTGAAAAATACTCACTTCCAGACAGGCTTGATGTTTTCAAGGTATATCTGGTAGGTGACTTCCTTTCTCTTGGGTCATGGTTAAACTTGTCTACAAGCTTTCCTCCTCATGTCACAGCTTGTATCTCGAATATCTTTCTCCAGTTAGACATTAGTTAATTCTGGCAAGTCCTTCCTCCTCTTGAATTTTTAATAACTGGTTTAATAGTTGCTTCTAGTTTTTACTACTCCTTGAGCATGTCATTACATGTTGGTTCTCAGGATTCTTTTGCCCATTTCTATATAGACTTCTTAACTGAATTCCCTTCAATCACCCCTTCAGTGTTCTACTTCCTGCTGACACAATGGGAGATACAAAGGTGAACTACTTCATATTTATAGTTTATAAAGTGATAAAATATCAACACATATAGCCTAGTAATATGAATGATTTTCTTTTACTCTATACAAATACATCTTTAGCTAGAGAGTCAGAAGTGTACTATGTATTCCATGCTTTCTATTATTATATGACTAAAATAAATTATGAAAATAAAATGTAAGTATCCCCAGGTTAACACTGAAGCCAGGCATAGTAATATATGCCTTTAATTTCAGCAGAGGCAGGTAGTGCTTGGCGATTGAAATCCAGCCTATTTTCCCGGCTGCCCTCATGGCTGTTTAGTGCTTCTTTTTGTTTTGATTTTGAAGGTAGACAATTGTTCTGGATCCACTGTAAAATGCTTACAATGAAGTTGGACAAAGAAATATCAGATGACTTGGAGGCAGGAGAAACACAACACCCAGAATCATTTTCTTTTCCCTCCTATTACGTAACTCTGTTTCCTTTGACTGTGTAATGATGTCATTTCTCCTCTGCTATTGAATAAACTAGTCATTTGATGCTGATAAAAACCTCTGATAGACATAAATGCTATTCACATCTACTCTAAAACTCTGTAGCCACTTCCACACATTGAGTTTGTTTCCCCTTGAAGAATCACGTAGTAGTTTCTTTTGTGCAGATTGTTTCTTAGCTGACTCCACTGTGATACCAAATAA
This sequence comes from Micromys minutus, assembly GCF_963924665.1. NCBI lineage: Eukaryota > Metazoa > Chordata > Mammalia > Rodentia > Muridae > Micromys > Micromys minutus. The sequence goes on from NC_137952.1 coordinate 19,123,254, forward strand.
TTCCAAGGCTAGAAAATGACAAAAATCAGTTTGCTTCTGATTACTCACCAGCCCATCTTTTGTACCTGATTAAGTCCAGAGGCTGATGCTTGTACCACATTCCCCAGCGTGCCCAGCGCTCATACAACAGATGTCTGTTATTCTGAGGTCCATGGGTTTTGATGGGAAGGCTACTCTTGTAGGCTCCCTGCCACAGATACAATAACATCGATTGTTACTAGATTTTAAACTGAACGAATACTGGTGTTTCCCTAAGAAGATAATTTGCCAACTTAATGGAAATAATAGTAATTATATACTCAAGTATATAATAGTTATAGGAAAATAATGTTTTAGAAAATTTTCAATTAATTTTGGCCACTTTTATTTAAATAAATAGGTGTATATAGTTTACCCTTTGGAATTCAGGAATTTTAATTAAAAAATCACTATCAATGACAAAATTCTCATAATCTTTAACTAAGCAAATGGATATTCTGCTTTAATATGTGAACTAGATTTACAAAAGTTTTCCTTTAATTATAGCTGTAAAGAGAATAAATGTTTACTTAAAAGCCTGGTGTTATAACTTTGAAGTCACCTAGGTGTTTTATCCTGTGTTTCTAAAAATTTATATCTGATATTTCAAATTTTAAGTAGTCATAACTTTTATCAATGTTAATATGATATCCATCCAGTTGGGGAGTTCCTAATCACTGGGCCTGAGAACTTATGAAGCTTTTTTGACTCCTTGAGCTCTGGTTTGCAAGTGTCTTGAGACCGCAAGGAGATCACTTATGTGCATTTCGTCTCCATGTATTTAATAAAATGGAAAATTTAGGCAGGGAAGGGGCAAACCAGTGGTGTCCTTCTTAAAATATCCCAAGTATTTAAGATTTAATGATTAGAAGCTAAAGACAGGAAAGAAAAGAAGCTTGATTTTAAGTGTCGGATATCCACGGGAGAAAATATTTGCTTTTGGAACTAGATTGCTGTCTGCTTGATACTGAACGCTAGGATAAATAGCAACTTTGTCATTCTTTTGTAGTCACTGTTAATAAATCAAATATATGGCATTCACCCATCCTTAGTGGTCAAACCATATACATTTCTAGATGCTAATACTTAGGATACCTGGGATACCAATATATAACATACACTTACCAACAACAACAACACTGCCCTAGCTTGACCTAAGTGGTGACCTGTAAGGAGAACTGGCTGAAAAGGTAACTCCAGCCTACTGAGGGCCTAACTGAAGGCTCAGACATCACCACTGGTCCCCATCCTCACATTTGATTAGTCCTTCCTTCACCAATCATCTGTGAAAGAACTATAGATCTGCCTGGTGTCTTAGAAAAAGTGTTTCTCATACATCTGCACCCCTGGCCTATTTCTTTTACCATTTCCTGCCACTTCTCACTAAGATAATTTGATGTTTCCTCTACCTATTGTCTTCCTTTTGTAAGGAAAAAAAATGCCCTCTGGACTAGGAATAAAGATTATGAGGTTAGATTTAATATCCAGAACCAATCACAAAGAAAGGCATTATTTTAAAGTATCCTTATTGGACTATAGTTTAATATCATTGACTTTACTTCCTTCCTTGTAAATATTCATTTTCTACTATTAGTAAATAGAAATTCTCATCAATCTACTTCAACTTTGTTTGAACATATATTACTGTTCACCAATGGCACTTCTTATTCTTTTGGTGTATATGTGTCATTTATTTATATTTCAAATAATATATGTATATATATGCATATATATACACAAATGAAAGGAACTATCATCAACAACTAAGTTACAACAGATACTGAATCTCCAGTGAGAAACTCAAGTGAGCTGGTGGTACCCCTGCTAACTCTGTAGCAAAATTACTGTACCCTATAGAATGAACCAAATATTTCTTTGCTAAATGACTCTTTAGTTATGCTTCTCTGATCACTTTATCACTTATTAGGTGGCATTATTTAAAATGGTGTTTAATTTTCATGAGCTGTGTTCCTTTATATCTAATGAGAGAATGTTTACTTCATTCTGTGTTGCCATAATCATGGGAAAATATGTATTGACTCAGCACATGAAACATGTGCAGGAATGGCTCATGACTTTACCTCTATTTTTAATATTAAATGAACATTTCATGAGGATTATTAACTTTTGGCTTCCTATACTTATAACTGCCTATGTTTTTATATAACTTTATAATGGAATTAAATTATTGTCAGTAACAGTTTTTTTTTCAAATGAGAGATAGACCCATATGAAACATTTAACCAATTGACAAGTACATTTCCAATTCAGTTTAAGTACTAATGGTGATGCAGAGCTGTGAATCTCTCATATGCTCTAACTTCAGACATCACTGCTGAAAGTTTGTAAATATTAAAGAACCGACGGCCTTTGAAAGTAAAGACCTACTGACACAGATGCAGATGCTCACAGTCAACCACGAAATTGAGCACCAGGACCACCATAGAGGAGTTAGAGAATGAACTAAAGGAGCTGAAAGGGGTTGCAACTCTATAGAAAGAACAATATCAACCAACCAGACCCCACAGAGCTCCCAGAGACTAAACCACCAACCAAAGAATACATTCGAATATTAAGCTGTAACCATGGCTCCACCTGCATATGTAGCAGAGGATGGCCTTATTTGGCATCAATGGGAGGGAAAACCTTTGGTCCAATGAAGGTTTGATGTCCCAATTAATACAGGGGAATACTAGGGCAGTGTGGAGTGAGAGGAGGAGCACCCTCATGGAAACAGGGGGAGGAGGAAGGATGGAGGGTTTTCAGAGGAGTAATCAGAAAGAGGGATAATATTTGAAATGTAAATAAACAAAATGATCAATAAAAAATAAAGACATGAAATGTGTAATTTATTTTAAGATGTGATTCATGTTTAAGAAAAATAAGTCCTTAATCTTTACACACCAAGAAAACTTTGAATAATTCCAGGTTACATCTTGTTTTACATGTGCTTTATGCTCATTGTAACTAGTAAGATCTTAATGCACACCATCAAACTTTTAAAAAAACCAAGTACTGACAAAAGTGTATTCGTATACTCTTATGCAAAAATGCTTATAATCTGTACATTTATCTTTGTTTTTTTTAAATAAAGTTGTTCAATTTAAAAAAACAAAAAAGAAAAATAAGTCAAGAGTTTGCAAATCAGAGTGCTGGCGGAGTTTTATAGATGCTATTTAAGTTGTTCAGGGCCACCTCATCTTTTGTCTTACTACTTGTAGGAAGGCAATAGGTAGATAAAACATCAATGCTTTGATTTTTTTCGACTTTCAGTCATTCTAAAATAATAGCCACAAGGGAGGACCCTGTCTTATTTGGAATGAATATGTATCTCAAGCAGAATGGTGTATTGTATTGGAGCAGAGGTAACAAGAATGTTAAACTGCTCTCATGGAGTCTGGGATTACTCCCATGGGGCAAACTGTAGATACGTTTTGGAGGCAATGGACCACTGTACAGCTAAGCAATAGTAATTGGTTTCAGTGGACTGTTCTAAGTGTGAGCACCTAGATTCAAATGAATGAAATGGTTCAAGCACTGTGTTGGTTAAAATGAGAAAAGTCTCTAGTAGTCTCAGGTACTTGAAAAGTTGGTCTTCATTAGGTTGAGCTGCTTGAGGAGGTTGAAGAGATGTATCATAGGGAGGAAGTACGATATTTTGGGTGGAGCTAGAGAGTTCACAGCCTCATCCTATCTCGTTTCTCTGCTTGGCTTTTGATGTTTTAGATCACTCTCACTGCTCCACTCATCATCCCTGCTCCTTGCTGCCATGTTGCCCCCATCTTGAACTCTGGCCCTCTAGAAACTGGAGCTCAAATAAACCCTTTTCTTCATATGTTACCTGTCAGGGTGTTTGATCACAGCAATAGAACCAATAGAGAACATAACCAATACAGCCCCAGAGAATGAAATTCTTTTATTTTATATATTTATCTCAAATATATATAATTTATATATGTTTAAATTATATATATATACACACATATATATATAAAATTTATATCTTTGAAAATTACCTCATGTGGGGGGAATGCTGCTATGTATGAACCATTATTAATAAGTTTACGGATGCCTAGAAAGAGATGAAAAATCACAATCAATTTCAATAACAGTTTTTCTTTAAAGCATATATAAACTCACAATGGACACAAAATTATTTTAACAGTTGAAATAATTCAAATGACGTCCTTCATCATGTCGACCACAGGGACAGTAATTCTGAGGAAGAGACTGGTAGTCAGTCTATGAGTGTTCTTGTAGTATTACTTGCATGCATTACCAGCATACAGATTCATTCTGCCATATCTCAATGTGATATGTGGTGAACTGCTAATTCCCACTTCTTGGGACAACATGGACGAAGAAAACCGTTTTCACCAGCTTTGGAATACAGTGAAGTTTAGTCAAAGAAAAAAATTTCTGTCATTTGTCAGGAAAGACTGATGCATCGAAAAACATTTGCTTATGCTAAGTGGAAAGGTCATAAAATGTCAGTCAGACTTGCCATCTCAGTGAAGGTATGTATACGAAGTTGGATGAATACTGAGAAAACTTTCTGAAGAGGATTTTTGCTGTCATTATTTATTAATATGTATGAAAGTAATTCTTGTACACCTGAAGTATGGAATTGTTTCTCATAGTGAGAACACAATTACTTTAGGTGCTCAACAAATAATTATAATTTAATAAAAGTTTATCAGAGACTGTTGTACAGGTGTTTGAAGCAGTAGCTTCATGTGATAAGGACTTAAGAAAACATTCTGTAGATTTTTTAAAGCAAAAAGTGCATAAAAATACTCATTTACATTTTGAAATAATATACTTTTGCTTTTTCTATACATTTGTCATTGATAAATGAGCTTAGAAATAAGCTTTATTTTATTTTAGATTTTCTGTGTTTAGCTTATTTTTCACAAAAGATATACCTTTAATCGTCATTTAAACATGTCACATAAACCTATAATCACAAGTTTCCCTAAAGTAGAAAAATTTTCAGCTCATTCTCTGGGTATTTTAAATTTTGAGTCTTTAGAAATTTTCTCACTGTTTCTAATAAAGTTATCATGTCTAAAATAACTGCTTTGATTGTTTGGTCACAAATAAATTGTTAATCAGAAAAACAAAACAACAACAACAAAAAGGCCAACCAGGTCCAGAAGATTCGACTTTACCGAGTAAACATGGAACGTGGTTCTTTACACCTGCGCTTTTCTCCATCGGAGCACAAGCAGGAAGCATACAATAGCTACCAAAGGTTGCCAACGTTTACTTTAAAAGACTTCAGAACATTTCGAGAACATGGTTTTCAATACTGCAAATATGCCCCACAATTAAAAGGTCAACTTACGTATTGACTGTTCGGTTTCCATGTCTGTATGAAGTTTGCAGTCTTGTTTTATCTTAAAATTTCCTATTTTCTTTTGCATTATAAGCTGCTAACTCCACCAAATGGTACATTTAATAAGCTAAAATGAGTGACAATTTATTATTCCAGAATTAATCTCTCAGGTTTCTTATACACCCTTGTAGACTTTCTTTTATTTTTTTATTTCTATGTATTGAGTTAAAAGAATTACACTAGACTAATAATTTTGTAACTTGTTTTTTACATATTGAATTGGGAAGATCTTCCAAATTTAATAATGAGCTAGAAAATAATTTCAACTTCTGAACTGAAAGTCTGCATTATGAACTATTTACCATGGAACAAATAAGAAATAAATTATATAAGTATATATTTAAAAAGAGAATTTTAACACTGTTGATAATGAGAAAATGCACACTTTTTAATGGTTATGAGTATCTAATATTGTGAATATAGCATATTTAATATTTCTATATTTATATTATAAAGCCATGCTGAACACTTTTCAAACCATATTTTCATTTAAAGAGTTATTAGCATAAGATCAATCTTGCTATTGTATATTTGTGGTTCATATTTGATACTTTGAACAAATGCCCTCAAAATATATTTTTAATGAAAATTAGCAACACAAAATATTTATAAAATTTGTTTCTCCTGTGTTAATCCTTTCATACTGAATGAGAAAGGTTAAAATTTTCAGTTTTAGTTGTTTTCTATTTTAAACTATGTCTGTGAAATAATGTTCTTACCCACTTTTGATATTCCGTTTTCATATTTGGTACGTTCCAGCATGTGATAAACTATCCTGCTTCGAGTAGCATTGCTGAAGAAGGTGTCCTTATTGTTTATTATAAAGCTGTTAAGACAAAGGCATTGTTTTTAATATTCAGAGCAGAACACAAAGTGTAGTCACAATTATGAATTCCTGGGTACCCACCATCTGTCTGTATAATAGAAGATAGTACAAGTATAATAATCTGGGATGAGAAAAAAGTTGTCTTCTTTAACAGAATTGACAGACATAATATAAAGTACAGAGAGTGATCAAATATTTATTTTAACCTTTTTCAGTTTGTAAAGTGCTCTATGTATCCTTTTATGTCCTGTTTATAATAAATAACAGTAAGGTCATCATTTACTCTCTGGCATTTGTTCCACAACAAGCAAAGTAGCTCCAAGTAGAGAGCATTAAAAATTGCTGTCATGCCCAATGTGGGCATTTTCCATTCTAGCTTATCCGGACTTCAGAGTTTAGTGATGTCCTACAGTTCTGCTTTCCCACAATGACCTAAAATGTGTCTATGTTGGAATAACAGCAAGGATACCTGAGAGAATGGATGGTACAAAAACCAAAGGGATATTTCACAAAGAAAAAAAATGGATCTGGTTAAAATTTCTAATATACTGGGAGTCTCCAAGCTGTGGAATGAACTGGATCTCACTGGATAACTGTTTTCTGCTTTTAGACCCTTGAGTACTGTGTGTGATAAGACATCTCTTGTCAGGCGTTTCATCTGAGAGTATTATTTTATCCCTTGCTTCCTTTTAACCCCACATATTCAAAGAGTTACTTTCCTGGTAAATCACCAGTCACCACAATACAATTTCCTTTTTCCTGATTGTCAGGCCTGGATTATGAGATGGTCATCTTCCTAACTTCAATTTCCACCTGATAGCTAGCTGTAATGTGAGCAAATCCCTGTACTTTAACATGGCAGCAGCATCTTTTAAAGAACACAGTTGTCTTTCTTACTTCCTTCTAATATCTGTCTATACATATACTTCAACCTGCCAACCCCCCCCCCAAGTTTTATTTCTGTAGCTCTGGTTCTTATGTCTGATTGCATACTGAATTGTATAGTTACTATCAACTTAAAAGTGCCCTGTTTTCTTGCCTTCATTTTTTGGGGGGGGGAATATTTTGTTTCTCCTGTAACAATTATTCCACTTTCCCATTATCAATAAAGTCTTCACCTTCCTAAGAAGGTTTTCCTCTTTTAAAAAGTCTTCTCAGATCATTTACATTGAATATGACACAATCTACTCCATTACATCTTATTTGTGTCTTTTCAGTGGGCAGGTTTTACCCAACATGGTTTATCTCAATCTGCACTGCTTCCCCTATTGTCACACATTGAGTTCCTCAGTATTTAATATTTATGTGTCTTCTCTGTATTCAGATACAATAAATTCAGAGTGTTGGTTATTATAGACAGCAGAACGTTTTAAGGCTACCAGTTCTTAGGCAGAAAAGCTCCGTTTGTGGCAGGTTGTGTTATGGAGAAATTAAGCAGGTAGTATAAGTAAACAAGTAAATAAGTAAATCCAACTGGTTTCCGTGAGAAAAATGCAATAATATAATGGCGTAGTGAATGATTGTGGCAAGAGGCAATGGCAAGATTTTTCTGATATGATTTTTCTTAGATAATGATGTTTAATAGAGGCAGACTATTAAGAAGAAGAAAACCCTGCAAAGCTCAGAGGCAGAATAGGTCAGGAGAATAGAATCATAGTAATGATTCTGCTGAAGCTCCATCTAGTTAGACCTTGAACCCAAGGCTTGTATATCTGCGTTACGCCTGCAGAAGAGGGAGAGAAAGAGGTGCACATGAATGGCATCATGGTGGCCTGCACTAAAAACGATCATAAACTGAATTTTGTAATATGTATGAGTGAGACTTTACGGGAGAGGTATAAGCCAGTTATTTTCATGATCTGATTGACATTTTTCAAAGACTGAGATGGTTCCTTTAGCTTTCAAAGAATGAGGAGAACATTTTGTTTCACCTTGTTTGGTACAAGGACAGATCTTTGAGATTGTGAAGTACCACAGTAGGATGATGAAGCCCTGGGTTGTGAGCTCTCTATATGTGAGAGTTCATGTCCTGTCTTACCCTCATATCTTCAGAACTGAAATACAAAAGATTAATTTTGTATGCATCTCAAGAATTAAATAGTGAAATGATTGGATAGTTTGAGAAGAAACTCTGATTTCAGGCAGTGGTATAGATTCCTCTGAAATTCCACCAATGCAGACAACCAGAATGTGTCTGTAGGTTCCAGAGACTTGGTATTCTACCATATACAATATAATTCTCTATCTCTGTGTTTACATTATGTTATTTAGATTTACGATTTTCTCTTCTATACCATTTATCTAAGGGAATTATGAATGCAGAAGGCAGGAATTGCATTGTAATACAACTTTAATTCAATTAATGAGCTGTAGAACCTCAATAAAAACATTAGAATGAAAGTATGAACAAATAAAGAGTTATGAAAGAAGACAAGGAGAAAAAAGGCTGGCAGAGAGGAAGATGGAAAGAATGAAGCTAGAAAAGTAGAGACAAGTAGCCTTCTCTAAAGAAAATTTCAATTTCTCTAGTTTAATAAGATTAAACCAAACTGCTTAATTGTTAAATTAGTTAGTGTTATTGTTAAGAGCAATCCTATTATTGTTGCCATTATCATTTAAATGAATTATTTTCTACCATAATTATTTTTAAAAGATTTATTGTATGTGTCTGAGTGTTTGCTTACATGTATGTATGTATAATACATATGGGAGTGGTGCTTGAAGAAGTCAGAGAAGTTGTTGAACCCCTTGTAAGTGGAGTCACAGGCAGTCATGAGCTTCCCAGTCTGTGCTGCGGATCTCCTCTAACTGGAGTCAGACGGCTGTGAGTCTCCATGTGTGAGCTCCAGGTTCCCTGTGACTGGACTCCAAGGCAGTTGTGAGCCTCCATGTGTCTGCCAGAAACTCCTCTGTTGAAAGTATCAGGTGCTTTCAACTATTGATCCACCTCAGCATCCCACAGTTATTACTTCTAATGTATATTTAGAACCCTAGTTTATAGATTAATATTTAATTATTACTTAATAACATCTGATCATGAAATTTATATAGAATCAAATGTTCACTTAGTGCTGTTTCTAAGTTAAATGTAACTCTAATATAATCATTCGTTCTTTGACCGTTAGTGGACAATGGAAATATCCACAGTTATTTGTTTTCTACATATAAGCTCAAGGAAATGAAAACGTCAAAAGCAGGTCATAGAAAAGTGATGAGCACTCACTGATGAATCCTGGCTCTGCTGAAAGGGCCAGTGTAGCAGTCTGACTCCTCCAGTTCCGGAAATGCTGACTTGTCCAGAACCATTGGATTTTGCGACATCCATTTTTTGATTCTTTTAAAATAGTTTTGTACCCTAGGACAAAGTAAAATTTCAGAAATAACTAAAGTTGTATCCCAAAGCGATATTAATTTTTTGTTACAGTATTCTTAAGTAATAGAGAAAAAAAGATTCCAGGTGGTAGAAACCTCCCATGAACACACACAAACACACTGCACATATACCACACACACACATACACACTCATGTACATGTTTGCAAACACATATACCCATGTATACATAAGTACACACATGCACACATATACATATGTATATACAAATTTACACACAAGCACACACATGCACATACATTTTACAAACAATACACATGTATACACACATACACATGTATATATACACATGTGCACACATCTAAATATACACATACATAAACACATGCATAAAACATGCACACTCATATATAGAAATGTACACACACACACACACACACGTACAATGTACACATACACATGTATACACACATTCATACTCATGGATATATTTGTAAATGTGTACAAACATAAATGTACATATGCATGTGCATGTACATATTTGCATACATACATATACTCACTACACACATACACATATTAACATACAACTCACACACACCACAAGTGCACAAACATAAATGTATACACCTATACTGCACACATTCTTTAATCTACCTCACATACCTTATACACAATACACATTTGGACACACTTATACTCAGATACTGACAGATATATACACATGCACACTTCTGCCTACACACATAAAAAATAAATACTAAATTAATTTTTATATAGTTTTAAATCCTTTCAGAGAAATAATAACTCTGTATGAAATACCTTAAATTACCTTATATAAAAGTGGCTATATGAAGAGGCATTTTTTAAAAGGCAGCATGTCATATTTCTTAAAGCTGTATATATGGTACACTTGTAAACACTAATTACTTCCTAAATTTTAATAAAAGTGTTAAATTGCATGTAAATGAATATTATATACATATGCTAATTGAATTATTTTAATCATTTTCTTTTACAGAACAAAAAACAAATCAAAACAGCCAACTGACCTTCCGTGTTGATTCTGAAAATTTAAATTCTGTTACTATAACAACAGCTGTTTCTATTTAAAAATACCATGCAGTATTTACACAGTGATAATGGTATGTTGCTGGGGATTTTGGGTGTTTTCTGTGATAGAGAAGTCAATGTAGCAGGAAGAATATATTTAGACAGAATTATAATCTATTGTAAGATTAGTTTTGTCAGATTTTGAACTTCTGAAAAAAATTAAGATAGCCAAAGACAAGCAACAAATACTGTATTTTAAGAATTGGCTCAAATACACTTTTAATGGTAAAATTATCATGAGAAATAAATCCTGCTTAAAAGCTTAGGATGTAATAATTTTGATGATTGCTTATCATGTCAGATGATCACTGGGATTCTGTTCAGTTTTGGTGACTCTACAACATTTGTTTTAAACCTAAACTAACAAGCAGTTTCTGAGTTTTTCAGGATGCCGATTCTCATTAGAATGAAAACCCTTGAGCTAATAAAATATAATTGTGTCCTAATGTCAATGAAAGACATGGATAAAAACAATAATAGAGATCAAAAAATTTAGCCATTTAAAATTCAACATTGCTATTAAGAAGCAATGGAATATGGGTAGTGATGACATTCAGAGCTCAATTTACCAGTTTCTGAAACTAGACAAAACAAGTCAATACTAGAGCTCATGATTTCATCTCTAAGGTCAGAAAGTGATCCCACTTATCCTACAGAATAAAGGGGTCAGAACAAATTAAAGATCAACTCTGAAGACACTTGAATAATGTGAATGCACTGCAGCACCTAATGGCTCATGATTGTTGACTGAAAAAACAACTTAGAAATAATAGAATGTGTAACATTTACAGATGGACATTAAGATTCCCACCTTCAGTTATTATCAGAATATAAACACTATTAGACATATACTTTCACAAGAACTTTTTTAATTGAACAACTTTATTTTAAAAAACAAAGATAAATGTACAGAGTCTAAGCATTTTTTCATAAAAGTATCTGAATACATTTTTGTCAGTAATTGATTTTTTTAAAGGTTTGATAGTGTGCATTAAAATCTTACTAGCTACAATGAGCATAAAGTACATGTAAAACAAGATGTAACCTGGAAATAGTAAAAGTTTTCTTTGTGTGTAAAGATTAAGCATAATGGTTTTCCTTTTTTTGGCTTTTTTTTCTTGAACTTCATATACTCTCTGAGTTGTTTCTGGGGTGTTCAGAGCTTTCTGGGGTTAGTATTCCATTATCAGTGACTGCATATTCTGTCTGTTCTTTTGTGACTGGGTTATCTCACTCAGGATGATATTCTCTAGATGCATCTATTTTCTTAAGAATTTCATAAAGTCGTTGTTTCTGAAAGCTGAACAGTACTCCATTGTGTAAATATATCATAGTTTTTGTATCCATTAATCTACTGAAGGACATCTGGGTTCTTTCAAGCTTCTGGCTATTATAAATGGGGCTGCTATGAACATTGTGGTGCATGAGTCTTTGTTGTATGTTGGAGCTTTTCTGGGATATATGCCCAGAGGTGGAATAACTGGGTCTTCAGGTAGTACTATGTCCAATTTTCTGAGGAACTGCCAGATTGATTTCCAGAGTGGTGGTACCAGTTTACAACCCCACCAAGAGTGGAGAAGTGTTCCCTTTTCTCCAGATCCTCGCCAGTATCTGCTGTCATCTGAATTTTTGATCTTGGCCAATCTGACTGGTGTGAGGTAGAATCTCAGGGTTGTTTTAGTTTGCATTTCTCTGATGGCTAATGATGTCGAGCACTTCCTTAGATGCTTTTCAGTCATTTGATATTCCTCAATTGAGAACTTTTTGTTTAGCTCTGTACCCCATTTTTAATAGGGTTGTTTGATTCTCTGGTATCTAATTTCTTGAGTTCTTTGTATACCTTGGATATTAGGCCTCTATCTGATGTGGGGTTGGTAAAGATCTTTTCCCAAACTGTTGCCTGCCTTTTGGTGTTTTGACAGTGTCCTTAGCCTTACAGAAACTTTGCTATCTCATTAAGTCCAACTTGTCAATATTTGACCTTAGAGCATGAGCCATTGTTGTTCTGTTCAGGAAATTTTTTCCTGTGCCTATGTAGTCTAAGGTTTTCCCTAGTATCTCTTCTAATAATTTCAGTGTACCTGGTTTAATGTGGAAATCTTTGATCTACTTTCACTTGAGCTTTGTACAAGATTTAAAAAAAGCGTTTATTTTCATTCTTCTGCCTGCTGAGTGCCAGTAGAACCAACACCATTTGTTGAAAAGGCTGTCCTTTTTTCATTGAATGTTTACAGCTCCTTTGTCAAAATCAGGTGACCATATATGTGAGGGCTCATTTCTCGATCTTCTATTTTATTCCATTGATCCATGTGCCTATCTTTGAACCAGTACCATACAGTTTTTAGAACAATTTCCTTGTTATATAGCTTGAGGTTATGGATAGTGATTCCTGCATATATTTTCTTGATGTTGAGGATGGATTTCGCTATTCTAGGTCTTGTGTTATTCCAGATGAAATTGCACATTGCTCTTTCAAACTCTATGAAGAATTGGGTTGGAATTTTGTTTGCGATTGTATTGAATCTGTGGTTGCTTTTGGTAAGATGGACATTTTTACAGTGTTGATCCTTCCAATCCATGAACTTGGGAGATCTTTCCATTTTCTGAGATAACCTTGATTTCCTTCTTTAGAGATTTGAAGTTCTTGTCATACAGTTCCTTCACACCAAGGTATTTCATATTGTTTGTGACTATTGTGAAGGGTATCTTTTTTTAAATTTCTTTCTCTGCATGTTTGTTTTTTGAGTACTGGAAGGCTACTGATTTATTTGAGTCAATTTTATATCCAGCCATTTTGCTGAACTTGTTTATCAGCTGTAGAAGTTCTCTGGTGGAATTTTTGGGGTCACTTACATACACTATAATGTCATCTGCAAACAGTGATGTTTTTACTTCTTCCTTTCAAATTTGTATCCCTTTTATTTCATTTTGCTGTCTAATTGCTACAGCCAGAACTTCCAGTATTATGTTTAATAGGTAGGGGCAGAGTGGGCAGCCTTGTCGAGTCCCTGATTTTAGTGGAATTGCTTCTAGTTTCTCACCGTCATGTTTGATGTTGGCTATTGGTTTGCTGTATATTGCTTTTCTTAGGTTTAGGTATGGGTCTTGGATTCTTGTTCTTTCCAAGACTTTTAACATGAAGGGGTGTTGAATTTTGTCTAATGGTTTCTCAGCATCTAATTAGATGATCATTTTTTTTGAGTTTGTTCATATGGTAGATTATGTTGAAGGATTTCCGTAAATTAAACCATTCCTGCATCCCAGGGATGAAGCCTACTTGATCATGATGAATGATCATTTTGCAGTATTCTTGGATTCAGTTTGCAAGGATTTTGTTGAGTATTTTTGCATCAATGTTCATAAGTGAGCTTGGTCTGAAGTTCTCTTTCCTTGTAGGGTCTTCATGTAGTTTAGGAACAAGGGTTATTGTGGCCTCAAAAAATGAATTAGGTAGTGTTCCATCTGATTCTATTTGGTGGAATAGTTTGGAGAGTATTGGTATTAGGTCGTCAATAAATGTCTGATAAAAATTCTGCACTGAACCCATCTGGACCAGGGCTGTTTTTGGTTTGGAGGCTTTAGATGACTGCTTCTATTTCTTTAGGTGTTATGGGATTATTTAGATGGTTTACCTGGTCCTGGTTTAACTTTAGTATCTTGTATTGGTCTAGGAATTCATCCATTTCCTCCAGATTTTCCAGCTTTGTTTAGTATAGGCTTTTGCAGTAGGATCTGAAAATTTCTTGAATTTCTTCAGTTTCAGTTATTATGTCTCCACTTTCATTTCTGATTTTGTTAATTTGATACTCTCTCTTTGCCCTCTTGTTAGTCTGGCTAAGGGTTTATCAATCTTGCTAATTTTCTCAAAGAACCAGCTCTTGGTTTTATTGATTCTTTGAATGGTTCTTTTTGTTTCTATTTGGTCTATTTCTGCTCTGAGTTTGATTATTTCTTGCAGTTTACTCCTCTTGTGTGTTTCTGCTTCCTTTTGTTCTAGAGCTTTCAACTGTGTTGTCATGTTGCTAGTGTATGCTCTCTCCAGAATTTTTTGAGATGAAAAAATAAGTCTCAGATGGTAAAATATCACCAATCCTGGATTTGCAATGAGCTTCCAGAGACTGTTTAATTTATTTTATTTTTCCTTCTTTCGGTTTTTTATTATTAAATGAATATCTTCAGAACTAAACAGATCATGGGAAAATGCAGAATGTGTTCAAATAGTCACTGTAATAAGGTGGAAAGTGAATATTGAGTTACTGTTTATGCTGATTCCAACCTTGATAAGAACACAATTTATCAGATTATCAATACTATATATATTTTTCATATTGAACATCTTTTTCATGGTGGATTTTCAGGTAAAAAATAGTGAATACTTGTAAATGAAAATTAAATTTATGCAACTATACTGTCTTCTTATTTCTTCTATTGGTGCCTAGAAATATATTGATCATTAGAAACAAATAAATACCCAGACATTATATATTTTTAGTGTTTCCATGCAATTATTATTCATGCACAATTAATTTTTTCTATTGCAAGAAAGAAAAAGCACTAATAAAAAGTGCACATTTTTTATCATTTTAAAATGCTGTACTATTTTAAATGAGTGTCAATCAAAATATTGTAAACATTGATCATTTATGCCTGGCTTTTAATATAAAATATTGTTTTTAAGAATTCAAATTAAAAGAAAATTCAGAATCAGGTTTTCTTAAGTGGATATGTGAATATCTATAAGCTAGTAGTAGAGATTTTTCCCTTTAATTAAATGCTGATGTTGTATTTTCTTATAAACCCTTCACTTTTTGATCCCTACTTTTCACCACTTAAATACATGAAACAGAGAAATGAAGGAAACTGTTTGCAACATATTGAATGTTGGGGAAAAAGATTTATTAATATTTCAAATACCTAATTTTATGAATTTAATAAAAATAATCAACATAAAATATCACAAAACAACATGATATAGTGCTCATTTTCTTAGTTTGTTTGGAAAAATTTGAACTGTGGACAAATACCATTTTAAAATAGTTAAAATTTTTAAAAGTTGCCTCTTTAGATTTTAATATACTAATGCACATGCCTCATTTGAAATGTCAGTTAACTTCAAATTTAAATTATAATATTTTAGTGTCACTTAGCAAAACTCTGAAAATATGTCTATTTAAGAATAAGTCTGCTAATAATGACACAGTTGAAAAGTTAATTTTAGAACAGCCACAATGGACACAGAAAAAATGTTATTTAAAATAGACAATATTCTTTCAAAGAAACCTAAAAGAAGATAGCCACAGAAACATAATTCTACCTCTAACAAAAAAATAACAGTAAGCAACAATCACTTTTCTTTAATTAATATCTCTTAACAACTATGGACTCAATTTCTCAATAAAAATACATAGGCTAACAGACTGGGTGCATAAATAGGACCTCGAACTCCGCTGCATACAGGAAACTCACCTCAGAGACAAAGACAAACACTACCTTTTGCAAAGTAAAAGGCTGGAAAATATTTCCAAGCAAATGATCCCAAGAAGCAAGGTGGAGTAGTCATTTAAATATTGAATAAAATTGACTTTCAACTAAAAGTTATCAAAAAGATAAATAAAATCACTTCATATTCATCAAAAGAAAAATCTACCAATATAAACTATTTAAAAATGTGGTAGAGATTTAAACATAGAATTTTAAAGTGAAGAATACTGAATGGCTGAGAAGCACCTAAAGGTATGTTCTACGTTATTAGTCATCAGGAGAGTGTAAATCGAAACAACCTTGATATTCTACCTCACCCAGTCAGAATGCCTAAGATCGAAAACTCAGGTGACAGCAGATGTTGGACAGAATGTGGTGAAAGAGAAACAATCCTCCATTGTTGGTGAAATTGTGAGCTGGTAAAACTGCTCTGGAATCAGTCTGGCGGTTCCTCTGAAAATTGGACTTAGTGTTACTTGAGGACCCATCTATACCACTCCTGGCCATATACCCCAAAGATGCTTTAATATATAACAAGAATACATGCTCCACTATGCTCATAGCAGCCTTAATTAAAATGGCCAGAAACCAGATGTCCTTCAACAGAGGAATTCAGAAAATGTGGTACATATACACAGTGAAGTACTATTCAGCTATTAAAAACAATGATTTCATGAAATTCTTAGGCAAATGGATGGAGTCACAAAATATCATCCAGAGTGAGGTAACCCTGTCACAAATGCATATATATTATATGCACTCACTGATGAGTGGATCTTAGCCCAAAAGCTCAGAATACCCAAGATACAATCTACACACCCGATGAAGATAAAGAAGGAAGACCAAATTGTGGATGCTTCAATCCTTCTTAGGAGGGAAAATAATATATTCGCAGGTAGAAATATGGAGACAGTGTGAAGCAGAGACTGAAGGAAATGCCATTCAGAGACTGACTTACTCCAAGATCTATCCCCTATAAAGTCACCAAACCCAGACAATATTGCTGATAACAAGAAGTGCATGCTGACAGGTGCTTGATATGGCTTTTTCCTGAGTTGTTCTATCAGATCCTGACGAATACAGAGGAGGATGCTTACAGCCATCCATTCTACTGAACATGGGTCCCCAAAGGAGGAGTTCGAGAAAGGACTGTAGGAGCAAGCCCATAGAAAGTTCAGCAATATTAACCAACCAGACCTTCCTCCCCCAGAGCTCTTAGGGAATAAACCATCAACCTAGGAGTACACATGGAGGGACCCATGGCTTCAGATATATAGGTAGCAAAGGGTAGCATTGTCTGGCATCAATAGGAAGAAATGCCTTCGGTCCTGTGAAGGCTAGATTTCCCAGTGTACAGAAATGCCAGGAAGGTTAGGTGGGGGTGGGTAGGTGGGAAAGGTAACACCCTCATATAAGTAGGCGGAGGGAGAATGGGATAGGAAATTCTAGAGGAAGAAACAGGAAAGGAGATCACATTTGAATGTAAATATGTAAAATATCCAATAAAATGTAAAAATTAAAAAAGTAAAATAAACTGTTAGAAGGCCAAAAACATGAACAGAAAACTTCAAATAATAAAATAGGCATAATTTTTTTAAAAAGACACTTCCATAATAACTTATAAAGTTTAATTTGTTCATTTAATTTTATAATTACTGCAATGATTTTACACTCTATTTTTCTCTGGGATTGCATCATCGTGACTATTCTGATCTACATTGTTTGTCATGAAGTGCACTGCTCAATTAATGCTGAGGTGGTTTGTTTTCTCAATTGACTGTTTTGAAGTAGATAAAAAATAGTTGTCAATATCAACTTTTATTTTGTCCTTGAGCCCTCCCTTAAGTAGAAATGCAATCCTTCCATTTAAATAGAGTTAGGGAGATTCAAATAGCAGAGTTCCTCTGTTTCCAGATTTAGGCTGATTCCTTTTCCATAGCTACTCTAACCACAGTGATTGAAATGCAGATATTTGAGATGAAATGCATAGGAAACATTTATTTTCAGGTTAGAATGATAAAGAATAGACAGGAGACTGAAATAGCTGTCTCCTGAGAGGCACTGTCAGAACCTGACAAATACAGATGCAGAAGCTCACAGCCAACCATTGGACTGAGCATTGAACCCCCAAAGGAGGAGTTAGAGAAAGAGTTGGAGGAGCTGAAAGATTTTGCAACCCCATAGAAAGAACCATAATATCAACCAACCAGAATCCTCAGAGCTCCTAGGGGCTAAACCACCAACCAAAGAGTACAAATGGAGTGACCTCTGCATATGGAGCAGAGGATGGCCTTGTCAGAAATCAATGCCAGCAGAGGCCCTTGGTTCTGTGATGACTCAATTCTCCAGTGTAGGGGAACGCCAGCACAGGGAGGCAGGAGTGGGTGTATGGGTAGGGGAGCACCTTCATAGAAACAGTGAGAAGGTGGGAGGTATAGCGAGTCTCCAGAAGGGAAACTGGGAAAGGGGATAACCTTTGAAATGTAAATAAATAAAATATCCAATTAAAAATTAAATTAATTAATACCAAAAAAAGGATACACCTGCCAAACAAAAGTTTCAGGATATCTTGGGAAGACACTTATCTCTGCCCAAAGCTAGTCTCTACTCCACTTGAGCTAAGAAGACCTGATTCACAGAACAAAAAGATTTTAAAATATACTATTCTGATAGCCTGGGGGTTTATAACATAACCAGTGGCTCCAATTTTATATTCAGTTTAAAAACTAAAACTTCTTGAGACACTAACTTCCAGTTCAAATATCCGTTGCTCAGTATTATATCTTGGAGACACTCTAGATTGACCATGAAAAAATAATAACATAAAAATTATTTGTGTATGTGAAAGAACCAAGCCATATTAAAATTGTTTCAGGAAATCAGCATAATTTTATTCCTAAAATTTATAAATGATGATATGGATAATCAATTGTGTTGTTCTTTATGTTCTTTAAATTTTCAGGTTGGTAATAAAATAATATGCATTTTTCACAAACCTGCTCATTGATTTGTTCTTCTGGTCAGTATAGTAACATTTTTTCCTAAAAAGAAAAAAAAAAAGAAAAGAAATTATCTGAGTAAAAAAAATCAGTTAGGCCAGAAAGTGACACTATTCAACAGTATTAAGGTATAGACACTCCACTTTCATACTCTGAGTAAATAAAATCATTTCAAATTAAGTTATCATGTTTTTTTAAAGAAACACTTTAACTGTCAGTTTATTTCATAAGGTTTCAAAGTGAAGGTATGGTGGCAGAAACATCTGAACATCTCATCTGGAATCTCAAGAAGGAGACAGAAGCATGCTGGGACACACATGAGGCTTTGGAAAACAAAAACCACTTTTTAATGATGCTGACAATGGCTCCATATTAATACATTTATATTTCTAATACCAGGTCTCTTTCCTGACTCACTATAATTCCTTATTTTTTATTTTAATTTGTGATTTTAATGTTCTCTGAACTCTATGGAAATAAAAAAATTACTGTTAATTTACAAAAACACTATCTGAAATCATAGGTACAGAGTAGCTCTTTGTTGAGCTATATTTAACCCAAACTTGACTATCAATTCACTCAAATATGTGAATCCTGTTTTATTATCTCATCCTCTCAATTCTTGGTTTTTAATGATGCATCTCAATCAACCTTAAAAATAATTCAGTGCATCATTTTGCATTTTTATCCTTTAAGAGTTATCATGTTATAACATGAAGGCCAACATACTGATGTGCCTTTAACTTTATAAGAACAAGGTTATTTTAACACACACACACCACACATACACACACCACACACACCCAATAAAGAACAGTTTAAAATGTACAAATTATTTTTGAATACATTGTCATTAATTATTTAAAAGTCTGTCTTCTGCAACTCAGTACGTACTAACTGGATAATTTACTTATGTGTTGTATAAAGTCATCGAACCAATGTATCCATACCTCTTTCTAAACATATATGTAATTGTCCTACATTGTTTCCCTGTTGCCATGAAAAAACACTGAACAAATAGAAAGTTGGGAGAGAAAGTTCACTTCTTATACTTCCATGTAGCATTTGCTCAGTACAGGAAATTGGTGCAGGAACTGATGGCAGGACAGTGAAGACAGGAACTGAAGCAGAGGCCGAAGAGGAAGACTGCTTACTGGCTTGCTTCCTATGTCTTGCTACTCTTACTTTCTTATACAAACCTGGATCACCTTTGCAGAGATGAAACTGCCTACATTGGTGTCATCCCTCCCCCCTCAGCCATTAATCAAAAAAATGATCCACAGGCATGTTCTTGGGCTGATGAGGTAGATTTTGCAGTGAATAAATATGAATATATGGCTCAGAGCAATACATTATGGTGAGAATAAGTGTTCACACCTGAAGAGAATATTTATACTACCCTCTTTAGGGCTCAGGGAACGTCATGGAAGAGGAGTGAAGCATGTTAACAGAGGATACTGACAAATACTATGAAATACTATTATTTTCTGGACCTGGTGCAGTCTTTACTGTCAGGAATGTAGCTTCATATGACATTCATTCACAGAGAGGGAGAGATTCATGGGGCCCTACACCTCCCTAGGGAACTACTGGCTATTTATAGATGCTAGAAAAGGAGGAACCTTGTCTTCAATTCTGTTCCTGTTGCTGAGCCTACAAATGGATAGTTCTACATCTGTGGCCATTTTTTACAGTGCCAGTTATGTTCAGTAGCCACAAAACACAACAAAAAGACATGAGCATGGGAAAGAGAATTATAAAGAGGAAGTGTAACATGCTTGGTTTCAGAGGTAAAATGGTTAACTTGTTGGAATTCAGAAATTTGATTTTTGGGCCTTCCAAAATGTTCCTCTATCTTCACTTTTAAATTTTCAGAAGATGCAGCTGCCATGCATTCCTACGAGGGGGTTGCTTTATCAGGCCATTTGACCAGGCCAGATCCACCATAAATGTAGGTGGCCCTTTGGCTGACAGCTCAAATAAAGGAGGTGGGAGAAGGAAGCTTTGCTTTTGTCTGTCTGCTTTCCCCTTCCTGCTGGCACATTCTTCTGTGCTGTTAATGCTGCTGCTGCTATCCTTAATGGACATTAGAAACCAATTTCTTCAAACTGGCAGTATGGATGAAGCCTTAAGCCGCAGACTGAAACTGCTGGGTCCCCTTGCATTGAGACTTGGCCATCTGCCAGGTTCTCAGCCTCCTCAGTGTGAGACAGTCTTTGGTGACCTGTCCAGACCGTATCATGGAAGCCAAACTAGTAAACATCCTTTACATATATTCAAGAATTGTTTTTTTTTTTTTTTGTTTTACAACTAAAACACCAACTAAAATCTTTGAAAAGATGAAAATACTCTTGTCATATCCCAGTTAAGACTTGCTTTGCATACACTAAGTTTGTATTTTAAAAATATTCGTTCATTTTTTTCAAACATAGACAAAATTGTCATGCACACATTACTACTGATTTTAAATTTGCGGGTTTCCTTCTCTTTGTGTATTTAAATAAACTACCACTGTTATGCATTTATCTATTTATTTATGATATATCTGTCTGTCTAATTGTTTATTTAATTGTCTAATTTATTTGTTGCTGTGTGTGTAAGATTGTGGATACAAAGCATCTATGCAGCGGTCAAAGGGAAGTTTTTTTCTTCCATGTGGGAATTAGCGGCCAAAGTCATATCCTCAGGTTCAGCATCCAGTACCTTTATCTTATGAGCCATCTTGCTGACACAATTTTTTAGCTTTTCTTTGTTGAATGAAATGAATTACACACGTAATGTTTTAGTGGATAATTTAGAATGAATAATTAATGCAATAATAAAAGTCTTGTACTTGAAAAAATCTGTATGCCTTTTGCTAATGATGGTAATGAGTGATGATGATTTTATACAGTAATTTCTCTGTACTCTAAAGAAATTAGTTCCAGCAGATACTCTATGTATAGTACTGTATAGATATGTATACAGTATATATCATTGACATAATATTTGTACCTAACCTACAGATATCCCTATGCATATTTTAAATCATTTTTAGGTAACTTAAAAACCTAATATAGTGAATAGACTTCAATGTAAATAATACTCTGTTGCTTATTTCTTCATATGAATGAGGTTGCATCTTTCATGGTTTGAAATGTTTCAGCTTCCTGTAGACACTTGTGTTAACATCTCTTCATCTCGAATACTCTTGAGGGTTGACATAAGGCTTTTCAGTGTGTTACAGGGTTGGCTTCCTGCACTCTACCAACTAAGAAATTTTCATCATATGTTAATTGAACTCAGTGTTCACATACCCTTACAAAGGTACCCTTACTTGCACTCTCAACTTCTTCGAACATTTTACTCCTTCAAAGCAGCTGATGGGATCTGTGGAACTCCACATTAAAGGAAACACTCTCATTGCCAATATGAATGAATACTCCACATATAGTGTATATACCATGGATGCTACACTGGGCCACAATAGAGGGATTGGTTCATTCTACATTGAACTATAGATACCCTGCTAGGCTACCACTTTTCTTTGTCTCTAAAGCCGAAAATCCTTGAAAGAAGGTGATCTACTTTTATTTTTTACTGATTGATATTGAGGACGGAGCTCAAAATCTATTCTGGGTGACTTGGTCTGAAAAATAGTACTTGGTAACCATTTTCAGTTATATTACATTCCAATGAGATAAGAACTGGGTTTGATATTGGGAGTTGCTTAGAGTTAAAATCTGAAAATAAATATTTTATCACATCTCTAGGCAAATCTGCCTTGAAATGATATTACATATCCAGGGACTCAGAAAGCTTACCACATTATTCAAACAATCCAGGGGCAAATACTGTCTAATATAGCCTAAAATTTGAAAGAGAGATATTTTTCTCTGAATAAAGGACCACATTTATAGGCTGTTAGGTGTTACAAAAGACAGACTCATTCTGATAATATTGAGAGAAAATGAAATAATATATAAAGTACCTGAAGGGCACCCTGATGTTCAGCCTCTCTGCATACTTGCACAGTGTGTCCCAAGGAATGTGAATTTTAATAAACATGATGTCAGGATTTGCTATTGCTGGCTGCAAAAGTATAGTAGAGGCACCATTAGACTCAGAGCTGATGGCGTTCTATCATTGTTTTATTCCAAGGATGAAAGATTATCTCTGTAAGTGTACATGAATCATTCTCACTTATACAAAAGGAAATGCATGAAAATTCTTCATAGAATATATCTAAAATAGTAAATGCCATTGAGAATTATAAATGTATATCTATCCATAAGCAAAATTTTAAAAATATGGTTTCCTTAAGTTGCTTCAGAGAAATGCCTCACAGAGTGCACTCAGACTTGAGTCGAACCCTGAGGGACATCCACAAAAAGACATCTACTCATCCCAAATGTGGCTTGTTGATAAAAAAAACTCCAAATTCCCACAGAAAACACAAGACTCCCTTGGAAAGATGCATGTGAGCATGGTGCTTTCTCTGCCTGAATAAAATAACGTTAATGCTTTCCTTCTTGTGGCCAAATCAACCATAAGCTTCTTTCTTCTTTCCCCTCTGTGAATTCCCAAGTCCTGGCCAATGGAAAGGATACATTGGATGTCTTCTAGATGCCAGATATTCAATAATTTTTTTCTTAAAAAATGTATGTCATAGTTCCTTACCAAGTACAAGAGGTACTGAGTCTTTTACTCATGATATAAAGAAAAGACATAATTATCTATTAGATAATTTTCTTATATTGATCATTCTTATATTAATTTACCATTCAGAGAAGTAATAATGTGAAAACTAAAGGTTTCAAATTATTCTTCATAGACAGGTAATTAAGACCCCCTCTCTGTTCACTTAGAGAGTGCATAGAACATTAAAAATAAAAAAAATTAATTCATATGTTCTTCTGCCACACTTTGGAAGTATTAGTAAAATGCTCCAACTATTTGCTGGATCCAGTGATTGTATTTTGAGGAAAATGGGCTTTTGAAATGAGAAGATTCCCTCAGCACAATAGACTGTCACATATGTCAGCTTAGCATTGTGAGAATCACAGGAAAAACAGTAAAATACACTCTCATGCATCCTATCTTCTTATTAAATTATGTGAAAACTTTAACTGGTCATGACAGAGGTAGACACAGGATATTAAATTTCTATACTTCTTCACATATAGTCCAACATTAAACACATTATCTATGCTTGAAAAAAATGACCATAATTGTTATTTTTGATAATTTCATGCATTTTTTAACATTTCCATTTTTTTTCTCCCCATTCAAATTCTCTGTTGCTCCTCCCTCTCAAATTCATAAATCATTCTTTCTATAATTATTGTCATTACACACAAAATGGTTAATCTATTAGTGTTATAAATGGCATGCAATTTTTTACAAGCACCACTTATTCAAGCAATAGCCTGGGCTTGTTTAGAACTAATGGTGTAGACCAAACTGTCCTTTAACTCATGATCCTTCCTCTAATGTTTCTCAAAAGCTGAGGTTACAAATCTGTTGTTCCTTCATGTCTTGTAGCTAACTTATTTTGAATCTACATTCTACTTAACATATCAGAACAAGTGTAAATGTCTTGTTATTTCCTGGGGTGAAGGAATGAATTAGAGTTCTACCCAAGCTTTCCAAATAGATAGATTGGGCTGAGCTCAGAACATTAGTCCTAGAAGCTTTTAGCCTCTACACTCTAATCTTCTGCACATCCCCACCTTGATGGCCTTGGCTTCCATTCTCCATCTGCTAACCTAGGCCTACAATGTTTTCAGCCTCTAAGACCTACTGCTGAATAAACTCACCCTTTCTAGTTTTTTGTTTTGTTTGTTTTGTTTTGTTTTGTTTTGTTTTTGAACTCTGGCTTGCTGGTTCAACTCAGCTCTTATGGCTGAAACTCATTAGTGAGTGATTCCAATTGCCTTATTTCTGCTTCTGGCTAAAACATTCTGCTTGGAAAAAATGCTTCTGAACTCCATGAACTGAACTCCACTGACTGAATGAACTGAAAGGAAATTCATGAACTCATCTCTATCTCTTTTTCTGAGCTTATCTTAATTTGCCTTTCTTTCCAATCTGTGCCCAGGAGAGTAGGACATACCCGGTTTCAGACTTATTTCTTTCTAAGATTTCTCACTTTGCTTGCCCCTCAATTTGACAGCATTTTTGGAGATTAAATGTGTATGCTAAGGGCATGTCTGTATTCCAGCAGGATCACACAGACCTAGGTCTTTGGATGTGATCTCTTGCCAGAGTAGCCATGTTGCTGGAGTAAAATTCCTCCACAACCAAGAAATAACAATAACAACAACAACAACAACAACAACAATAATAATAATAATAATAATAGTCCGAAAAGCCTGACTATTCTGCAGTGGGGTACAATGTCAAGATCCAAAATAGCACTGTGAACAGCTTGCTCTTGCATATTCTTATTTCAATGCTGTCAAGCTATTCATATGAAATAATCTTATCACCTAAAATACAGGAAGATTTGGAAGGAGGAATTTTGCATTGCAGTGACTATGATCACTGGGTAAAATGTCAGCTTAAGTGCACACATCTAGAACTGTCTCATTTCCATGCCTAAGCTTTAAATGCATACACTTGTTTTAATCATTATAAACTGATTTTTGAAAAAATAACTTCCCAACTTAATGTCTCTTTTGTTTTAGCTCCATCTGAAAACACAAAATGCCACTGGTTTCCTCCCCTGCAGGTAGTCGGTGGGGCAATGGTACTGATGACAAGATGCTGCTGTCAAGGAGAAAGATCACCTGCTTTAGAAGCACAAGCTGCCAATCTGGGTCTATACCTCCGCTGAGAGCAGGCTTCACAGAGGAGCAAAACACTCGCACCCTTCACACGTCTCACGATTATTTCATTATTCCCCCGAAAATTTCCAAGAGGAAGAACATTTACTCCCAGGAGAAAAAGTCACTTAGAAATTATGCTTTTATTAAGTCATTCTGCAAGATTTGCATACAAAACATGGAAAAGTATTTGTGGTCTCTCAAGGCATTTCCCATCATGACTGTAAGGTAAACTACTGTTATTAACTGGACTACAAGAAACAACTCTCACAATGACAAATCACCTTTCTGTGCACAAAGATGGCCCTCAGGTATATATTATATCTTGATGATGCTTTCCTCTAGAAACTGCTCACCCTAACATGCAATTTGAGATCTTCTATCTGCAAGATGCAGTGCTTAGCTTTGGTGCATATTTATTTATAAAGAATGGATAGATTTCCTAACTTCCATTCCATTCACATAATGAATCCTTGTCTTGAAATATTTTTACAAATCTTGTTTTCCTACCATCTAATAACAAGTCCTGAATGGTTTTAACTCACTATTTACCAATCAAATTGCATACAAAATGCATAGAATTTATTATCAAAAACTTCAGAAAATAATTAATGTTCTCGGACTTCATAACATTGAATATTATTTTGTTGTTGTTGTTTTGGACACACTTTAAGGGTGAGAACCGGTCACTGAACTGACAGCCTTGAACACTGAGGGCACGTAAGGGCTCTACCGCTTTTCTGTATCACTAACCCTAACACACTTGAGAATTTGATATTTCAGAAAGTTATGAATATCTGCATACTGATGCATCCTAAATTAGCATAGCATTTTATTTCAAAATATTCTGAAGTTATAATCTATCACCTAAGCCTCTTCCTTATATGAAGAATGAAGGGTGCTGATGTTCTTTTTATAGTAGTGCTGTGGGAAGGGCTCTCGGAATCTCTGTTCTTCATTATACTTGCCCATCATAATCCCTGGATATATGAAGATGTGATATAGCACTCCAAAATTGGGTTATTATTGTACATGCCGTTTTTCATGTCTTTAAATAAGATGACAGATTATTCTCTGTGGGTTTATAGAAGGGACTGGTCTCTTCCTGGCAAGACAGATTAAAAATTGCATTCGGCTGCAGGTAAAATACATCACTGGTGTGTTTGCAAAATGAGTAGATATATAACAAAAAAATGAGGAGGCCCTTTAAGGGTAGGAATTTAACAAAGCAATGGGCATTCAGTTCTCAGGTATTGAACTGAGCCACAATCTTGAAAGCCTCAGAGTGTTCCAAGGTCTAGACCCAAAGATAACCTGAAAATAGCCTGATTATGCTCACTGATGTTCTGTAGGGAAACTAAGCACTCAATCATTTCAAATCAGATTCCTCACCTACAAAATTTTGAGTGAAGAAAATGGGTTTTATTTAGAAATGTCAACTTTGTGATAACTTGTTAATTGGCGTTAGAAGACTAAACCAAGAAATTTTTAGAACTCTGTGCTCTCCTCAAATAATAATGGTTTTTGCTGTAATGCTATATATTTTTTAAAAAACTGTTTACTTATAATGCATTTGTCATAACAGATTGATTTATACATGAAACCATAAATAATGAATCAAATCCTAATGAAGAAAGTGTTAAAAACTTTTATCCCCATGAAAATTAGGGTCATAGGTCTTTTGTAAAATACTTATTGTAAGAAAGATAATTTCTTGTAAAATTAAATTTAAAATGTTAGTTAAGGAATGACAAGACAAAACAGTGGGTAAAAGAGCTTGTAGCCAGGCCTGATGAAATGAGTTTGGTCACTAAGCTTACAAAGTAAAAAAGAGAACTTACTTCTGCGAGTTTCCTTTGAACTCTACATGTACAGAGGGATATTTGTAGTGCCCAGGGACAGAAGCACAATTAAACACACACATAATAAAAATAAATAAATAAATAAATAAATACATAAATAAATAAATAAAGCAATACAAATATATAATTTGGGAATTTTGAGTTTCCTGAACATTTTATCTTCCTCTTTACTCTTCCCTAATGACATATTTTTTTATTTTAATATAATCACATTATTTCCCCTTTTCCTTCTCTCCTTACAAACACTCCTATACACTCCCTCTTTGCTCTTTTTCAAATCCATGGTCTTTTTCATTAATTGTTATTGCATGCACAGATGCATATATAATATATTCTCAAATATAACCTGCTAACTATGTGTAATGCCACAGACATGTATGTTTGCTTGTATGTTGTCAGGGATGCTTATTTGGTTTTGGATGACCCAATTACATTTTAATTGGTATCTACTCTTCTCTGACCATTGTCCCCACAGTGCTTCCTTTTCTCTTTGTCTCTATTTTCAGACTTCTGTCCTTGCATTTTCTTCTTCTGTGATTCTCCCCTACCCTCTCTTAAATCTTATTCTTAAGCATTCTATCTTTCTATCTAAAATAACGAATGGAAGCTTAATAGAATGAAAGACAATCTTGCTGGACTCTGTTTTCTCCCCGGCCAGCTTTTCTACCTCTCAAAGACAAAGAGGTAAATGATAGGTGCTCATTCTCCATGATCTGCTGTCACTCATCAACATCATCATCTGCTCCTTCCTAGGACAGACTGTATATGTCTTAGAAAAGTCATTCTTACTGCTTTCCTGAAGGGCATTCATATTCAAATATTCCAATGAGCAAATCTCTTTCTGGTCTTGAACTTCCCCTCAGTATGTTTTCCTATGACCAGAACTTCCCTGACACTCCTGAACTTACATATGATGATTTCAAATGTCTTATTTCTTCTTCTACCATTTTGTAGGTTTATCTCCTTAAAGAATCCCATTATTCATTATCCATACTGCCTTTTTCCAATACGTGTTTCATACTGTCATTGAAACATGTTTGATACTATCATAAAAACATATTTCATATTATTTTAAAGCCTAGAGAGAGCATTTATTTTCAAGTCATAATCTTCATTTATTATGTAGACTTTAATCATCTCTACTTGTATTTCATAGAATTACAGTTATTATCGTCATATCCTTCATACTCCCATCAAAAAGCTAGCCATTTTCCACACAATAATTAATTTTGTTGATGCTTCTTTCTGTGGGTAGAATTCCACCTCTGTCTCTCTAAGATAGACTCTGTGACTATTAATCTTGGTTGCTAATTTGAGAAGCCCTGGAATAAGGTAAGCTCTGAGATGATCTGTGAGAGTATATCCTGGAAACCTAGCAGAGGGGGCCCTCTTGCAGAATGGGAAGCCCCCTGGTGACTGGGTAGACATGGTGAGGTCTCAGGTGCTGCCTCCAGCTGCAGTAGACCTTACATGTGAGTCCAATCTGTGTTGTTGCCTTCTGTAGTTCTTAAATGATAGGAGAAGCCTTTGGCTTTCCAATCTGGACCGAAGAGCTGTGGCCCTCCAGGTATCTCTTTTCTAGTCCTGCACAGTAAGGTTGTAGCAGCTGAGGTGATTGCACTATTGACTGTGCAGTTTCCCCAGTTTGCAAATATCTACCATTGGACTATCTGCTATTTAAGCCAATCTAATAAATGCATTTTTAAATTTGTACTTATTTCAATTCTGTTTTTTTTAGAGAACCTGATTATGAATAGATTCCTTAACAGTCATTTATTTCAGTGTGAACAGAGCAGCCATTAACATTCCTCATATTCATTCCCACTTGTGAATTAGTATGTAGTATGAATGCATCATAATGAAATCCATTATTTGTCATTAATATTGACTGACACAAGTTAAAAGTTCTCTTTATATACTCAGTTTTCTTAAATCTCTCTTTCTTCTCCCACCCACCAATTCTCTCCTCTCTTTAAAATAAAAACCAATGTTATCTACATCCAAATTAATGAGAGATTTTTAGAGAGAAAAATTAAAGCATAGGTCTTAGGTTTAATATTTTAATATAAATTTGAGAAATGGGTCTCTCCTTGTTTTTATATGAGTATCAGCAACAAACCATTTATTTTTAACATGGGAAAACTGGATAGGGAAAAGAATATCAGATTTACGACACGGTAGCTAAATTGTACAGAGGTATCAGGTCCTCTGGGTAGTTGTCTGAATTTATCTATTGACCCAGCTTCCCTAGCTCTTTACTGCGTGGAACAAGTCCTAAGAAAATAAAGGTGAGTAAAGAAACCTTTAATTATGCAACCTAGAATGGAACACCTTCTGTTCTGTCTGGGAATCAGGGTGCTCTGTGATGCTGTGTGCCAATCTAAACAAAAAGAGGCCACAAAAATAAAGAAACATCTTTTAGGAGTAGAACATAACTGTTTTGAGATATAGTGTGAAATATTTTTTCTTTATAACAGTTCAGAGAATCAAAGAAGTAATCACAAGTGAAAAGACCCTTTCAGGTAGAAAGAAGCTGTCTGTTATGGTACCCAATGTGCATGTAGCTCTCTGTAGAGGTCATAAGTTCAGGACGCATAGTGGTTGGGTTTACTTTAAAACTCAGTTATGATGGCTTGGTTAGTGTTTGTACAGTTATTTAGAAAATGAATAAACAGGAAAGGCATATGAGCATGATGGGTTACAATGTGTCACCAGTATTCAATAGAATCTGTGTATAAACTGCTAAGAAATATTCATTCTAACCTGTGTGAAATAGATATCACAAGGAAATTGAATGATAAAAATTTCCCATGGTATGCTTTTTTTTCAATGAATTCTTTCTGTATGATTAGTAACTAGGGACAGGGATATTCTGAGTTAATGGTCTCAGAAAGGATAAGGGAAAAAAGATAAACACTGAACTCAGAGTTTTACTTTTCCTGCTCTGTGTTCATTTGGCAAAGAACAAACATGTTTTATTCATTGTAAACTCTTTGTGTTTCTGCTGTTTTGTAGGTATTAAAAGAATTTTAGAAAGTACAATGAAGTTTAGATACTTAGGGGCATACTGAGTTCTCACAAATATGTGTTACTCTGGTTTTCAAGAACACCTGTACTCATGTGTACATACTCAAGCACTACATACTAATAATTAAAATTGATTTTACAAAGAAAATTAAATCATAGAATTTTCAACTAAAATCAGCAATTTCAGCATCATAGGACAATGAAAAATAAGTTCTTCCTGTTTTCTTTTCCAGAAAAGAAAAGTTCCAGTGAAGTAACACTTTTTTAAAAAGTTTCTGCTTTATCAGGGGATCCACCCCATATGCAGCCATTAAACACAAGCATTTTTGCTGATGCCAAGAAGTGCTTACTAGTAGGAACATGATATGGATGTCTCCTCAGAGGTTCTGCCAGAGTCATACTGATACAGAAGAGGATGCTTACAACCAACCATCAGACTGAACATGAGGACCCCAATGAAGGAGCTAGAGAAAGGACTGAAGGAGCTGAAAGGGTCTGTAACCCCATGGGAAGAACAAAATGATCAACTAATCAAACACACCACTGCCCCCAGGAACTAAAGCACCAACCAATGAGTTCACATGGAGAGACCAATGGCCCTAGGTGCATATGCAACAGAGGATAGCAGTCTCTGGTTTCAATGGGAAGAAAGGCCTTTGGTCTAGTGAAGGCTCATTTTCCCAGTGTAGGAGAACGTCCATGTGCTGAGGAGGGAGAAGGTGGTTGGGAGAGGAGAGAGAACACCTTCATGCAGGCATAGGAAGGGAATGAAATTGGGGAAGGGGATAACATTTAAAATGTAAATGTAGAGAATATCCAGTAAAAAAAGGAAAACAACAAAAGAAAGGATGATGAAGGTCAGTATCTATGCTTCTAGCAATTCAACTTCTATTTCATCAGTTTTGCAAATACTTTCTGGATATTTTAGCTTTACTAATTCATAGTTTCCTACTTTGAAGAAGTATAATCATTATGTGTTCAGTTATTAAGACTTCACAATTAGCTATACCCTTTGAAAAATAGTTAAAATATATAGAAATATGTAGAGGAAGAAGTAAATAAATACTTAAATAGGACAGTATATTCATATTTACTTTACACTTGAGAAAATGAGCATATTTATAAAAGTTCCATGGCATAGAGTATATATATATGTTAAAACATGACTGGTAATATTTTTGTAGAATATCAGAGCACATAACTGATAATAGAAAAAGCATTTACCTCTTTCTCCAACATCAATCCTTCTGCTCTCAGGTTCTTTTCAAATGTGTTTCTTTTGTCATATTGTATATTTGTTTTCCGATAAACCAGGATGTAATCAATCCTCTTTTTTCCATCTTTGAATAGGAGTCCACTGGATGCTATGTAATTCATGTCATTCTGTGGGAAAAATGAACATTGGTTAATAGTGTAAGTTAGATTACCACGTATGCTGGTTATAGGCTGTGGTAAACTAAACCAGAAAGATATGCATTTCATACTCCTACTGAGATATGTGGAAAGATAGTTCAAGCTAGTCTGCAATCTATAATTGGATACAGGCTAGCAAGTTTGTAGTTTGAGGGTTGATTTCTGAATTGGTCTATGTTTTATTCAATAAGTTTCTGTAGAAACATAAACTCAGCAATTATATCTTTTATATTGACTAAACCATGTCCAGATGTAATTATTTTAATGCCATCATGCTCATTCACAACTTACATTTCAGAGATAAAGACACTATGCCTGAAAGAAAGGAAACCAACATAATACCATGTGTTGTTTAAAACTTACACAAATCGCTGCTTTTCTAAACCTTTGTTCAGTAATGCTGAGACCAAACAATAATCCCTGAACTGCAAGCCTAAAGAAATGTTTACTCTTAGGCAATGACTGCAAAGCGATGGAAATAGCTCTCATTAAAACTCAAAGCTAGCTAATCAAGACTGGCTGAAAATGCTGAGGAGGCAGTCCATTATATAAAAACGCTTGCTGAGCAACCCTCAGCAACTGAGTTTGGATCTTCAGAGTTTATGTACAACCTAGACACAAAAATGCATTCCTCAGTGACCCCAACCTGCCTCAGTGTAGAAACGGAAGGAAGAGACTGGGGACTATTATGGCTTTCTGTCAAGTGCAGACGCAACGACAAAGGTGTGGAGAGGGTGGTTGGGAGAAAATCTTTTTCAAACAAGGAGGAAACATCAGGACTAAAGTTTGTCCTTTAAGTTGTTCAGTGTAGAAATTATGTGCATTCCCTATTCCTACCCACAAAACGGTATGGAGGATCTTGTATTGCTGCTGTTATTTTCTTAAGCTATTTTTATAAACTGGCAGACTCTCAGCTAGATAACTTACTTCTACGATCCATCTTAAGATATCCTAACCAGCTGCACTGAGCAACTATCTGTACTTACCCCACCCCTGGTACAGAAGCTCCATTGTCGAGTTGCCCTAAGGTGCATTCTGCACCAGCCCCTCCATAATCTGGTCATACTTACCAGCCTTCTCCATAACTTTTGCACTAGTAACTTGTAAATCACATCACTTCCTATCACAGTTCCTTGCCAACCAAGTTCCCTACAGCATGCCCAGCTACCCTCAGACATAAAATGTCTCCTGCATATTGTTATCCAGGTTAAGGCTGCCTGCCTAAGGCCCACCACAGAGGAAACACGCAGGTTAGTTAAGCCTTTTTGAGACATGCTACACCAGGAACATCCAGGATCATCCCGATGGGTAAAGACCAGCATAATCAATAAGAGCCAGGGCAATATGGCACCTTCAGTAACTATCCTACTACAGCAAGCAATGCATATCCTAACACAACCAATGCACAATGACATGACTTTAAATATAGTTGTATAAAGACAACAGAGACCTTTAAAAAAGAAATGAATGAATCCCTTGAAGAAATATAGAAAATATAATTAAACAGGTGAAGAAAATAAATAAAACTGTGTAAGACCTCAAAGTAGAAATGGAAACAATAAAGAAAACAGAAACTGAAGGAATCCTGGTGATGGAAGTCCTATGAAAGAGAACAGAAACAACAGATGTACACATCCCCAATAGAATACTAGAGATGGAGGAGAGAATAATATCAAGTGCAGAAGATGTAATAGCAAAAATTGACACACAAATCAAAGAGGAGGTAAAAATCAAAGATATCTAAAAACGCTTGACAAAAAATATTCAGGAAATCTGGTATAAATCTAATTTAAGAATAATAGCAATAAAAGAAGTTGAAGAGTCTCAGCTCCTAGACCCAGAAAATTGCAAAAATAATCAGAAAAACATGTTCTTTAAAAAGAGATACCTATAAACATACCAGAATCATATTGAACACCAAATAAATTGAATGAATAATACCCCTAGCACATTATAATCAAAATCTGAAATCTACATGATAAGGAATATTAAAAGCTGCAAGCAAAAAAGACATTTTTATATAAAGGCAGGCATTATAAAAGATAGACTTATAAGCATTATGCCTGACTTCACATCAGATACTGTATAAAGTAGAAAGGCCTGAGAAGATATCTTATCATCTCTAAGATTTCACAGATGCCATCCTAGATTACTATACATAGCAAACTCTCAATCATCATCGATGGTTAAAACAAAATATTTTAAGACAAAACCAAGTCTAAAAAATATGTGTCCACAAATCCAGTCTTACAGAAAATTCTACAAAGAAAACTCAAACTCAAAGAAGCCACACTCAAGAAAACACAGGAAATAAATAATTCCATATCAGTAAAAACAAAAGAAGGGAAGCATGTGTGCATGCGAGCATGCACACACAAATAAATACTACCAGCACAAGAGGAATTAAAAATCATTGGTTATTAATATCTCTCAACATCAGTGAGCTCAATTCCCAATAGAAAGACACAGGCTAAAAGAATGGATGCATAAATACGATCCATCATTCTGTTGCATACAAGAAACATCTCAGCAACAAAGTTAGATATTACCTCAGAGTAAAGCATTGAAAAAAAATTTTCAAAGAAGATGAACCTAGATGTCAAGCTGGAGAAGCCATTCTAATATGTAATAAAATAGACATTCAACCAAAAGTTAATAAAAAGCCATTGGGAAGGACACCTCATATTTGTCAAATGATAAACTCACCAAGATGATGTCTTAATTCTGAAAATCTATGCATAAATGCAAGGGCACATATATCTGTAAAAGAAATTATTACTGAAGCTTAAATTGCACATTAAACCCCACACATTAATAGTATGAGACTACAATATCCCACTCTGACCAGTAGATAAGTCATCAAGACAGATACTAAAGAGAGAAATAATGAAACTAACAGTGGTTATGAATAAAATGGACTTAACAGATATCTACATAACATTTCACCCTAACACAAACAAACAAACACACACACACACACACACACACACACACACACACACACAAATATATATCTTCCCAGCAATACAAGGAACCTTCTCCAAAATTGACCATAAAAGTCAATGGCAAGAAGGTAAGCCTCAACAAATACATTAAACTTGAATTAATATCTTGTTTCTTATCAGTGTATAATGGATAAAGCTGGAGGTCAACAACAACAGAAACAAAAGAAAACCTACAAACTAATAGATACTGAATCTCTTCATAGTGTCTACTGTGTGAGGGAAGAAATAACAAAGAAGTACTTTTTTAAAATTGCATGTTAATAAATGAGCAATAAATTCAAAGTTATGGGACACAATGAAAGTACTATAAAAAGGAAAGTTTATAACACTAAATGCCTTCATAAAGAAACTGGAGAGATATTATACTAGAAATTTAAGAGCACACCTAATGTTTTAGAACAAAAAGAAGCAAACATATCATAAGTATTAGATGGCAGAAAATATCAAACTCAGGGCTAAAATTAGAAACAAAGAAAATGATACAAGTAATTAACAAAATCAAGAACTGGTTCTCTGAGAAAATAAAAGACAGAGAGATAGGCAAACTCTTAGGCAAACTACTAAAAGTCAGAGCAACAATATACAAACTAACTGACTCAGAAATCAAAAGATATGACAGACACTGAGGAAATCCAAATAATCACCAGGTTTTACTTCAAAAAGGCTAAATTCCACAAAATTTGAAAATCTAAATGAAGTGGGTTATTTTCTAGATAGAATAAACTTCCCAAAGTTAAATCAAGATCAAGTAAAAGCTCATACCAATACTTCTTAAACTATTCCACAAAATAGAAAAAGGGGAATATGGCCAAACACATGAGGCCCTAGTTACCATGATACCTAAACCACAGAAAGACTCATAAAAGTAAAAAAATTTCAGACCAATCTTCTTTATGAACACTGATACAGAAATACTCAATAAAGTACTTGAAAATGGAAATGAAGAATACATCAAAACTGTCATCAGCCATCATCAAGTAGGTTTCTTTTCAGGGATGCAGGGGCCGTTTCAACATATAAAAATATAACAATGTAACTTATCAAATATGATATAGAGAAGAAATTGACATGATCATCTCATTAGATAATTAAAATGTCTTTGACAAAATTTTAACACCTCTTTATGGTAAAAGTCTTGGCAAGATTAAGAACACAAGCCTAAACAAAAAAAAAAAAAAAAAAAAAAAAAAAAAAAAAATGCAATGTACAGCAAGACAATAGCCAACATCAAATTAAATGCTGAGAAACTTAAAGCAATTCCACTAAAATACATAATAAGGCATGTCTCTACACAGTAAATGGAGCTTGGGGAGTCATATGGAAGAGTGACAGGAAAGATTGAGGAAGCTGGAGGAGTCACGGGCACCACAAGATGACCTACAGAGTCAACTAACCTGGGCTAATGGACAACAACAGAGTCAGACCCATCAACCAAAGAGTGAACATTTATAGTATGTACTCACTGATAACCAGATACTAGCCCAAAAGGCTTGGAATACCCCAGAAACAATTCAAAGAAATTATGATGCTCAAAGAGAAGGAAGGCCAGAAGTGGTTGCCTCAGTCCTTCTTAGAAGGGAGAACAAAAGACTCATGGGAAGAAATACTGGGATATATAGGGGAGCAGGGATTAAAGAAATGACCATCTAGAGACCATGCTGTACCTGGGGATCCATTTCATATGCAGCCACCAAACCCAAGCACCATTGATGATGCCAAGTAGAGCTTACTGGCAGGAATCTGATAAGGGTTCTTTCTCAGAGAGGCTTTTCCAAAGCCATACTGATACAGAGGGGGATGCTGGCAGCTAACTATCGGACTGAACATGAAGACCTCAATGATGGAGCTAGAGAAAGGACTGAAGGAGCTGGAAGGGTTTGCAACCTCATGGGAAGAACAAAATAATCAACTAACCAAACCCACCACAGCTTCCAGGGACTAAAACATCCACCAATGAGTTCATATGAAGAGACCCATGGCTCCAGGTGCATTTGCAGCACAGGATGGCATTTTCTGGTATCAATGGGAGGAGAGGACTTTGGTCCAGCAAAGGCTTGTTTTCCCATTGTAGGGGAATATCAAGTCTCTGAGGGAGGAGAGGGTAGTTGGGAGAGAGAGCACCTTCATGGAGACAATGGGAGGAGGAGCGGGGTGGGATTAGGGGAAGGGGATAACATCTGAAATGTAAATACAGAGAATATCTAATAAAAAAAGAAAAAATGACCGATGTTATTCACTGTATATATAAAAATATTGTAGACTTTTAGAATAATACATTGAAAATTATATAACCTAAAAAAATCCAAAAAAGAAAACAGAGCAGGCAGGGGCTGTACCTAGGCTCTTTACACAGATATAGCAGATGTAAAGCTCATTATTTGTGTGGTTCCCTTAACAATTAGAATGTGGGTGGAGTGAGGAGGCTGTCTCTGACTCTGTTGCTTGCCTTTGGATCCCATTCCCACAGCTGGAGTGACTTGTTTGGCCTCATTGTCGAGGATGTACTTAGTCCTGTTTCAACTTGATGTACCCACCTGGGTTGGTGCCCATGAAGAACCTCAACTTCTCTGAGGAAAGGGGTCATAGGGGAATAGGGAAGGGACTGTGAGTGTGGGATTGGTAGGATAGGAGAGAAGGCTCTGTGATTAGGGCATAGAGTGAACAAATTAATTAATGAAGAAAAACATCTCTTAGCTGACATCTTATTATTCTCTGACAACACCTGTGCCACTAACTCTTTATAAAATACTACTGAGTTCATATAGTTAATAGCATGGTCTTCTTTTTCATTACACTTTTATTATTTAAAACAAGTTTTAAATTTAAATATGTCTTGATTATATTTTTCCCTGCCCTAAATTATTCCAAGTTCTCTCTTCATCCCAACCCACGTACCTTATGTTCTTTCTTAAAACCCAACAAACCCAATACAAGATCCCCAAAAGTCAATTCCCCTCCAAAATACCAAAAAACAAAATATCTCAAACAAGCTGCAATTAAGTAAAAGGATTCTACAATGTCCAGTTAGGTGCTGGCCAACTAATCCGGAACCTGAGGCCTGTCTGGAGTAGTTAATGTACCCAATGTTAACCAGAGAAAACTAATTTCTCTTCCAGAAGTTCTAAGTGACAATTCAGTTGTTTATATTTACCCTGATAGGTAATTTCATTCATTCATTCATTTAATCATTCATTCATCCCCTGATTTCATGCATTCATTCTTGTAAAATAAACCAACTTAATATATAATAAGATTAAACAAAATCTATTGTTTCAATATTGGATAAGATACAAATCAATTCATCAGAATTAGATTTACCACAAAAGATGTTTTCCTGATGACTTATTAAGGGTGTTGTACCATTCTAATGACCAAGATCATACAGGAGAGCAAAGCCTGGAAAAAGGCCCCCATTGTTAGCTAGTATTCACCAGTCTTTAATTCTCTAATTTCTTCCCATCTATATGTATGTAGTATTAGCTTGTTGTTCCATGTTTATTGGGTAGGTATTATTGAGGTTCAAAGAAAATGCATTACATCTGGGAGATAGTATAGTTTTAGACAAGATGATTAGGACACATATACAGCTTCAGAAAACAAAGGATCCTTTTGGAGTCATTTAATATACTATCATATCATCAGAAAAGATATATAATATACTATCATATCATCAGAAAATATACTACTATATCATATATTTTGACTGCTTCCTTTATAAATTGTATCCCTGTACCACTTTATGTTTTCTAATTGCTCTAGCTAGGACTTCAGGTACTATGTTGAATAGGTAGGGAGAGAGTATGGAACCTTGTCTACTCCCTGACTTTAGTGGGATTGTTTCAAGTTTTTTCCATTTAGTATAATGATGGCTACTGGTTTGTTATACATTGTTTTTACTATGTTTAGGTATGGGCCTTGAATTCCTTATCTTTCCAGGACTTTTATCATGAAGAAGTTGATTTTTGTTGAATGCATTATCAGAATGTAATAAGATAATCATCTGGTTTTTTTTTTTGTTGTTGTTTTTTGTTTGTTTATATGGTGAATTACATTGTGAGATTTCCATATATTGAACCATCCCTGTATCATGAGAGCGTACTTAAATGACCACAAAAATTCCACCAGAGAATTCCTAAACCTAATAATCAACTTCAGCAAAGGGGATTAATATAAAATTAGCTCAAACAAATCAGTGACCTTCTTCTACTCAAAGGGTGAATGAATCATGATATACAACCTCAAGTTGTATTATATACCAATTTTGATAAAAATTAAACAAAACCAAAAATTTCATGGTATTGGTACAGAGACAGGCAGGTAGATCAATGGAACAAAAAAGGGACCGAGAAATGAACCCACAAACCTATAGTCACTTAATATATTTGACAAAGAAGCAAAAGCCATCCAGTGGAAAAAATACAACATTTAAAAAAAAAAAGATGCTATTTCACCCGGTGGTCTGCATATAGAAGAATGAAAATCAATTCATTTTAACCTCTTTGTACAAAGCTC
Organism: Micromys minutus; assembly: GCF_963924665.1. Lineage (NCBI taxonomy): Eukaryota > Metazoa > Chordata > Mammalia > Rodentia > Muridae > Micromys > Micromys minutus. Next base: position 19,163,046 of record NC_137952.1, read on the forward strand.
AAGTCAAAGTGGAACACATACCTACACAAAAAAAAAAAAAAACAAAATAAAATACATTGAAACTGATAGAAGAGAAAGTGGGGAAGAACTTAAAACACACAGGCACAGGGGCAAGTTTTCTGAACAGGATACACATGGCTTATGCTCTAAGATCAAGAATCAATAAATGGGACTTCATAAGATTGCAAAGCTTCTGTAATGCAAAATACACTGTCTTTAGGACAAAATGGCAAATTACAGATTGGGAAATTTTTTTTTTTACGAATTCTACATATGATAGGGGATTAATAATTCATATATAAAAGTAAATTAAAAAGTTAGAGTCTAAAGAATCAAATAACTATTAAAAATGGGGTACAGAGCTAAATAAAGAATTGTTAAGTGAAGAATATTAAATCGCCGAGAAGCACCTAAAGAAATATTTGGCATCCTTAATCAGCAGGGAAAAACAAATAAAAACAACCCTTAGTTTCCACCTCACACTAGTCAGAATGGCCAAGATCAAAAACTCAAGTGACAGCAGATGTTAGCTATGATGTGGAGAAATATGAACACTCCTTCATTGTTGGTGGGATTGCAATCTGGCAGCACCACTCTGGAAGTCAGTCTGGTGGTTCCTCAGAAAACTGGACATAGTGCTACCTCAAGACCCAACTATACCACTCCTGGGCATATACCCAAAAGATGCTACAGCAAGAACACATGTTCCACTATGTTCATAGCTGGAAAGGTCAGATACTGCCAACCCCCAGAACTGGGGATCCATTTCATATTCTGCCACTAAACCCAGTCACTACTGCTGATTCCAAGAAGTTCTTGCTGACAGGAACCTGATATGGATTTCTCCTGAGAGGTTCCGCTAGAGCCTTACTGATACAGATGAGGATGCTTGCAGCTAATCTGACTGAGCACAGGAAGCTCCATAGAGAAGTTAGAGAAAGGGCTGAAGGAGAAAGAAAAGGCTTTTTGGTTTGCAACTCTATGGGGAAGAACAACAAGATCAACCAATCAGACCCCAGAACTCTCAGGGACTAAACCACCAGCCAAAGAGTACACATGGAAGGACACATGGTTCCAGTTGCATATATAGCAGAGGATAGCTTTGTGTGCCATCAATATTAAGACATCTTGTTTTACATGTACTTTATGCTCATTGTAACTAGTAAGATTTTAATGCATACTATCAAAGCTTTAAAAATATCAAGTACTGACAAAAATGTATTCATGTACTATTATGCAAAAATGCTTAAAATCTATATATTTTTCTTTTTTAAAAAATAAAGTTATTTAATTTATAATAAATAGATAGATAGATAAATAAACAAACAAATACCAGGGAAAGAGGATAACATTTGAAATGTAAATGCATAAAATATCCAATAAAAATTAAAAATAAGGAGAAAACAGAAAAGAAAAAGAAGCCCAGGGACCCCAGAAAACGGTGTTCACCTCCATTGCCAACTGAGAGTCAGTGGTTCATTTGTACTCCCACGGTGTTCGGCAGCAGACTGTCACTACTGAAGCACCAAGGCTTATAGCCTGAGCATTTCTCAGGTTCTCAGCTTCACAGGATCGATGCAGATGTAACCTTTTGATTTGATAATGTGTATATATGTTTGTGAGTGTGTGTGTGTGCCTGTGTGTAGTGTGCATGCTTATCTATTCATCCAATCTTTTCTGTTTCTCTGGAGAATCCTGCCTGATGTTGGAAACTAAGTCACCAACTCTAGCAGACAAAACAAAGCTATCACTCATTTACCTTGGGACCAAGCATTTTGCTAAGTGGTTTAAAGCTTGTTTAATTTAATCTTACACAGCCTTTTAGTTGTATCTTGATATGGAAGCTTAGCTGATCTCCAGATGATGTTTTAAAATGGAAAGAGTTAAGCCAATAGGACCACCTACTTAAGCATCTTATCTGTGGTAGTAACAACTATGTTAAACAGTAGCTGTTCCCCCTTTCTTATCATTTGTACTGTTTTTCACTTCGTATGTAACTTTGATAACCTTTTGATAAATTATTACAACAGCTGACTAATCTACTTTGTTCCTCTCTATTCCTATCTTGATATAAAGAGTGAGGTACGGAGTGATCCCTGCACTGTGGATGAGATCAGATGACTCCTTTCTTTAAAGTTCTCCAAAGGTTATCAATCGTTATCCCACTTTCTATACTATTCTTTTCTTAGCACCTGGTTCTACTTTTCATAATATTCTTTTCTTGACGCTTGATAACTTCTAATATTATACTTAATTATTTATATTGCCACTGACTGTTTTATCCTTGAATTTTACAAAGGTAAGTGGTCTAGTTTGCTATTTTCTTGTTGTGCTAAAATAGTGACTAAAAGTAACTTTTAGGAGAAAGGTTTTATTTGTTTTATAGGATAGCTCTGTAACAAAAACTTAAGGTAATGGATTAAAAGTAGAGTCCAAAAAGACACATGGCTGAATG